>NC_050448.1:74617245-74950995 GCF_903995425.1 Onychomys torridus
GCCATTGATTTTTTACCTGTCTCAGCTTTTAAAATGTAGCAACTATAAAATTTAGAATTACATATGTGGCCCACATTGTGACTTGTGTTTGTGATTTAGACATTTACATAATTGCTGGTTCCTCTCCAATGTGCTCCTCCTTTACTAGTGGCTAGGGTCCTCTGTTCTTGAACCCCTTGACCCACCTTCTGTGGGCTGCCACCCTCTTTTCTGCCGCCATAGGGCACAGACAGTAGCCTGGTAGAAGGTTGCCAACTGCAGCAAGGTCAGTTTTAATTGACCACAGTACTCTACCTTCTATTGAAACATCCTTCTAAGTATCAGACCGCTTTGATTCTCACCCTGGTCTTTGCTGTAATTCCAATACTTCATCTACTTGATGAGAACTCAGAGTGAACTGGAGTAACCTTAATTCAATTGCAGAAGAAAGTTTCGTCCATCGAGTTCATTTGTGTGTTCCTGGAACAGTGCCTGGCACTTATGCCTGTGTTTTGTTGTTGTATTTGTGTGTTCCTGGAACAGTGCCTGGCACTTATGCCCGTGTTTTGTTGTTGTATTTGTGTGTTCCTGGAACAGTGCCTGGCACTTATGCCCTTTTTTTGTTGTTGTATTTGTGTGTTCCTGGAACAGTGCCTGGCACTTATGCCCGTTTTTTGTTGTTGTTGCCAATTGTTTTTCCTGTGGTGGTGGTTGCTGGTGATCAACCCCCTCGCTTATGTTAGGCAAACACTCCACACAGAGCCACAGCAGCATCCCCACATTCACTCTTCATGCACTACATGAGACCAACAATATCAACATGTAGAAGGCAAACACCAATTCATAAAAAAGGAAAGGTACAGTGAACACTTTTCAAATGCTGACTGAGATTCAGTCATGGCTCTGGTGATCTTACCCAACAGCCTGCAAGGGTGGCAGAGCTCCCTGATCCAACAGGAGGACGGGCACATGTTCACTATATGCAAACATTTGTGTCCTGGGTTTATTGTCTCAGAGGTATTTGCCTTTCAAGAACAGTGGGGTAGGAAATGGGTAGTGACTCAGAAAACAGAAGTGTTTACATGGCACTCCGTCAAGACACTCATACAGCGGACTAGACTGGGGAATAAATAGATTATTTATCTCTTTATCTATTACCACTGTAGAAATAAAGGCAAAACCGTAACAACCCTTTCCTGACATGCTAGCAGTTCCCTGAGATCATCCTCAGAAGAGCACACAAAGCTGCCTGCAGCAGATTGGTGTTGAAAACACAAACAAAAGCCCGCTGCTGTCCACTTCCTGTTCCTGTGGGCAGTTTCCTACGGTTGACTTATACTGAGAAGGAAGAAGGACCAAGCAGCTACACCTTGGTGCCCTCTGCTAGTGGCTGTCATTGCAGTGCAGGCTGAGGGTCTTGTGTTTTAAAACAAGGCAGAGGAGGAAGGCAAATCATGTTGGCACCTGTCAGGAAGACCACTCACCTCATTTCACTATAGCATAGTTATACCTGGAGGGCACACCGTGAGGAAGAGAAAAATCAGAGCTGGAAGGTAGCTGGCCTGAACTCTGGCACTAGAACCTATAAACCTTGTTCTTGAAAAGTCCCTTATCATACTGGCAAATGAGACCTGATATTTAGAAACAGAAAAAAAAAATAAAATGTTCACTATTACCTTTGTCTACTGAGGCTGTCATTAAAAAATAAATAAATAAAATTAAAAAAAAAACACTTCAGGTTAGGTAGCTTAAATAACACAAGTGTATCATCTCAGAGCTTAAGAAGTAGGAGAACAAACTCCAAGAGTGCTTGGTTCCTAATGAGGGCTTGCTTCCTGGCCTTCACATGACAAGTTATCCATGGCAGAGAAAGAGAGGCAAGAAAAGTCCAGTGTCTCAGATGATAAGGACCCAAATCCTATCATGGGAACCCCACTTTCATAACATTCCCAAAGACCCCCAAATGTTATCACACTGGGAGATGGGGCGTCAGGTTGTAAACTTGGAGCAGGTCATGCACAGCCTAGTATATGGTGCTTACTTTACCTGCAATATTTAATGATGCTAAAAATGAAGTGATCTATATGGAGGCAAAGAAACCTACTAGATAAAGAACTGACTGATTAGTCGGGCGGTAGTGGCACAAGCCTTTAGTTCCAGCACTCAGGAGGCAGAGGCAGGAGGATCTCTGAGTTCAAGGTCAGCCTGGTCTACAGAGTAAGTTTCAGGACAGCCTGGGCTACAACATAGAAACCTGTCTCAAAATAACCAAAAAGTAGTGGGGTGGGGGAGAACTGACTGATTGCCATCTACTAACACTTGTGGAGAACACTTAGCAAGTATCTCCACCCTTAGAAGCTACTATTTGTTTTTCTATAAGAGTTATTGAAAGGCTCATAAAATATACTATATTTTATGATCTTATTTTTTGGTAATTAGGAATGAATCTACAGGAAACTCAAAGTTGGCCAATGATGTAGAAATGAGTGGTGGGAAGTGGGGAACAGACATGTTGCTCTAGCAGTAGGCTCTTCTCCTGGGGATAAAACAGCTGAACAATACAATTATTTTATCTTCAGGTTCTTCAGGAAGCCCATCAGCAATATCGCTGTGTTGACTCTTATTACCACACACAGGACAATTCTTTACTTCTGATTTTTCATAACCCAATGAATATGCAGCGTCTGCATTGTGAATATTGGAATATTGCTCTTCACTCTAATGTTGGATTCAGGTGACTTAGATAATTTCATTAATTAAACAGTGGCTGAGTTAGCCTCTTAAGTTTTGATTACAGCCTTTGTGTTTCAACTCAATGAATGAATATACATATATATGTACATATATATGTGTGTGTGTATATATATATATAGCTATGGATTTAATTTAGCTCCTCAAATTAATGTGTACTATGTGCTATGCACTGTGTGATGTATTGACACTATACCATCAAGAGTGAGCATCACTATTGCCCTCATGGAATGGAGATGCTATTACAGCATTTTCTATTCCTTTCAATTGTAGCAAGATGGGCTCTGAGGCATAAAAGTAGAAACTACAAAACAGTTTGTTTTTTTTCTCAACTCTAATCGGTCTGGAAAAGATTCAAGGGTAGAGGAACAGAAACTAGCACAAGAAGTAGGCAAGTTCCCAGAAAATGGAGATCTAAGAGTCACTGGTTCTTTTTCATTCTCAGTAGTTTTTCATTTGTTTGTTCTATTTCTGCTTTTCATTTGTTTGTTCCCATAGAATGTGGCTCTCTCTCCTTACTAATAGCCAGGACATCTTGTTATCTCAATGCCATTTAATGTGCACTCAGTATAACAAAGATATAATCTTAAGGAAAACAAAGAGAAAAGAAATGGACCTGAAGAACAACTGGGGGAACACACTGCCATAAACACTTTCATTTGAAAGTTATAAGATGATTTAAGTCAGGTGTGTAGTAGGTGTATTTGAAGTATTAATCTGTATTGTTCCTTGTTTTTCATTGCCTATATTTATGTTTCATGTCTTTCTTTCCTGGCATTACTTGATTACTAGACCTCCAGTGTAACTCAGAGAGCATCCCTCCAATGTAACTCTGAGAGAGCATCCCTCCAGTGAAACTCTTAGAGAGCATCCCTCCAGTGTAACTCTGAGAGAGCATCCCTCCAATGTAACTCAGGAAGAGCATTCCCTCCAGTGTAACTCAGAGAGCATCCCTCCAGTGTAACTCAGAGAGAGCATTCCCTCCAGTGTAACTCTGAGAGCATTCCCTCCAGTGTAACTCTGAGAGCATTCCCTCCAGTGTAACTCAGAAAGAGCATTCCCTCCAGTGTAACTCTGAGAGCATTCCCTCCAGTGTAACTCAGAAAGAGCATTCCCTCCAGTGTAACTCTGAGAGCATTCCCTCCAGTGTAACTCAGAAAGAGCATTCCCTCCAGTAAAACTCAGAGAGAACATTCCCTCCAGGTTAACTATGAGAGAGCATTCTCATATTGCTACATGGGATAAAGTAAATATTTTAATTTTTATAATTATCCCTTATTAGGTAAAAAATGTTACTACTTTCCTATGACACTCATATTTTTCCTTTAATCAGTGAAACTGCTGAATTTTACCAGCAGCTGATCTAGTGTTAAAGGGATTCTCATATCTATGCAGAACTCTGTGCACTGTGTCTCTTTGGCAATGGACTGCCTAGGAAATCTGTAGCTTTGAAGTGAGCAAAATTCAGCTGTTTTCCCTTTAAATGTTCTTATTTTACTTTGATATACAGGTTATAGAATTCTCATAAGGTAACCGGGGATAGTTTCCCTGTTTATTTCCACTTTTTATGCTTTGAAAGATTTTGTGTAAGATTGAGATATATTTTTTTTTGGGTGGTTGGTACAACTTGAAAATAAATCAGCTACACCTGGAGAGATGTTTAAGTACTGATCCATAGTCTGTCATAGTCACTAGACCCTGAAGATCTTCTATTTTATTTTTATTATTTTAAATTAGATTTTAAAAGTTAGGCATGGTGGCTTATGCCCGTAACCCCAGTTCTTGAGAGGTTGAGTCAAAAGGATTGTCTTGAGTTCCTGGGAAGCCTGGTCTACCTAGCAAGACCTTGTCTCAAAGTCAAAAGACAAATTCATTAATAATAACAACCATCCTTGCAAAAACTGATTAATGGTTAAACTCTATAGAAGTATGTAGTGACATCAGTAACATAAATGTGGATAATGGAAAAGAAAAATTTAATATGTGACCAAGGTAATGCTTTTGTCGACTTAAAATGCTTTGTTGCACGTGGAGGGTATTTTGAGTGAGCTTTGTGTTAACCAGAAAGCAAAACCTAAAAAACAACAGAAAACACAAAAAAAGGTAAGCAGTTAGCAAAGCAGAAGAGTTCACAAACTCATGGCAACAGAAATGAAGGAAGAACTTCTGAGGAAAATGCATAAAATAACAATAGTTAGCTCTTTCTTAACAATACTAAATATAAAGGGGTTGGTTATCCATTCAAGAGGCATGGAGTGGATGGATAAGTGATAAAATCATTATATGTTGCTATAAACAGCCCACTTTACATTTACAGATTCAATGTGAAGGGACAGAAACGTGTACTCCATGAAAATGGCAATTGAAGACATAAGAGATGTTTATGACTTTCTTAGACAATATAGTCATTACACGAAGAACTTACACGTGATGAACAATTTCACACTCTTTGAACTAATGCTGGAAATGCTGGCCAGAGCAAACTGGCAAAGAAAAGAAACTGAGGACACCCAAATCAGACAGGGAAAACGCAATTTTTCTGTTTACAGATGACATAATCTTTGTTTTGAGTTTTTTGGTTGGTTGGTTTTTGGTTTTTGGTTTTGTTTTGTTTTGTTTTGTTTTGTTTTGTTTTATTGTGAGACAGGGTTTCTCTGTGTAGCTTTGTGCCTTTCCTGGAATTCACTCTGTAGCTCAGGCTGGCCTGGAACTCACAGAGATCCACCTGGCTCTGCCTCCTGAGTGCTGGGATTAAAGGCATGTGCCACCACCCCCCGGCCAGATGACATAATCTTATGAATAGAAAGCCTTAAAGACCACACACATGTACACACACACCTGCTGTTAGAGCTGCTAATGAATTTAGAAACATTTTAAGATACAAAGCACATAGAAGTTAGTTGTGTTTTGATACATCAACAAAGAGCATCTAGGAAAGAATATAAGAAAGCAAACCCTTTTAATAACACCAATAAGATTAAAATAAATATAAGTAAGGAATGAAATATCTATACACTGAAACTATAAAACCCAGATGAGTAAAAAAAGATATTCTGTAGTCCTGGGTTAGAAGAATTAATTGTTAAAATGTCCTTGCTACCCAAAATGAGTTACAGACTTATTTTGGTCCTATCAAAATTATAGTGTTGGAGCTCAAGAGAGAGCACAGTAGTTAAGGTTAAGAGCACTTTTTGCTCTTGCAGGGGACCCAGGTTCAGTTCCTGGCACCCACATGGTGGCTTTTAACTATTCATAACTCCAGTTCCAGGGAAGCCAATACCCTCTTCTGAACTCTGTGGGATCCTGCATGTATGTAGTGTGTGTATATACTCACACACATAAAATTAAACAAATAAATATAAAAATATAGTGTCATTTTGTATATAAAATGTTATTTTATAGAAAACACATAAACAATCCTAAAATTCATAAAAGATGAGCATAGAAATTGCATAAGTTTTAAGTTCTTTCTAAATAAATCCTCTATTCAGGCTTTCTAATTAAATTTGGGTAATTTACATTTTCCATATGACTAGTAATATATAGCCATGGATTTAAAAATAATCTGCTCACAGTGAATAATTATTTCTTAAAGGGATATAGTAATATCTGTCATTAAAATAATGAATTTGTGTGTTCTTTCTTTTCTTAAAAGTATGTGTATAGAACTTCATGGGGGGGGGGTTGTTTTTGTTTTTTGAGACTGGGTTTCTCTGTGTAGTTTTGGTGCCTGTCGTGGATCTTGCTCTGAAGACCAGGCTCTGCCTCCCAAGTGCTGGAATTAAAGATGTGCGCCACCACTGCCGAGCCTTAGAACTTCATTTTTAAATCTGTGTTCTCAGATATATCATTCTTAGTTGATTGTAACTTTTAACAATATGGATAAAATGTCCATGTTGTACAGGGCTACATTAGTGGGAAATTAGGTTAAGCTAATGAAGGGATACTTTGCCCTGTAGCAAGAGCTCTCTTTGATCAGCACCTCAGGCATAGGGCAGCTATCTACAAAAGTCACCAGAAATGAGAGCTTCTAAACTTCTACCCGTCTGCTACCCTGACATTTTTTTATGCCATTTTGTTTTATGGTTGCATCCTTTCAAATAATAGCCTTAATTTTCAGTCCAAGAGTCTGACTCTTAAGGGATTTTAGTATGAATTAGCATTGACAGTTTTAGGGCTATTACAAAGAATCTAATCTGTGTGTAAGCCCTTCAAGGTTCACATATGTCCATCTCGTTCCCCAAACTACAGTAATGGCCATTTCCAGCCTCTCCAGATGCAGGTGGCCAAGCTCCACCCTACAAGAAAAAAAGCCCAAAATCAGGCCACAAAGTCCCACCAATACTGGGCCACCCTAGAAAGCACCTCCCCCACCCCAAGAAACTCTATATAAAGCCTGCCTCCTACTTAATTCTTTGCTGCTCCTCTCTGGAGCAAAGGCAGCCACTGTCTTGTGTCTTTCCCAATAAATCTCTTGTGTAAGGCTTATTGTGTGGTGTGACTTTGTGGTATTTCTTGGCTCCTGACTGCCAAGATACCTTTCCCCTCAGAGCTGTCACATGTCCACCATGTGCTTTTATTTTCATTAACAATGTGCTTTTATTCTAACTATTTAATTCTACAAATATATGTGTCTTAGCATAAATCCCTTTCTTCTTGGTAGATGGAATTTTCTTAGTTACTTCTTAGGGTATGCTTTTTAAAAGATTTAATTCGATTCACGTTCTTTTAGAAATTATATTTGCTCATTTCAATCACACATTAATTATTTGGCGTGACATCTGGAGTTACTAAGCACTAATATCATTTCATTACAATGCTAACACATAAATTCAGTAAGTAGTTTTACTCCTAACAAGCTGTCTTAGTTAGAGTTGTACTGCTGTGATGAGACACCATGACAAGGCAACTTATAAAAGGAAGCATTTAATTGGGGGCTTGCTTATAGTTTTAGAGGGTGAGTCCATGACCATTATGGCAGGAGGTACAGGCATGACACTGGAGATGAGAACTTTATTTACATCTTGATCCATAAGCAACAGACAGAGAGACTGGGCTTGACATGGGCTTTTGAAACCTCAGTGCTACCCATTCCCAGTAACATACTTCCTCCAACAAGGTCATGCCTCCAAATCCTTCTCAAACAATTCCACTCCCTGGTGACTAAGCATTCACATCTACAAGCCTGTGGGGACCATTCTTTCTCTTCTAGTGCTTTCTGTAGGGCTGGGTTTGTGGATAAGTATTGTTTACATCTGGTTTTGTCTTGGAATGTCTTGTTCACTCCATCTATGATGATTGAAAGTTTTGCTGGGTATATTAGTCTAGGCTGGCATCCATGGTCTTTTAGCATCTGCGTTACATCTGTCCAGGTCCTTCTGGCTTTCAAAGTCTCCATTGGGAAATCAGGTGTTATTCTGATGGGTTTGCCTTAATAAGTCACTTGGCCTTTTTCCTTTGCTGCTTTTTTTTTTTATGAGATTATTCCAGTTTTTTTTTCACTTTTTTCAAATTTTTTTAAATTTTATAATTTAATTTAATTTTACATATCAGTCATGAATTCCCCTGTCCTCCCTCCTCCCACCCTCCCCTCCCACCTTCTCCCCAGCCCACCCCCCATTCCCATCTCCTCCAGTTCAAGGACACCCCTAGGGATTCAGCTCAACCTGGTAAATTCAGTCCAGGCAGGCCTAGTCCCCTTTGCTGCTCTTAATATTCTTTCTTTATTTTGTACATTTAGTTGTATAATTATTATGTGGCAAGGGGACTTTTTTGGGGGGTCTAGTCTGTTTGGTGCTCTATAGGCCTCTTGTATCTTCATAGGCATTTCCTTCTTTAAGTTCGGAAAGTTTTCTTCTATGATCTTGTTGAATATATTTTCTGTACCTTTGAGTTGGTATTCTTCTCCTTCCTCTATCCCTATTATTCTTTGGTTTGGTCTTTTCATGGCATCCCAGACTTCTTGGACATTTTGTGTTATGACTTTTTTGGCATTGGTATTTTCTTTGTCTGACGAATCCATTTCCTCTATTGTATCCTCTACACCAGAGATCCTCTCTTCCATCTCTTGTATTCTGTTGGTTATGCTTGCATCTGTGTTTCCTGTTCGTTTACTCAGATTTTCTAATTCCAGCATTCCCTCTGTTTTTGTCTTCTTCATTGTTTCTATTTCCCTTTTCAGGTTTTGAACTGTTTCCCTCACCTGTTTCATTGCTTCTTTGTGGTTTTCTTTAAGGGATTTATTGTTTTCTTCCACTTTTTTATTTGTCTTTCCCTCTAGTTCTTTATAGAATTCTTCCCATTTTTTTGTTTGACTTTTTCTCATTTTCTTTATTGATTTCCTCCACTTTTTTGTTTATCTTTTCCTCAATTTCATTTTTCTTTTTTATCTTGAAAGGCTTCTAGCATCTTCATGATGCTATTCTTAAGGTTGCTTTCTTCTGCTTCTTCCACCTTGTGATATTCTGGTCTTGCTGTTGTGATATTTGGGTCTTGCTGTTGGAGGAAGGCTAGGTTCTGGTGATGCTGTATTGATCTTTATGTTGTTGTATGTGTTTCTGCTTTGACATCTGCCCATCTCCTCCTCTAATAGGTATAAGAGGTGCCTGTGTCTGAGCAAGTTGCTGTTGGTCCACTCTGTGTTTGTTGTGTCTGTGTCTCAAGGGGCCCTTCTGGGTCTAATCTTAGACCTTGGTCTGATTGAAGCAGGCAGCTTCTGTGTCTCAGCAACCTGCTCTTGGTCAACCCAAGCTAGTTGATTCTGTGACTCACAGATTTGTTCTTGGTCTTATCAGAGCTCTTAGTCCAGTCAGAGCTGACAGATTCTGCATTTCAGGAAGCCTTTCTTGGTCCAATGAGAGGTGGCAGATTTTACTTCTCAGAAAACCACTCTTGATATAATCAGGGCTGGCAGATTCCGTGTCTCCTGAGTTTACTCTTAGTCCAATGACAGCTCTTTGTCCCATGAGAGCTCTCTTTCTCTGGGCCAGATGGGAGCTCTCTGGGCCAGATAGGAGCTCTAGGCCGGATGGGAGCTGGGGGTTGGTCTCCAAGTCTCTGGAAGTGGCACGGGTCTCCAGCGGATGGGTGTGGGGGCAGGGCATGTAGATTGCAGGGTCCGCTGTGGGGTCTTGGAGAAGGAGAACCTTCCCATGAGAACCCTGCCCGCTGGGGCCTAGTTGAGCAGGTCTTCCCCAGGAATGGCTGGGGCCCTGGGATGGGACCTAGGGGCAGGCCTTCCTGGATATGAACCCAGTCACTCACCTCTGGACTGGATGGGAGCTGGGGGTTGGTCTCCCATTCTTTCTCAAACCACCACATATTCCTATTTTGAAATTATCTAGAAATATTGTTTCTACTTTTAATGTGACAATTGTTAATGAGAAGCATAGCTCTTTACATTTATAATTTAAACTATAAGCTAAATTGCCTTGACCCTTATATTTGTATCCAATGTTGGCATCTTTACTTTTTAAAATATGACTAGAATATACTTGGGAGTAGTTAATTCACCATCTATCTATGGTTAATAAAGTCCATGAAGCATTGTTTCCTCTTCCTCTTCTGAATACTGCTCTGGCTTTGTTTGAGCCTATATCCCTTTGTTGAAAAATACTAGTAAGAATCCTGTTCTTTTTTTTCTTTTTGTGTGAGTACATGTTCATCTAAATGAATGGGGCATGCAAGTTTCCATGTATTTGAATGCCTGTGCATATGGAGGCCAGAGGGCAGCTAGGGATATCATTCCTTAGGCACCTTTCTTTGGGTACTATGCACCTAGTATTTACTGGTTGTTTGGTTGTTTGGTTGTTCAGTTTGTTGAGACTGAGCCTTTCATTGGTCTGTGTCTCACAGATGGGCACTCACTGGCTGTTGGGACACCCAGTAGTCACCCCCTCTGCCTCTCTGGGTTTACAAGGATGCCTCTCTCCACTGATTATAGGTGTCTCTGTCTCCACACTTGGCTTTTTTGCATAAGTTCTGGAGATCAAATGCAGTTCCCAATGCATGCACAGCACGTATATTACTAACTGAGCCATCTCCTCAGAACTCAAGAATTTTACTTCTTAATTTGAAATATTCATTGAATGGTCCTAAATCTCAGAATGAGATTATCTAACCTACAGATGAATTGGCTCAGTCTAGTTGATGATTTGAGAGTAAATTTTAGGTGGATGAGGGTGGAACATAAAGACTAGTGAGAGGCTCTTGCCACAATCCTAAGAAGAAATGAGTGAATTGGGCCAGAACAATGACAGGGAAGGAGGAAAGAGAACAAGTTTTGAAGCTATTATAAATGCAGTCTTCTTTAAAATGATTATAAATCATTTTAATTTGCTAACAGATTGTATGAAAGAATATAAGAAAATAACAGTCATTTCAGGATTTTACTTATTCAACTGGCAGTGTATAGTAACCATCGGCTAAAATGCCAGCTTTGATGTGGCAACCTGGATTGACTATAAGGCATTTTCTTAGAGACACATAGAGTTGGAAATGTCTGGTACTTCCTAAATAAAGATGTCAAGTACCCTAATTTATAACCCACAATTTTCACTGTATATCTTTAGAAATAATCAAAGGTTTACAAAGTGGTTCATCAGGTGAAGGCAGTTGCCTGTCTGATGACTTGATTTGATTTACTTTGATTCGGCAGGACCTATATGATAGATGAAGAGAATTGATTCCTACAAGTTGTCCTCTGGCCTCCACATGTGTGCTGTGTCCTAAACAAACCACATACATGCACATTCAGACACAGAGAGAAGAAAAAAAATTAAAATTCTGATGCATCCTGAGTATTCCATTCATCTATACTTATCTTTTCAATTGTTAAGGCTTACTTTCATGTAATCTTAAAATAGTATTTACTGTCAGACCTCAATGTTTCAATTTATTTACTTGGGGGGGGCACTCTTTAGACATCCATAAATACTTAATTTAAAAATACTCTCATCAGTACAAATAGTTTGAATAGACTTGGAAACAGCAATGACTCACTCTTAGTAAGCAGCAGCTTCCTGGAAATAGCATGAAAGTATGAGCAGCTTAGGGAACTGGTTTTACAAGGTAGATGCTCCCAAGACCTGTAAGCTTTATAGCAAGACAGGCTGCAGGGGGCGGGAGTTAATGAAGTGACTATAGTGGCTGGTGACCAATGAAAAGGATTTCTAATGTGCTGTAAACTTACCCTAAAAAGAGGTTGACTGTACTATATCACATTACAATAATCTGTGTTGACAGTGATTGTTTCTTCAACTGTCACTGACTTTCTTGGTGTTAATCAAGGTCATTAGTCATTGGTGCTGGAGTGATTAAGAGCCCCCACTGTGCTTCCAGATGAGCAGAGTTCTGTTTCCAGCACCCATGTCAGGAGGCTCCCAACCATCTGTAACTCCAGTTCCAGAAGATCTGATGTTCTCTTCTGGCCTCAAAGGGCACCCTGCATACATCGACCCACACATACACATAAATTTAAAAAGTAAACCTTCCAAAAAAGTCTTTAGTCCTTCATTTGAATGAAAAGGCCTCACTGTCCTCATATCTTTATCTGCAAAGAGAAGTGGGCATTTTTCAGATGCTCAGCAAAAATCTACCTCTGATCCCTTTGTCATCTGGGCAGTTCCGAATCATTCCATTGTTGAAGGGTTCATTCACACTGACTGCACCTGTGAGCTCACAGGCTTTAGTAAGGACTCCCACATCCTATCCTCTCATCTTTGTCTCATCTAGGAATTATTTAGAACTCATTGCAAAATCCATTCAAGACTGGGTCACAGAGGAAGAAGCGAAATATCAGGAAGCCAAAATGGCCGAAGAAGTCAACAGGGCCAAGATTGAGCTAGAAATGAAAATGTCAGCTGCCAAAATTTCTTCTAGCAAGGTTCTTGCCCTCAAAAAATCTAAAAGTAAGTAACCAGTGCATTTATTCATAGAATTAGGCCCCAGGGCATTCTCTTATCTTAATGTCAAACCTGAACATTCCTAGACTAGAAAGGGTTGCCCCCAAATGCCTGTGAGTCTCCACTTTCTCTAATAAATGGAACAGCCGCATTCCAAATGTGATGGTGTTGTAACCTGAGCCAGACATAGGAATGTTTGTCACAGTCCCATATACAGTTCAAATAGGATGAGTTAGGGAAATGCCAGTGTCCTTACTGATAGAATCAATGGGTTCCATCATCTAAATTTGTTGACAATGTGTAAGGGAGTCAGAGCTAGTGAGTGTCAACAGGATAATCATAGAGTTTAACAGCAAGACTAAATCAAGAACTTTCTTCAAATAGCAAGAAAACCATCCAAAGACCACCTGGAGGTAGGAATCTACAAGGAAGTGGTGAGAATTTCACAAATGCCTATGGCATGAACCTGACCAGATCTTAGATCAGTGCATATCTTTGATTCTGCTCATCTCTAAGCCTTGGGTAATTTCTAGAACTTTGGGCCCACTAGGGAAGAGAAAAGAAGGTAACAGAGAGCAGATAATTTTTAAGGAGGACACTTGATTAATTAAGAAGTGAAATACAGAGTTCATGTAGAAAGTATAGCTATTTCACAGTCTGTAGAAAAGAAACTCTCTGTGCTAGTAATATTATTTGTGATAGCTAAAGTTGAAAGTAATATCTCATAAGGAGACCAAGCTATGAAACTTCTGAAAATTTTGCAGCCTCTTTTTGTTACCTGAGGAGTTTGTATGTGGCCTGACTCTAAAGTAAAACCTATATCACCCTGATAAGGAATCCTTTGGTATCCAGCAAAATGGTTATTTTATCAGTAACTGAACTTCTTCCCATGGGAACCCAACAAGACTTCACCAAGTTCTTAGTGTCATACGTGGAGCTGTGTAAGACATAAAAGGAAGGCTGACTGTGTACTTACCTACTAGCAGGGAAAATGTTGACCACCTTTTTAATGTTACCATGCAAACCAAAAGCTCAGTATCTAGGTGCAGCAGAGAGCCATAACCTGGTTACTTCGGCTTGGAATGTACCTGGGAGGTATTGCCTTGAGTCTGCTCCTGTCAGAAAAAAATGTCAGAATGTTTGGAAGACAGAATGACAACCCTGACGAGAGAAGGGTCTCAGTGTGGGGGGGAACATTAGGTGTGCTCCTGTGGTTTGGGGCTATTAACCTAAGACTAATTAGGCAAATATTTTAGGGAGAGGGATTTAAACAACATGTCAAGGCACTGTGAATGTATTGTGAGGTGCCATCACCAAAGGCTCTGCACCACTCAGGTGTAGTTCTGGAGATGGCAAGATAGAATTTAGAGGTAAATACATGAGGAGCTGGCGCTGGTAGCCTTTGAAGTCCCTGCTAGCCCAGAGACTCATTCTTTCTGTGATACTTCTCTGTCCAGAGTTGCTTAGAAGTTTGGTTTCCTCTGATTCTAGGTAGCAAAGTGGTCAGCAAAACAGAGGTACCAGAACAAGAAAAGGAGAAAGAGAAAGAGAAGATCCCTTTTGTTTTAGAAGGCTCTCTCAAGGTAATCCAAGAAAAGACAAATGTCACAGATCAATCACAAATCCAAAGTTGCCCTGAGACAGAGGGTTTGCGTTCGTCACACAGAACGATCTTTTTAACTGAAACCTCAGAGATGACTGAAGCATCCATGAAAGGATCTGTGTGTTCACAGCTGTCATATGACAAGTCTTCAAGAGAATTTATATCTTATTATTTTCACACAACCACAACCCAGGATAGTAACTGGCTCACAGTGGTTTTTCTCCTTACCTTTGTTGAAAATGTTTGATTTTGTTTACATATTTGTATTTGAACTCTTAAATACAAAAGTAATAAGTGCTCCTGGGATCTTTCAAGATTATTTCACTGTGCTCTCTCTTTAGTTCCTGGAATAAGAAAGGTCAAAGTTGGTAAGTTCCAGCGTACACAAGCACATGTGCACAAATGTACGGAGGTGTTCTGTTCACTTGTTTATGGGCAAGTGTAGGTTTGCTCTGGTTTGTGACTTCTGCCCCTGTGGTGCGTCACCTTCCCGGAATGTGGATGCACTTACCAATGCAGAATTTCTCCAAACTGTGTGGTTTCAGAGTTTTTGTAGATTTTTTCATCATGTAAGTATGATCAATTATTAAACCCATCTGCGGCTCCTCTCTCATCCTTGAAGGTTGTAGGGAGGGGAGGAGAAGGCTCCAAAAGTTCCCAGCTTCTAACTGGGGTTTGAGCTTTCTGATGACCAGCTTCTACCCCATTCTGAAACTATCTAAGAGTTTGCCAAGAGTTGCCTCATTAGAACAAAAGACAGTCCTATCACTCATGAAATTCCAGGGGATTTGAGAGCTCTGTGCCAGAATCCAGGAATGAAGACCAAATATCTGGTTCTTATTATATCATAATATTATAGTTTCTATTGAAGTCAGTTATTACTTATCTGAAAATGGCTTCATTTTGCCCCTATTCGTTAAACATAGCTTCTTATTTATACAATTTTTAGTTGCGTTTTTCATTTCCACACAGGATTCTCAAGACATCAGTCTCCCTTTTTTTTTGCTGACATCATAGATGTTCATAAACTATCACATTTTACATTCCTTTATGGACAGCTTATCTTTTCTCTTTAGCTGATTTGAAAACATTCTGTGATCATCTGGTAAGCATTTAGCAGTCGCTTTCTAGCAAAAAAAAAAAAAAAAAGTTTGCATATACGTACACAAATAACTTCCCAGTAAACCTCACTGGTGGCAAATTTAGTGTGTAATGTATAAATAATAACAAATCTTATAGTAATCCTCATTTAGCAAATTAATACTTCATAATATGCTTTCATGGATGTTTTACTAAGTTATTGTATTCTTACACAGCCTATGGTTACAAGTAACAAGTATAATGCCACCATTAATACTGATTGACATTTCCATTCATGTTAATGAGACAAACGTGAAACAACAAAAGCGCATGTTCCATTTATTTGTCAATAACAAGAGCAATTTTTCAGAATCGAAAAAGAGAATTTGAATGCTGAAAGGCTATTTTCTCACTTACTCTAATGGCATTGTAGTGGTTAAAAGCACTTACATTGAATCCTTATTTCTAACATTCTACCCATTGATGTTGTTTTAGCACAGTTCATTAATAGTCAGTCAGTCTCCACGATGTAGCATTTGCTGATATCTGTAGTGTAAATACTCCAGCGGTAGCTGACTTAAAGCTACCAATGTGGCATTGTAAAAATCTGAGCTGGGAGCAGTGTGGATCTGTATACTACTATATATATGTATGTTTCTAATATATAGCACAGATAATAATGAAATCTAATACAATAATTACAAATCAGTGCATTTTGAGCAATTGTTGCCTTTGTTTTGAACATTGTACTTATATGACCTTTTTGATGGTGGCTTTGCTTAGCAACTATCTCATAAAATTCCCAGAGATGTATCAGTAAACTCATTAAATTAGTATAAGCTGGCATCAGCACACTACTGTTATTTTCTGCTTCGATTTATTGACCTTTGTGAATGCTGGGATCAATGTCTATCATCAGTTCCAAAAGTGGCTCAGCCAGTGTCTGTCCAAATACTGCCTTTTCAAAAGCTGCGCCTGGATTCCAAAAGGACTGTTGAGCTCACCTTGGCATTTTTATACCCCCTACTTTCTTGCTTGTACTTTTGATAGTTCATTTTAAGTACTTAGACTTGTTTTATGACTCTTATTTCATAAGTCCCTTGTCAGTATTCTTCACAGATATGCCTTTGAAGTTTTTGTTCAGGTTTTATTCAAAGTGGCTTAGTTCCTTGTGTTTTGCGACTTTTGTTTGTGAATTAATATCAACTTATAACTTGTTTTATTCAAGACTATGTAGCCAGACTGTCTTAATCCCCTCCCTCAGCCTCCCAAGTGATAAAATTGTAAGTATTTACCAACATGCTTGAAAACTCACAACTTTTTTTTAAAAAATGTATTTTGTCCATCCTTTTTGAAACATCCTGAGCTGGGAATGTTTCTCTGGGTAGTCTACCTTTCTGTTGATCAAGTATATTTAGGATATAAACTGAGAACTGAAGGAAAGGAGACTGACCACTGGAGAGGCTGCTGCCGTGGTCCAAGCTAAGGACAATAAAAAATCAGAACAGTGTAACTTATACCAGAAAGTTGGAGAAGAAACAGAATGAAGAGACTTCTCCAAGGAGACAGACAGGGCGTGCATATAGAACTTGGGAGTGAGAAAGGGACAAAGATAACCACAAGGTTCTTGGTTCAGTGTTTCAAAATGCCAGAAATAACACTTAGAAACATCATACCAAATTTCCTCCAAAATTAACCCAAATGCAACTCCCATTTGATCTTTTTCAAAATCCCTGTTTGATGTGTCTGCAGGCATGGAAGGAAGAACAGGAGAGGTTAGCAGAGGAGGAGCGCCTGAAGGAGGAAAAGAAAGCAGAGAAGAAAGGGAAAGAAGTCGGTAAAAAGAAAGGCAAGGATAAGGTAGAGAAAGAAGAGCCTAAGGCTGTGAAGAAAAAACCTCCTTCCAAGGAGAAACCTAAGGAAGAGCCAGTGAAGATCCCGGAAACGATAGAGGAGTCCGTCCCACTTCCCGAACCTGAGATAGTTTACCCGGTAAAGCAACTCTGAAAATTCTTTGGGATACTTATAACAGTTTAGTAGAAACAATGTTTTTTGTTGTTGTTATCTATGGACTAGGTTTGAATTTCTATTTTTGTCTAGAATCAAGACTCTTCTGTATAACTAAACACCAAAATGGGAACACCCTCAGGCCTGTTTTTCCCATCATGAAATTCGCTTGCCAGGGGCTATAAAGATGGAAGTGTGTCCCAAAGACTTAACATTTAAACATTAAAAACATAAATAGACAGCTGCACAGATCAGCTCAGCAGGCTGGATTTGCTGAGTGTGCACAGATGCCACTGTGCAGAGTGCCACATTTCTGGTCTACATGCTTTGGTTAACCCCCCTCTTTGCTAATTCTCTCTCAGGTGTCTATTTATGAGAAAACCCTGTCAGGAAAAAACTGGAGAGAAATGTCCTGGTCTAGTCTTTTCAACTATGACTCCAACCCAGTTACTCTAGAGTTTGGAGATGCATCTGAATCCCCTGCAGCTGTAGTAGCAATATCTACTGCTTAAAAATGTCCTTTACATATGCCCTCCTAAAGAATCAAGTGTTGATTTTTTACTTCACTTTGAAAAGAAAATTAGTGAACTTGATCTCTCCTCATGTCAGTTTGATGATAGAGCATGATTTAATTTGGACTAGATTATAAATGCTCTGATGAGTATTAATAACAGACTGTTTTAAAAGACTTATTTATTTTTATTTATGTGTGTGAGTACCCACAGAGGCCAAAGAAGGCAATAGATCCCCATGGAATTGAAGTTATAGGAAGCATGTGGGCACGGGGAACTAAACTTCAGTCCTCTGCAAGAGTAGCAACAGGTCTTAACTGCTGAGTCATCTCTCAAGCCCTAGTCATAAACTTTTTAAAATCCTGCTAATTACAATATATTAGAAATTAATAGAGAGTCTGGGCATAGTGGCATACAACTGTAATCCCAGCCTCATGGACACTGAAGCAGGTGTCTCTAACAATAAAGAAAATTAATAATAACATAGATTTGGGCGTCTGAGCCTACAAGGTATCAGATACAATTGTTTAATTTAAAAAATTTAAGCCTATGGAAACAGTAGTTGGCTAACCGTAGTAAGCTGAATGTTATCAATTGCAGTTTCACACTCAGTCATGATGTGTTCTCTTCTAGTTCCGAGGATACAATATGGGAGATATACCCATCCAAATCTCAGGGGAAAATTGCTATCTGTATCCGTCTGATGGAGGGCAGATTGAAGTAGAGAAGACCACATTTGAACGAGGTACATTTGTAAGAGCTGCTCATGTCATGGGAGATGTTCCTGCCTTTCAGATCAGCATGAGCCATTGTGCTTCTGAGTATGGTGGGTGACTGCCCACACCATTCGTGTTTACACTACATTACATTTTCAGAGTTCACATGCTTCTACTATAATTGGGTCTGCAAGGAATCAGCCAACTCAGAATTTGCCCTAACTTGTTGATAGGAACATCCTAATTGTTAAAAAATATTTAAGTACTTAGACATTAATGGTAGATGGTATGTTATCATCTATAATAAGTAAATAGGTTAATTGATAATATTAATTACAACCTACTCTGTCATGTTAGAAAGCAAACATATGCTTTGAGTTTCTGGCTTGTGCTGTGCAGCACAGTGCTCTGGGGACCTGCCACTGGTATTTTAGCTCTTACCGAGACCTGCATATGTGAACAGTTTATATAAATTTCAGATGGTTCATAGAAAATACAATATTTTCATCTTAATCCTATCAATTTCAAGAGACACTGAAACCACAGTTGAAAATGTAAGGCTGGATTTAAAAGGGAGATGGAAGGGAGAGGTGGGGAAAGCAAATGAGAACACTGGTAAGGGAGAGTGGACAGTTAGAAACGGCTCACAACCTGCAGAGTAATGATACCTGGAACACACACACACAATTATGGCTGTCATCATAGTGTCCTAATCAGTTCTGAAGATGTCAGGTATGCTAAAACACATTTGTGACATCAGCACTCATGAGGCTGAGGCAGGAGAAACAAGAATTTGAGGCTGGTCTGAGATACACACACAAACACACACACACATTCATATGTGTGTGTATATTATATATTGTATACAAATAATATTCAAACTTCTCATGTTAATTAGCTCATTTGATTCATCAGAGTTGAGTAGTGTTCACTACCTCAGATGATGTATTTTCTTTGTGTGATTTGGTTTGACATGTGATAAGAAGGCCTGTACAGACCTCTTTGTCCATCCGTCTTACGCATCCTTGTATAGAGTTGCTGAGTCCCAGGCATTTCCAATCCCTGTTTGATTCTGTGCTGCATTCTGCTAGTATTTTGTCATGTGTGGTATCTTCCATCAGCCCACCTTTCTATCCTATGTTTCTTTTTCAGGCCCAACTTTTATCAAAGTGAAGGTAAAAAAGGATAAACACAATTTTATAATTCACCTGAAAGACCCAAAGGAAATTGTGAAAAAGAACAAGGAAGAGGATTACTCTTCAGAAGAAGAGGAGGAGGAGAAAGTTAAACAAGACGCTGAAATGAGTGAGTGTCCTTACCTTTGTGGTATAGCCCTAAGTGCATCAGACCAGCCCCCGACAGAACCACACAAGCATCCCTTGCACTCAGCACATGCAGATTTTACAGGTGCCTGCTGCAGCATTTGCTGTCCTGCTTATGTCTGTCCTCCCTAATGTACTGAGCACAGACGCCGTATGCACAGCACATGTGCAGTTCTGGTCGTTGACTGATCTCTCGCTGCCACCCTACAGGAGCTCTGGCTCCAGTTTTTGTACTCATAGCAAGGAGCCAGGCGAGCTACACTGATCAAGCAACACTGTGTGCGATGTCCATTGTGACCTTAATCTTGATTCGTGCAGACTTGACCTCAGCTCCTCCCTAACTGATCCTGTCTGCGGCTTACAGGTCACTGCACTGCAAGCAATGGGGTCTCCTTCCTGCGCTCCTCAACTGCTTTGCTTTATAATACCAATTTCTTAGGCTTCAAAGACAAGATTTTTAAAAATCACTAATTTTTCCATGAGTTTATTGCCTAAATAGAGAAACGAGGTACAAGTGGCTGCCCAGCACTGTGAAACTTCCTGATGGTATCTCAAGGCAATGACACTTGGAACTGCTTCTTAGCCAAAGTAGGATGAGTTATAACTGCACAAGGAGATGAGTTAATGTTAGGAAAGCTTTCAAATCCACTTACTGATGGGACTAATATCTAAGTCTTGCCTATAAGTTTAATTACACTGATACTTTCCAAATTCAAGAACACAATGCTTGAGACGTTGAATGTACCCAGGAAGTTAGCACAGAAAACAATTTCATTTGAATAGCTCATTAAAATATATTAACTGGGGCTGGGGAAATGGCTCAGTTGGTAAAATTGTAAATGGCTGTACAATCGTGAGGACTCAAGTTCAGAAATCTAGCACCCACATAAAAGGCCATGAGCTTTGATACACACCCATAATCCAGCACTGGGAAGCTGACATAGCAGTATCCTTAAATAAAACAGAGCAATAGCAGACAGCACCTGAGGTCCACCTCTGACTTCCACACATGCACAGCTGTGCTCATCCACACACACATGCATAAACCATACATACTCAGTATATGTACATGTATATATATATATAATTTGAAATATTAAAAGAAGCTAATAGTTCTAATTCTACCACTTCCATGATACTCACTGTACAAAGTTTCTTTCTGTCTTACTGTAGCAATCTAAGCAATTTTCCCATTCACTAAATAGTCTTTGAAAACAAGGTTTTTAAATTATTTAATAATGTATCATTAATATGCATGTATTTCCCAGTTTATTATTTAAATGATTTTATTTTTTAGATGATTTCTACCAAAGTTAATAGATGAATTTATATGTAAGTCCATGATTTACTTAATAATGTCCTTTTGGCAAAGTTAAATAACAGTTGGTGTTTAGCTTTACTGCTAACGAACCTGATTATCTTTTGTTTGCTAAGATTACCATGTGTTCCTTTCAGATTTTGTTCTCTCCAGCCTGCAAACGTTGGCCCAGGTTTGAGCCATGATCTGGTTTTGGATGACGCATGGACTAAGACTAGATTTGATATTTGTAGAGCAGTGTTCCATAGAAGAGCAGAGATTTATGTGAGAAAGACTGTCCATGGCCTGCATAGCCTAAAGTGCTCACTGTCTGGCCGTTTTCAGAAAAAGGGTGTTGGCTTCTGACGTGAGCAGCCTCAGCAGATAAACTGACAGGAAAAGAAGAGCGGTGCCTGGTGCCTGCTGCCTGCGAGGCTGTGCTTGCGTCTTGCCTCTCGAGGGGGTTTTCTGTTGTGACCCATTTAGTTTTACTGCCTCAGTCTCCTCTGATGGGATCTGTGGCAGCATGTACCCCACATTCCTGGTCTTCCTGAGTCTGCCTTGGTTATGGTGCTTGTCTTGCCAGGCTTTTCTCAGTGGGCTGCCACTTGCTGTTGCAGCGGCTTACAGCTTCCGTGGTCGAGTCTGATGTGCTCCTGTGGTCTGAGGAGATTTCAGCTGGGGGCTCAACTTCAGTTCTTCGTTAAATGTTTTTGCACACCTTTCTTCATGTGTTCCTTGCTTTCCCCCATAATGCAGTTTGTAAGATTTTGCCTCCCTATCATTTACATCTTCTCCCTAACTTGTTTGTGTTTAAATGCTTCCCCCAGGATTCAAGATGTTTGGTTTTGGTTTTGGCTTCAAGGGTTTTGGTTTTTGTTTTGGGGTTTATTTTTTGCTTTTTTTTGGGGGGAGGGGGGTTGTTTTGTTTTTTCCACTTGATTTTCCTAGAAATCAAGTTGACTCTTAACCATGACCACCACTCACTTTCACTTCATTTGTTGAACACTGAACAAGGTTTAGTTGGGAACAATGTTTTTAAATCACAGAAAATGCTTTGTAGGTTGAGGATTTAGCTCAGTGGTAGAGCGCTTGCCTAGCAAATGCAAGGCCCTGGGTTCGATCCTCAGCTCAAAAAAAAAAAAAATCAGAAAATGCTTTGTAAAACATCTGTATGCATTTAAAGCTCCAAGTCCTTCTATTTTCCATAATTTGTATTTTGCTGAACATGTGTTCTAGTTGGCTTTTTTTTTTACTTGATACTACACATTCGAATTTCTACCATATCTTTTCAGGACACAATAGTTTTTTATTCTTTGTGTGTGTGTCTGCATGTGCATGTGTGAGTGTGTGTGTCTCACTAGGAATTAAAACTAGGACCTTGCATGTTCTAGAAAGTGTTCTACAACTGAGCTATGTTCCCAGCCTATTTCATACCTTCTTATCACTAAATAATACATGATTATCTGGGTATTCCAGTTTATTTATCCTCTGTCCAACTGGGAGACACCTTGCATGTGTCTGCATTTGGGCAATTATGAATAACAATGCCATGCTTATCCATACATGGTTTTTGGTGAGGGCATACATTTTAACCACTATGGATAATAGTGGGGAGCATGACTGTTGAGCCATATAGTAAGACAGAGTAGTGTTCTAAGGACCAACCAAACTGTCTTTCAGCACTGAATGTGAGCTTGGTTGGTCCAATCATCCCAGTCTTCAGGGTTGTCTCTGTTTGGGATTTTCTCCATTCTGACAGGTGCATAGTTTTACCCATTGTTTTAATTTGCATTTCCCTGATGACATGTGCCATTGAATCCCTGTTCTTGTGCTTATTTCCTATCTGTGTATCTTCTTTGGTTAGGTGTCTGTAGAGGGCTTTGGGATGTTTCTTCATCAGCTTGTTTGCTATTTCTGGGTAAGAGTTCTTGTATGTTTTATGTAACAGCCCTTTGTCAGATGTGCCTTTAGCAAATATTTTCTTCCAGACTGTGAATTATGGTTTCATTCTCATGAAGCATTATCCTTTTTTGTTGTTGTCCCACTGGGTATTCAAAAATTCTCAGTCAGGAAATAATCTCTTCATGGATTAGAGTATTTTAACCCAACACTGTCCCATTTTTATTATATGATGATGGAGCAGATAATAAAATGGAAAGTTTGTGATCCTTCACATATGCCTCAAGAATGTGCATTTTAACAAATTTTCTTTTAGAACTTGTGCTTGATTAAAACCATTTTCAATTGTATTTAAAATATAAGGGATTGTAAATGTGGGGATTTAAGGAAGTGTTTTTAAATGTGAAGAAACTTGGACTGACCTGGTGGTTTTCATTTGAAAAGTCATGTGAATGGTCTCAGATCAATAACCAGCATATGGCTAAGCCATTAACTGGTTTATATCCTTTCTTCATTTTGACCCAAAGTCCTTCAAACAAGAGTCTCATGTTCCACCCCTGAAACTCTGCTTCAATTCCCTGAGTCCTTGGTAAGAGCCAAATCAATTGTTTTTAAATTGATGGTATAAGAATAGCTAAGACCCCACTCTCAGAATTCCCACTGAATTCTGCTTACACTTCTGGAGAAAAATGGAAATATATCCTTGATACAATTTTGTCTTTTAGAAAGACAACAGGCAAAGAATGAAGTTGTCAGCAAGTTTGGATCATTTTCTGCCACCTTAGAAAATGGAATCTGCCTCTCAATAAGTTACTACGGGGCAAACGGGATGGCGCCAGGTGAGATGAACACAGTGCACACCACAGGGGAGATGTCCCAGGATGGCAGTCCCTGACATCCTCAGCTTGTACACTTGTCGGCAAACAAGCCTGTTTGGATTTAATGCTTCACATAGGTTTTCCCCTGCAATGTGGAGAAATGTGGTGTATGGAGTGTGTGTATGTGGGGGTGCATGCGCACATGGATGTATACACGTACAGTTTTTCCTCTGCATCAAATAGTGGTGCTTTCACTTTCAAATTCCTTTTATCATTTGTGTAATTTTTTTTACATAGTCACTTCTACACACATATTCTGTATATTCTGACCATCTTTATTAACTAGTCCATGCAAGTACTTCTGTAAGTTTGGTGCAAGGAAAACATGATCTTCTGGGAAGTCCCCTGGGTTTCTGCAGAATAATATTTCTATGAGTCCTGTGATGGCAGAACTTCAGTGCCAAGTGTCCTTTGGAACATTGTTCTAAAAGGAGTTGTTCATGGAACATCTTGGAGGATATCTTGGCTCCACTTTCAAGAAACAAATTTTTCGACTGGAAGCACTTTCCTTTCAAACCACAAAATATTATGTCACTTTACCTAGAACCAATTAAGAAATCTGTGGATTCCTACCAACTGTAAAGGGATCTAACTATGGTATGTATTTTTTAAACATTGCAAAATCAATAGGTAATCCCTATGCCATCTACTTTAAAACTCTATGCTGATATAGATTATGGTGATCGCTGCACCTCTTGACTGCACCTCTCCTGCAGATTACCATGAATTATCATACCCTTGTTTCCTAAAATGTCTCTAAAACCACACTAAGAGGTGGTTAAGAGCAGAAATATGGGTCTGGAGCTGAGAAGAAAGGACATACCTACTATGGCCATTGTAGAGTCAACACATAAACTGCATTTGGAGTCCTCAAAGTGAGCAAGATAGATAACATCTAATATATGCACAGACAAGATGGCATATGACAGTCAAATAGTATTTCACACACTTACCTATATGGGCGTCCTCCCCTGTGAACCTGATTCAGTAGGTCAGAGGAAGACCTGGGCATTTGATTAAATTCCATGAGTGGGGTTGGGGATTTAGCTCAGTAGTAGAGTGCTTGCCTAGCAAGCGCAAGGTCCTTTGTTTTGGCTCTGGGAAAACAATAAAAAAAAAAAGAACTGGGCTGGAGAGATGGCTCAGAGGTTAAGAGCACTGACTGTTCTTCCAGAGGTCCTGAGTTCAATTCCCAGCAACCATATGGTGACTCACTACCATCTGTAATGAGATCTGGTGCCCTCTTCTGTATACACAATGAATAAATAAATCTAAAAAGATTTCCCTGAGTAATTAGTATGGTGGCCACTCGAGAACATAGAGAACCTGGGACCTGGAAGCAGCTGCAGGATTAAAATGTATAAATGAGTTGGGGGGGATGTTAAATTGACCAGAAAGGTACATAGAAGCCAAAGAAGAGGCATGCTAAAAGGAGTCTTCTGGACTACACACACACACACACACACACACACACACACACACACACACACACACACACAGTATCACCATTCATCAGCCTTTTAGGATTGCCAGACCTTTAAAACCCAGAAGACAGTAGATTGCCTACAAGGAAACTACTTCACGCACCTTAGACAAAAATAATCTATGTCTTTGTTGGATTTCCTTGTTTGTGTTAGCTTGTGTTTAATGTGACCTTGGATTCTGTTGTCTCAGTGCTGGTCTTACTACTATGAATCTAGGACTTTCAGGTTATTTTATGAGTTCAATTTCACAAATAAAGACAACATTAGTAGAGTGCACAACAGCCAGGAAGGCGAGGATATGTCAGACAATGAATATCAACCACACTAAAGCATTAAGTGTTTCAGACTTTCTAACTACGATCTGATTTCAAGATAATTGTGTTTTCTCTGAAATATATCCAAATGGCAAAACATGATTCACATGGTAAAAGATAATGCCAACTTGAACCAAATTTTTAGATGTGTCATTTAACAAGCATGTGAAATATGAATATTTAATGCTCTTGTTTTCCCCTTTCCCTGTTTCTAGAGGTTACAGATCCCAATTTGGGCACAATGATGAACATCCCTTCCGCTCTGACTGCAACTGTGGTCCCCACTATAGTGACAGTTCCTCAAGGCAAAGGGAAGGCAAAAGGAAAGGGCAAAGAGAAACCCAAAGAATTCGTTATTGAAGAGGAACATCCAAAAGAAGAAGAGAAGAAGGTAGATGAGCATGGCTGCAGATTTCCAACCTTTCTACCTCAGTGTGACTTAAAAATTGAAATGCAATTGCGTTGTTTCCCTACACTCTTTCCTTCCTCCAAGTCTTCCTATGTCTCTCTCTCAAATACCTGGTCTCCTCTTCTTTAATTATTCTCTCTCTCTCTCTCTCTCTCTCTCTCTCTCTCTCTCTCTCTCTCTCTCTCTCTCTTCACACACACACACACACACACACACACACACACACACACACACACATACCAATATGGTTGCTGGTTTCACCAACACTACCTTAATCTCTTTTAACTACTATTTCAAAATATCTTAGACTACATAATTCACAAACAGTAGAAATGAATTGCCCAAACTGAGTCTGGGAAGTGCAAAAGCAGGTGCTTTTTATGAAGACCTCAATCTCAACCATGAAAGCCAAACTATGGGATGTAATCAATTACTCAAAGGCCTATTTAGTCCCATCACTTTGAGCATCAAGTTGCACTATCTGAGTTTAGGAGGATGCCAACACTCACAGGATTGTATTGCCCATATTCTACACATCCAAATGGGGGCACCATTCAAGTCCCAGTTCAGTCCATTTGCTCAGCGCATCTTCTCCAGTGACCTCTGCCTACTTTGATGCTGCCTTCTCTCGGGGAAAATGTTACATTCGATACTATTCTTTGTCACATCTGGCTACATGCCAGTTAGCAAGTAGAGTGAACGTTTAGTAGCCAGGCGTTGGTGGCACACGCCTGTAGTCCCAGCACTCGGGAGGCAGAGCCAAGCTGATCTCTGTGAGTTTGAGGCCAGCCTGGGCTACCAAGTGAGTCCCAGGAAAGGCACAAAGCTACACAAGGAAACCCTGTCTCGAAAAACCAAAAAAAAAAAGAAAGTTTGATGACCGTGAAGAATCTTGCATCTTTTTTAGAATCAGTGGCAAGGTCTACTTATTTGCAGTTGTATTGTCCTTGCTTGAGCAAAATAAAGGTGTCTTATTTAGAAAATAACAAACTCTTATTCATGTACAGAATAATTTACAGGATGAAGTAGAACCCGAGATGGTTGTACAGGAAGCTCCTTATGTTCCCACCTTTCAAAACCTAAATGTGTCCTGCCCCAATGGGCTTCTGCTGACCTTCATTGGGCAAGAATCTACAGGTGAATGTTAACTGGGGTGGGCGGGGAGGCACGGGTCAAAAACTCACAGAAAATTCCACCCCTGGAAAGTGTGTCTTTTCTTACCAGTTGCACATATTGGTCATGAACAATGGGTAGTTTTCAAATAATGAGCATAACAATGATGGTCATTTTTCAACCACTTGCTATGATGAAACACTGTCAAATTCCTTAAAATGCATGTAAAAACATAAATTTTATGACACAGGTACTGATCACTCCATCTTATAAAATATAGAAGTTGAGACTTCTGGAGGTGCAGTAATGTGTCCAAGGTCACCTGACTCCTAGTAGGTAGAGATGGGAAGTTATTCTTGGTCTAGTGATGGTAAATGCAGCTTTCTTAATGGCTTTTATGTGGTCCTGTCTTCCTTCATACAGCGAGTATGAAGAGAATGAGAAGTATGCACATTAAGCAAATAGAGAAACCCTCTCCCATCCCATTATTTTTATATAGTTTATTACTTCTGTTGGTTCTAAATATGGCTTCTTACTTATTTGGATGAATACATAAGTACAATAAATGCTTTGTTTGTTAACCTGGCGAGAGCTACATCTGGGATTGAGTCTGAGTCCATTCAACAGTGTATAAGGATTCCTATTCCTCCTGTATCCAATGGTGTCATTTTTCATTTTCTTGATGATAACCATCTGGCTAGAGTAAGATGGAAGCTTAGTATAGTTTTTGTTTTCATTTTCCTAGTAGCCAAGCATGTTGAAGGTTTTTTTCATGTATGTGTTCATTTGGAAAGTAGCTATTCAGTTCATTTTCCCATTTGGTTGGATTATTTGCTCTTTTAGTTATTTCTATATATCTGGAAATTGAGCCTCCATTAGACAAACCACCACAAAGATTTTCTCCCATCCTGCAGATTGTCTCTTAACTTTTCATGGTTGCTTTGGCTGTATCTCAAGAAATAACAAGAATTGACAAATGGTATTGCATCAGATTGAAAGATACACCATAGTTCTTTGGTTTTAGGGGAAGGTATTTATCAAGTGCTTTTCTTCTTGATTACCAGGGAGCAGCAGAACACTGAGAGTGGTCTGGATGTGGTTAGAGATGGAGGGTAGTTAATTTTGAAGGATAATGGGTGAGTTAGAAAGGGTTTGAATGAGGCTGTGTTTGAAGGAGGTTGCTGAGGCCTATGGCTCTGAGAAACTAAGGGATACCAGAGCATTATCTACCATGGAGCAAAAACTTACCCAGAGTAGCATGCCATCAGAGAAAATGGATCACTAAGACATTGAAATTCTGCTCCCAAATCATTTCGCCCCTACATACTCTGGACTCTACAGTATGTACATAAACTAGAAAGGATGTACTGTTTACTATGTTATTGAAATGGCCTTGCTCACTACATTGGAGTGGGAAAGGTCAGTAAAGAACCAGTTTGTTGGGTGATAAGTCATGACTGGAAGGAAACTTCCCTATTCCTGGAACACAGATACTAGAATAAAAACAAGAAAGAATATAAAAATTCCAGCCCCAACTCACCCACCAACAGCTTTATTCTCTTTTGTCTCTTAAGCTTGTACTGTGGTAGATGAAGAGCCCACCTGGGACATCATGATCCGTCAGAGCTACCCCCAGAGGATGAAGCACTATGAGTTCTATAAAGCCGTGATGCCACCCGTGGAACAGGAGGCATCGAGGGTTATCACCAGCCAGGGCACCGTTATCAAGTATATGCTGGATGGATCCACACAGGTCTATAGTATTTAAATGACCTTCCCCACAGCAAAGTAAAAGACAATTGAACTATGAGTAAAGAGCAACACTACAGCACGTGGAAGGCACAAAAAACAAAAACAAAACAAAACAAAACAAAAAAAAAACCTTAAAGTGACAGATAAAAAGGAGCATAGTGAAGGGGAGTGCTGTCTATGAACGCCAGGATGCAAATAATATATATGATATATAGGGAAGGGCTTCTGTAGACAGACATTACACCTTCAAGAGCCATGAATAAGAAACAAGACTAGGCATCTAAAAAACCCCAAGAAAATAAATGACAGATTCAGCATTTCTTAAATCACCTAACAATAAATACTTGAACATAAATTTTAAATGAGCAAAAATAATATAGACAGAGACTCGAGAAGTTAACATTCTATTTTTTTTTTTAAATTGACTGCTATGATGACAGTGAGATAGCTCAGTGGGTAAGGGCACCAAATGTGATTACCTGAGTTTGATCTCCAGAACTCATGTGTTGGAAGGAGGGAACAGACTCTGGAAAGCTGACATCTGGTCTTCATATATGTACCATGACATACACAGAGTGGGGTACAGGTAGGGATAGAGAGGGGAGTGAATAAGTAAAATATAGTTTAAAAACTGCTGTGGGAAAAAAATCAAGGGTTCTTAAAAAGTAAAAGTAATTGTGAATGACCAAGTAGTAGGGAGGGTGACTAGCAAGAGAGAACTAAGTTAAGAGGTATGGAAAGGTAATATATGCCCTAGGATTTCCAGAAGAAAATAATGAGAATGAAAGGGGAAATAATTTAGAATATGACACATGAAACATTTCTAGTACTTAAAAGCATACTTCCAATTCATCCCAGCCACCAAGTGCCAGTCTGGGTTGATGCTAATTTAATCTTGATACTTAGGACTGCACAGGTAGCCTGCACAGCTCCTGAGGAGACCAGGAAGAATCAGATGAGAGTCACAGTGGCAGATGACTTCCTTGTCAGACTCAAGGGAGGCTGTGCATATGGGTACTCATAAAGGTAGCTGTGATACCTAGAAATGGCAGACATCCTCCATAGAGGGTAACAGAAATCAGGCATCAAAAATATAATACATTTTAAAACATAATTGTTTGAACATTATTCATCTATATGGTTTTTCAATTATATAGAATAAGGGTGAAGAATAGAAAAAATTATATGTGAACCCAACAAAAGGTAGGAAATAGAAACAAGACAGAGGTGGGTAGAAAATATGAAATCATATTCTTTGTTGTCTCCAGGTCCAAATCTCTCCTGTGATGGCACCTTCTGGTGTACAGCATGGAGATCTGCCATCAACCTTTCTTCTTTAGATTATTTTGAGTCCCAAAATGTTGGACACTGTATTCATTGTGGACCGGCCTCCTCTTGACTTCTGAGAATTCTGAGACCTTGTTTCCCTTTCAGATTCTCTTTGCAGATGGTGCTGTGAGTAGAAGTCCTGATTCGGGTCCTGTTTATGTGTCTCCTGATATGTCTGCAAGTCCCCATAATGGAGATTTGGTGGACTCGGCTTTTCAGCCCAAATCAGAAATAGGACCATCTGAGATTGTCATTACCAAGAAAGGTGACCAATGAAGTTTCTTGACTTGCTGAACTTAGTAGTTTTCAAATGGTTAACGGGTGTTCAATATTATTATGATACTGCTCATCTTTCTAATATATTCATATATATTTATGTATATGTATATACACATATGTATATGTGAATTTTCATTGCCAACACAGGATTGCTTAGTATCTCATGAACTACGTTTTCCTCTGTATAATAAATATTGCACATTTTCCAATACGTAACAGTCTCCTATGTCCTTGTACCCTCTTACACATTAGCTGTACATTCTGAGGTAGTGTTTTAGGGAGTTGCTAATAGGATAATACCAAGATTCTGAATCAGCATCCCTGGGATGCTATTGATCTCTCCTTCAAGTTGAGACAGAGCCCCTCAGATGTACTCATGAGGTTTCCATGTAACAACTTTCATAGCAGAAAGGGAAAAAAAGCAAACTCAAGAGTCTGTGTTCACAGAAGACTCTTTCTTGACTCTGGCCCGCATCCGCACTGTGTTTCTCATGGGCTGCACCTGGCTGGGGTCCAGGGCACCCAAACAAAGAACCAACATTGTGTGCCTTGTTTCCCGGCTGACCTGTAAGGGTTGGAGTGTAGGGGTGTTAGGTAATAGTCGATAGTGTCTGCAGTAGATGAAACCAAAGATTGCTGCCCATAGAATTTCTGTTTATCCCCTCTTACCAGAACAATATGCAAGCAGATGCTTCCTCACACCCGTGACAATGCCAAATATTATTTTTAAGTGTCATTCAGGTCAGAAACTAATTAGTGAATCTTGTTATTATTTGATTAATAGTGAGGTTGAATATTCAATAGTGTTTATTGAGTTTAGTCACAGGAACTTCCACAAGAATCATTAATTTTTAGTTTTAACAGTATCTATCTTGTCCATTGTAACAATTTCTTTGAAATTTTTTGGATTATTTAAGTCTCCATCTACATTTATTTTCAAATCTCTTTAGTGTTCCTAGCTTATTTTAATCACTGATTCTTAATTGCTGAAATATAATTTGTAACCTAATATATGATCAATAATTCAAATCTATGCTTAAAAACAGCATACATCTTGTAGTTATTTGGTATGGTGTTCTCTTTATATTTACTATATAAAACCTGCTAGTTGTGTTTTCCAGATAAACCTGAGTTTAGCAACCTTTTCTGTAAAGGGCAAGATGGTAAATCTTATAGACTTGGCAGGCTATGTGTTCTCTGTCACAATTACTCAGCAGTTCTGCTGGAGCATGAGAGTACTTTTTGATAATACATAATTCAATAAGCCTTGAATCTGTTGCATCCCAATGAAAACTATTTATGAACACTGAAATTTGAATTCGGTATCGTTTCCATGCATCATGAAATACTTTTACATTCCTTTTAGCTGCTCAGAAATATGAGGTGTCATTACCTCACAGACTACACAGAACAGACTACAAGCCTCGCCTGTAGATAAATGGCCAGCCCTTACTGCATGTCCTTGCACGCTTTTCCTCTCCCCCACCAGTTTATTCACCTTGTTTACATTTACTGAAAGGAGGGTAGCACCTCCTCCTCGGTGCTGTGTTCCTTGTCCTCTCGCATTATTTGAGAGCGAAATTTGTCTCTTTAATGGTTCTGTCAGATTTCTCTTCAAATAGTTTGATAATATAATTTTAAATACTGCTTTAGAATTATTCTTTGTGGTGAATTTAACTTGTTATCATTTGACAGTGTTGCTTTCCACTTGAATTATGAGGCTCCCCACCTCCCCACCACCAAGATATGAATGTCACTATTGAAGCTTTAGGTATCTCTTACCATGTTGGTCATTGTTGTAGTTCCTAGACATCACAGCTGGATAAGACTATTGACTGCTTCCCTCCCTTGGCAGCTTACATAATGCTTTCTCATAATAAAAAAGCTAGAGTGCAGGAAGGAGGCTTTTGGACTATATCCAGCTCAAATCTTCCATGTCTTCTGTCTAAAGTATGCAGTGCCTTAAGCAGTGGGGACGTACCTACATGAAATGTACAGGTAAATGGATGGAACTGGAAAACATTGAGTGAGATACCCAGACACAGAAAAACAAGCACCACACATTCTCCCCTTTCTAGAGCTCCTAGCTCCAAGTCTTCAGACATGAGAATTTAACCTGGAATAACAGAAACCTGGAAAGTAAAAGAACTGGAGAGGGAAGGGGCGATATAAAAATAGAAATGAGACAAACAAGGGGGAGGGCTCTAATTTGTGACTAGGAAAGGAGGTCAACCCAGAGGACAGAGGAGGGAGAATAGACAAACAGCGTCAAGCATGGTTCATAAAGCCTCAAGGAATCATAGTACTTTATATTTAGCTAAAATTATATGATCTTATTTTGATGAAGTTATATCACTTGGGATGACAATGCACCCCACAAGAGCAATTTACTATCTAACAAAAATCCCAGTACCAGGCATGAGAAACCTCTATTAGAATTCGTGTTCAGGGTTGTCCAAGTAACTCCCAAAACAATACAGGCTATGGCTGTGGCCCCCTGTTGCTTCTCAGAGGTTGGAGGTAACCTGCCTTCTCTTTATTCACACTTCCTGGCCCCATTCTACCCGGAATCTCACATTCAGATTCAGGTGCTTCCTCGGACTCTCCTTTGAAAGGCGTAAACTGCAGTGCTTTGGGGCTATGGCATGATTGTTTTTATTTCTTGTTGCTTTCGCTCAAAATTCTTTGGACCGATACAAATATAGATGCGTCCCTTTGAAAAGAGTTTTGTTTCAGGAAGGAAAATATCAGGGCTTCTATTTTAACCCTAATAATAAGTTATTATTCTGAGGGTTTGAGAATGTCACCTAAGCAGTGGTCATTTTCATACAGAGACCCACATAAGCACTGCTCCTGATTATACAGCACAGACATTTTTGCCTTCCATGCCCAGTGCCATATTTGAACACGGAAAACTTGTCTGGCAGTGCTGGAGGACAGTAGAAGAAAGCATGCATTTATTCTGTAGATAATTCACACTTTCTTGGAGGCCACCTCACTGCAGTCTCCAGCTTCTGGGAGTGTTTCATATTGAACTCCCCAGCACCAGCCTGAATGAGCTCTGGCTTTCATTCTTTCCTTAGTGCTATGCCACCCAAGTTTGAGAAGGACTCACAGGGCAAAGCCCTCTTCAGGACAAACTTTGCTTCCTTGGGTTCTCCTCCACCCCGGGTTCTTGGCTTGTGCTGACTATATCATTCAGTTATCAGTTCAGAGACACTTGTATCTAAAAAATACTTTCTGGTTGTTTTAGTTATCTTTTGTAGAATCTTTGTATCTAGTTGCTGGAAATGGAACACCAGCTGCACAAATTCCTCATGTCTGGTCACTGTCCAGTCTTGTTACTTCATCTATTTGTGCACTTAGTAAAGGAAACAGTAGTTAAGATTTCAGAGTCTGCACACGATCCTTCCTTTGTGTTCTCCCAGCTCTCATATCCACCCTCATCCTTTCACACCTGAATTCTCCCATCTCTGTTGGCACCAACACTGTGTTTATTTATATCTATTGCCATCTAGAATCTCTACTTCTCTAATATTTTCTGACTATTGCTCATACTTTCCTTATGACTAATTTTCCATATTCCTGCCAAAAACGCCCGACTTATCTTTTGACAATGTCACGATCCCTCTTAAATGTTTTCTGTAGGAAACCCCAAAGTCTGTAGCATGCCATAAGGATACATTTTCACTGGATCCATGCCTCCCTCTCCAGTCTCTCCTCTCAACCGAAGTTTACCCCCTGACTAATAAATTGCTCAAGGGTATCTGCACATACCATGCTGTCGTCACTCCCCTCCCCCATTCCACTTTATTTCTTGTATTCTCATGTTAGCATGACTTTTCCACTGCTGTCGACAAGAAAAGAAGAGAGCAAGATAGGGGAAGAGAGGAGAGAGGAAGAGAGGAAAGTAGAGAAAACACAGCACCAAGTATTTGCTCCCTCTTGTGGGTGGGGGGTGTCTATGCATTTTCTGCAGCTGCACCATGTTCCTCTCTGATGCTGTTCAGAAGTATTAACAAGTCACAAACAAATCTGGGAGCCATAGGAGGGCTGAACTTACCTCATATCTCTTCTTTAGTTCCTCCCATTCATTGAGTCCCTGTGCACTGAACTGAGATTTGTACTCCCATGCATGAACATTTTATGTTCTGGGTTTAGAGACTCTTCCCAGAATTAACAATCCTTTACTCTCTGCTTGTAATGTATTTCTTAGTCTGTGTTTATGTCATCATTGAGGCACAATGATCAGAAAGTCTTGATTTGTGAGTTTTCTTAGAAAAGTGAAAATCTACCAGAATAGAGAATTGAGACATTGGTGGCAGAATCCCATGAGGATATCTACGTTTCTACACACATTCCCCCAGATGTTGAGGAAGATAGAAATGGGAGCTTGCATCTGATGGTTGTTGATGTAGTGATTCAACTGTACAAACTCATTTCTGCTAATGAGAAGTCAAGGGTATGACTGGCTTGTGAGGTTTCCCAGATTCAGAACAGATAAGATAGAGGAGATTAAAGGTCCAAAAGACAGGAAGGAATAGATTTGATATGCAGGAGAAAAGTGAGGCACCAAAAAGTAGAATATAGACTACACAATCTTGGATTCGGAGATAAATAAGGAAAGTCTAAACTGTACAGAAATAAACAGAATTGATTTTGTTCCCCAAATAGCGAGTTGCATGTATGTGTGTCTTTCTGGGGGAAGGTAATGACAATTCAGGTAAGGTTTAGTTCTCAAACTGATCTATTTGTAGCCTAACTTTCTCTGTGGAAAAGTAATGTAACTGATGATTATTGCTTCAGCTTTTCTATGTCAGTGTCTAAGTAAGTTTATGCTGTGTCAGGACTTAATGAACAATTTATGAAAGTGTTATAGTTACATTTCTCTGTCTAATTGTCCTTGAACGTCCACAGGAAAAGGTCACAAAAATCAAACATCTATGGCACATAAGAATGAAACCCATGATGCTCTCCCAGAGGTGACTCATACGGTAACTACTATGGATTCCCACGCTGGCACTTGGTTTACGACAACACCCGATGGAAATCAGATTGGCACCAAAGGACTACAGAAAATTGCCAACTTGAAACCATTTTTATCCTTCCAGGCTACAGATCCCATCAATGGAACGGTATGACAAACTAGAGCACATCACAAAAAAATGTCTAAACCATTAAGACAAAAATGTCTAAACAAATTTATTAGAGTCCTGAAACAACATGTAGAAGAATGTGTGGCAAATTATAACTTTCAAATATTTGTTAGGTTGTAGGTGGGTAGGTAGGTAAGTAGGTAGGTAGGTAGATAGATGGATGAGTGGACCCATTGCCCCCAATCTAAAAGTTACTGTGTAGTGTAGTGGCAAGCATATTGTTTTCTGAAATTCCTGTGTGTGTGTGTGTGTGTGTGTGTGTACATAAAATCATATTAGAACAAAATACCAACTATTGAAATGAGGTTCAGATCATGGATTTGGTTATAGATTTTTTTTTGTTCTTTTTCTTTTCTTTAATTTATTTATTTAAATAAATAAATTTTGTTGTGGTTGCTATTGAGATAGTCTTGCTGTATAACCCAGGCTGGCTTTTAACTTGAACTTCTACCTCAGCCTCTGTAGTACACTGCAGTGTTGGCTGCCTCATGAATTTTTTATACTACTTACAGATAAATGTGATTAGTGCCACATGTCTCTTTATGTCAAATATATTTGGATACCTGTTTCATCTCTGGGGATGAGAGGCTATACGTCCTTGTTCTACTTCTCTATAACCCTCTGTAGTGAGTGACCAAAATTTGTTCATGACCGATGCCTTCAAAGAATCACATATTGCATGACTAAAGCACTCAACATCAGTGAACAACTGGACAGGATGTTTTTCGACTAGAAGAGTAGTTGGCAAACAAATGTCACAAAAGTTTGTCACCCAGCCATTAGTGGCACCAGAGTTTGAACTATGGCAGTGGCTTTTCAAAGCTCCTACCCTCAGTTGTCTCTCCATACAGCTGTATTTCTCATTATGCCTTCCTGACTGAGATTATCAATGATACAATGAGAACCTAAAACGGTGCTCAGCATACATCTCTCCTAAGTAAAAATGTCTGCCTCTCATGATGATATGTGACAGTCACCTGTTCCCAGAAGGCCTAGGAAAACCTAGAGAATATATTCTCACATACAGACAGACCACTGATCAAAACCAAATGTCCCCAATAGTTAGGACAGTATACATCTAGAAAATTAAGAGTGCCTAATTAGTGGATATGCATTTTATAATCTACAGAACTGCATTGACAAGTTGGAATATCCAAACAAATACTGAGGTGGAGTTTGGGATGTATAATATTTCTTAGGGATGCCATATCTTCAAAGAAGGGGGAGGAAATAGTTGAATTGTAGTATAAAAACAACAAAGTTGTAATCCACCCAGCGATGATCTCACAGGCAAGTGCTACTTGTCCTGATGTCTCAATCTGGGAGGAATGACTAGACCCATGGAACCCAGCCCCATTTGGTCTCTGGAAACAGCTACCCAGAAATAGTATGAGTCTAAGACAAAGTTGCTAACTTCTGAAGAGGCAAGTGTTGAATGAGCCAAGAGCTGGCATCAGTTTGCTGACTGCACTCTCCATGCTGGGAGTCTTCTCTTGAAGAGAGTTCTAGACCGCATAACACAGCTTCCCCTACTCCATGCATGACACACGCACATGGCTTGGGAACTTTACCAGTGGTTTATTCCATTCCCGTTGCTATAACAAAATGCCAGAGCCTGGGAAGCTAATAAACAACAGAGATTTATTTATGGGAGCCCTGAAATGAGATATTTCAAATGAGAGTGAATAACCTCCATGGCCTGAGCACATAATTCTAGGTTGCAGACTGTCTTGTTTCATTGAAGCCTGGCACAATGGAAAGAGATTGTTCTCTGGGGTGCCTTTTATAAGGTCACTAATCTAATTAAAGAGGACTCTAGCTTCACGAGCATGTCATTTCCCAAAAGCCCCAATTCCTAATGGTCCCACTGTGGGAGCTGGTATTTTAGCATATCAGTTTGAAGAGACTGTCAGTTCACAATAGCTGGTCAGTGATTAGCTATAGTCCACAAAGGTCTGGTTGTTCTTTCAGAATGAAGGAGCTGCCAGAATTAGTTGACTGTTACATGATTCCTACTCTGTCTATGTATCTAAAACCACTCAGTGGTGTTTCATTTCTCTTAGGATAAAGTCTGAAGTCTCTCGCACTTAGTCTGTAGCATCCCAGACTACCATTATCCGCCTACTCCTCTTTGTCTCTCTATATGCTTTGCTCAAGCTACAACTCTTCTCTTACATACCGGGCTCAAGTTCAGCACCATTTCCTTAGGCAGAAAACTAAGCCAAGCAAAGCAACCACCACAGAACCCAGGAGCCATGAAACATCATCCTACCACTGACTTCTAACTCTATAGAGTAAGGAATTCTATGCCATTTCACCATAGCATTCATCATAATGCACACCCTGCACTCAGCACTCTTTAACTGACAGGTGCTGGAATGTTGACCTGTTGTCTTTCTGTCTGAGGTCACCCATTCAGCCATTTCCCTTCTGTGCTGGTTAATCTTCATGGTCAACTAGACTAGATTTAAAGTCAGCTGAGACATGACCTCTAGGCATGTCGTGAGGGTGAGAGAAGATTCACCCTACTCGTGAGCTGGATGTCTAGTTTATGCAGAGCAAAGAGGAGCAAGCCAGCCCAATAAGCATCATCACTCATCTCTCCTACTTCCTGCTACAGACACAGTATCATCAGCTTGTGCTCCCACTGCCATGCCTGCCCTGCTGTGATAAACTGTTTCCTATCAAACATGAACCCAAATAAGCTTCCTCCCTTAAGTTGTTTCTGGACAATATGTATTCACAGAAAAGAGGAAGTTACTAATACTTTGCCCAGACCCTCCTCATTTCATATAGGAAGACACTCTACTTGCACCTATGTTCAAACTAACAGTACAGAATAAAATAGTCTTTCACCCATGTTTACATTTACTCAGCTTTAAGGAAAGATTCAGGACAGGAAGCATAGTACAACTGGCATTCCATCATCATAAGCTAGGACACTAACAGCAACCCATATGTATAGCATCCTGAACCCCTCAAGTCCATACACAGCGTGTATGGCAGGCAAACAAAAGTCTATGTAGATGTGGGTCACCATGACAGGATAATGAGTCTATGTAGATGTGGGTCACCATGACAGGATAATGAGTCTATGTAGATGTGGGTCACTGTGAAAGGCAAATAAGTCTATGTAGATGTAGGTTATCTTCACTAGAAGGAGCTTCAGCCTCTCTCCTCCACAGTCTCCATTACTGTGCTGATAGCCAATTTGCAGCTCACCCTATCCAGGGTGGTCCTTTAAAGCAGGGATTTCACAACACAAGGGCAGCCTCCATGTGCCACATTTATCTCATCTCAACAGTTTCCAAGGAAACAGATCCTATGAACTGTATCCCAGACTGACCTCTATTGACCCAGTCCTGATTCTTTATCTTTTATATATTGAAATGTTCCTTGTCACTTAATTCTTGAGTGACTTTAACATTTTTCTTAACTTCTATAAGCCTAAATTTCCTCATCTATTCAATAGGAGTCCTATCTATGTCAGGAATCATTGAAAGTAGCAGATGACAAAACCTTCACATTCACTGAGCATAGAAATAAGCTTACTGGAGTCTAACCACCCAGCCTGAAGATTATGCTCTGCTTCTGACATTCAGGTCATGACTACTCGAGAAGACAAGGTGATCATTGTTGAGAAGAAGGATGGAACCCGGATTGTGGATCATGCCGATGGTACCAGAATAACAACCTTTTATCAGGTTTATGAAGATCATATTGCTCCTCCAGATGATGGAGAAACAAGTGAGTTGTATTTTTCAAGACAGTAACAACAGAATTTTACAACTTTTTAGTATGAAGCAAGTAGAAAGCTCATTATCAAAAACATTTATAAAAATAAGTGAGCCAACCAGAGAATACCCATGCAGTCCAAAGATGGTCCTTTGGTCTCCATTGTGATGATGATGATGATGGTGTTCATAATGTTTATCTTGGTGCATTCTTTAAATTGTAAAAATTGTACCTCTTTATCATGTGCAACATATTTTTATGTATTTGTATGCTATGCAGTAGTCAAGCAAGCTACCTCACATGCATCATGTTTTGAGTGGAGAACTCTTAAAATCTACACTTATCAGTTTTCAAGTGTTATATATTATTATATTTATTTTAGTTATTCCTTTCAAAATATCTTGAAGCTGTTTCCTCTGTAATTGAATCTTTATAACATTTGACAAACATCTTTCCAACTCCCACAGCTAGTAACTACCATTTTACTCTCCACTTCTGTGAATTCAACCTTTTAAAATTCCATGTGTGTGTTTATGGTGTGTATACATGTATATATGTGGTGTGTATGCAAATGTATACATATGTGTGCCTGTATTTGTGCATGTGTATAGACGTGCATGTGAATGTATGTTTGCATGTGTATGTGTGTATCTGTGTATGCATGAGTGTATATGAGTATGTGCAGGCATGTGGTGTGGATACATGTGTGTTGTATGCATGTGATGTGTAGTGTGTGCATGTGTGTGTGATATATGTTTGTGATTGTGCAGCGTTTGTCTTCTTAGTCCTGTCTTACTCAACATAATGTCCTCCAGTTTCATCACAAATTTCCTTTTTCTTTAAAGCTGACTAGTATTCCATCATGTATCTTTGTCACACTTCCTTCACTCATAATGGATACTTGATTGATTCTTAAGCTTGGCTGTTGTGAACCATGCCCATGGCCGCAGTAAGCAGGAAGTGCATTAGTACCTTCTGTCTATCGTGCTCTTTGTCCCCAGTAGAGACAGGATTGTCACAGCTGTAGTTGGCTGATTGATAAAGACCTAGGGCCAAAATTGGCAACTCAAAGCTAATGATCACAACTCATCCATTCTTGATGTTGACTCCAAGATCTGTCTCCTTCAATCCTTGGCGTATTCAGTTTGCATAAGCGAGTGAGTTCGAATGGGTCTTCCTTCACAGCTGAGCATCTCATTGTCAGAAATACATGCATGAAAAAGGAAGCTACAGCTGCTAATTAATTGGAACCTACTCAAAGAATCTGGGAGGGTACCACTCAGCCTGGCCTAACTTTAAAGAGAGTTTACAAATCCAAGTTGTTCCAGGCTTTTTCTCTTTAATGACAGAATGGCTTTTTTAGAGTGTATTTAAGGCATACAGCTTAATGTTTTAATACATTCTTATATAGTTGTGGTGGTTTAAAAGAAAATGGCCCCCAAATAGAGCGGCACTATTAGTAGGAGTGGCTTTGTTGGAGTAAGTATGGTCTTGTTGGAGGAAGTGTGTCACTGTGGGGACAGGCTTTGAGGTCTTTTTTTGCTGAAGATACCACCCAGTGTTTCAGTGCATTTCCTGTTGCCTTCTGATCAAGATGCAGTCAGCACCAAGTCTGCCTGCATGCCGCCATGCTCCCTGCCATGATGATGCTGGACTGAACCTCTGAAACTGTAAGCGAGCCACCCCAATTAAATGTTTTCCTTTGTAAGAGTTACTGTGGTCATGGTGTCTCTTCACAGCAATAGAAACCCTAAGAAGTTGGTCAGGAGTAGGGTATTGCTGTGATAGGCCTGACAATGTATTTGTTTGGAGGAATTTGGACTTTGGTACTTTGGGTAATTAATGGGCCATACTAGTAGGAGCATGGAAGATAGGGGTGCTAAGAGTTATTTGAACTGTTGCAAACTCTTCAGAGAAGAAGAACTTTAGTATTTTGCCTAGAGATCATTCTTGTGATATTTTGGTGAAGAAAATGACTGCCTTTTGCCCTTGTCTGCCTGAGGTTAAAGTGAAGAGTTTTGGATTAATTCTATTGGCAGAGGAAATCTCAAAACATCCTAGTATAGACTCTGTTGTATGAGTAAAATTTATAATGGAAAGGAGCAAGCTGAGAAGGATAAATTACAAAATGCACATTTTAAGGAGAAAAAGAGGTCTAGGAAGTGGTTTGCTAAATCCTCTCTTCAAGGAGATAAGCAGATTAAGAATAGGGAGTGGTGACCTGATAGTAAGATCTCACTCAGCTACGTTTCTAACTTGTGAAAAGGAACTAAAGAAAAGCTGAGAACCGGGTATGGTGGTGTACACCTTTAGTCCCAGCACTTGGAAGGCAGAAGCTTGAGGCCAGCTTCCTCTAGAGATCCAGTTTCAGGAAAGACAATCATAGGCTGTGAAGGACAAAAAGCTGATAAAGATGTAATTGGATGAGGGGGTCTTGTTCCAGTCCCAGTAAGCAGCAGAACTTGGCAGCTTTGACCACATGATTTTAGAGTTAAGGATAGAAGAAATGGATTGTGGAATTTGCCTCTGTGCCTTCGGAAAGCTGCTGAGGCCAGGCATGTGTCAGGGGTATTCCTGAATGGAGGCCTAGAGAAGCCATTGTGTGAAGCTGTGATGTTGAAACCTGGATTGCCTTGGAGTCCAAAGATTTTGGAAATGCCAGAGCTCTGGGATCCCTGCCAAGGAGCGCTGCTAACAGGGAGTGGAACCAGCCCAAGAGAAAGAAGTGTGCTGCAGTCAACAAGAGTGAACAGTTGGAGATCTGAAGAGTGTTTTGATAGCAGACATGGAGCTGCAGAGTTTGGAGTTTGCCAAGCTGGGTTTTTTGGTCTTGCTTTAGTCCATTATTTCCTCACTATGCTCCCTTCCCTACATTTTGTAACAGTAATATACATCCTGTGCCATTATACGGTGGAAGTATGTGACCTGCTTTTTTATTTCAACTTTACAAAAGATTACAGTTAAGAGATTGCTTTAAGTCTCAGAAGAGACTTTGGACTTTGAAACAACTTTTAAAAACTGTTATAGACTATGGGGACTTTTGAAGTTGGACTAAATGCATTTTTGCATTATGATATGGCTACAAGTCTAGGGGCTAAGGAGTAGAATGTAGTGGCTTGAAAATGGCCCCCAAAGGGAATGGTACTATGAGTAGGAGTGGCTTTGTTGGAGGAAGTATGGTCTTGTTGGAGGAAGTGTGTCACTGTGGGGACAGGCTTTGAGGTCTTTTTTTGCTAAAGATACCACCCAGTGTTTCAGTGCATTTCCTGATGCTTTCTGATCAAGATGCAGCCAGCACCAAGTCTGCCTACATGCTGCCATGCTCCCTACCCTGATGATAACTGACTGAACCTCTGAGCCACCCCAATTAAATGTTTTCTTTTACTAGAGTTGCTGTGGTCATGGTGTCTCTAACTAAGACAATAGTGAAATGATTACTCCAATCAGGAAAATTAATACCTCTATCACTAACTTGGATATGATAAGAACACCTAAGAGCTACTTTTTTGAAAAAAATCTCTGTTGTGTAATACAATATCATCATAGTAGGTCTTGTCCATCTTGCCTAAGAGACCCTCACCTCCCCACCCCTCCCTATAACATATACACCATATAAAATGTTAACTTTAAGCTTTTATTATGTAGATTCCCTTGATGAAACAGGTACATGGATGCTATTTTCAATATTTCAATGGTTCATCATTGAAATATAGGGTAAAATATAAATGTTCATCAGTGATAGAATGGAAAAATAAAATGTATTATATGCCTAAAAAAGACACTATTTCACGATGATAAGAAACTACATACATACACAACTACAAATGCACAAATACACACACACACTAAACATATACTAAAACAATCCCACACTTAATACAAGTACACATACTTACTACAAATACACTGTATATAAACATATTACATATAAAAACACATGGCACACACATGCACATACACACACACACATACACACACACACACACACACACACACACACACACACACACACACAAGATTTCTAGAGACTCCAAGTTTGGTAATACAAGTCTGTCAAAGGGAGGACTAAGAGGTCAAAATCAGATTTTACTACATAATGAAACCATCTCTCAAAAATAAAAATTGTTAGAGACCTCAAAACAATGTTGGAAAAAATGGGGTATAAAATATGGTAATTATATAATTTGAAAGATTCGCATGTAATGTATGTAAATTTAAAGCACATAAATTTCATGGGTTGTTTGTTCATAGCATATATTCATATAAAATATAAAAATTACTTATAACACAAAAACCTAGGCATAGGAGAAAACTTCAACTTTACCTGCAATTTTCCTCATTAACATATAAATTTGAAACATCATGACAGAGTAGGAACAAGTGTCAATTTTCACTTGTGAATATATTTTATGAATTTCAACTTTTAACTTGAAAAATTAAATGTCTCCACTTCTCAAAGTAAAAAGAACATTAACCACATACTTAATAAGACAGCATACTAAATCCTATATGAAAGTAGATTCTAGAACTATTCCGAACTGACAAGGATTTCAGGTCATACTCCATGACTTCAGGTCTTTTTTTCCATGAGGAATCCACACAGCGAGGAGACAGCCTGAGGCTGATTGCCCACTGTATGTACCCTATCCAATCTCCTTACCTTGCATTTTACTTGTAACCGAAGGTCCAGAGACCATCACCAGACAGGTGAAGTGTATGCGGATAGAAAGCTCACACTATGCCACTGTTATCACCAACTGCGAGGACAGTAGCTGCTGTGCCACCTTTGGGGATGGAACGTCTGTTATTGCAAAGCCACAGGGATCATACCAGGTAGGTCGAGTTGGGAAATGACTAACAAATGCACATGTCCTATTGCTAACAGAGCACAGTCTGCTGGGACAGTGGGAATTTCCACAAAGACACTTGCGGTTGCTTTCATCACTCCCCTGATCTTAGAATACACATCTCACACTTTGCTTTTTCAATTTTTTTTTCAACCCATTCTGGGATTACATTGTCCTGCTTTTTGGGAAAAGTTAGTAGCATTGGGTTGAGATTAGGCTAAGAAGATCCCCACGCTGTGCACTGCGGGGCAAATCACTCCAGCGGCCTGACATACACCTACCTGCCACTTTCCTTCTCCTCCACCACTTGATTCCAGTCCACCCCTAACTCCTCAGCAGAAATGAGGGGACAGGCAGTCTGCTTGGTCCTGGGCAACGCAACCCTGTCCAGTCTCTCTGTCTTTTAAACACAGCATTCGGGTGTCAGCATAGAGTACCTTTAGCCTTTGAAAGAATTCCACCACCACCCCCTTCTTTTCCTCCTTAGAGAAGGGACATGAGATAAAACATCACACACAATGTTATAAGAGGCTGAGAATCGAAAGCCGGGATGTAATGGACACACAGTCGTCACTGTGACAGTATCTGGACTGGTGTATCCTTCCCATTTCCCTGGTCATTATGTGTTTCTCTTCACCCAGTGTAGCTGGCTATGGGGCAAAGTAAGTGCTGAAAGTGAGAGATGAAAGAAAATACAAGTGTGGATGTTCCTTAGCAATGACACCCAATCACTTCATTTTCCTGGTGTAAAAAGCCATATGGTAGTCACAGCTGGAGTCTGGGTCCTTTGAATGGACACTCTAGTGTGGATTTTCACAAGATGGCCAATGCATTCCTGGTAAGAAGACTTGGTGAATACAATCTCTTTCCAGAGGTCAGGAGTCAGGTAGCCATGTCTCTTGAAGATGACACCAAAGGCTGCCTTGGCTAATGAACAATCAGAAGTGTTGGTGGCCTGAATTCCCTTCTACTCAGAAGCTGCCAGACTCCTAGAAGCAGAGAAGCTCCTTTGGGCAGGTCTGCCATGCATGAGGAGGACCTTCTCCGTTCTCCATTAAAACATACCAAGTACACACTGGGCCTATGTGATTCAGGAGAGCTGAAGGAGGGCAGATTTTTTAATTGAATTTCATTTTGAGAACTGTGTACATAAGAACTGAGTTTACATTATTTCTACCCTTCCCCTTCTCCCTTCCAGCTTCTCCTATTCACCCCTCTCAAATTCATGACCTCTTCTTCTTTGTTATTGTTACATAAATACACACAGATGTATATGTAAGTATAGCCCACTGAGTCTGTTTAGTGTTCCTTGCATGTATATGTATTTAGAGCTAATCACTTGGGATTGGATAACCTATCAACATTATCCCTGAAGAAGACTGAATCTCCCTCTCTCTGCAGTTGTTAATTGCCTGAAGGTCTTCATCTAGAGGTGGGGCCTTCTGAGATGTCTCCACCCACGTTGTCACATCAACTGGTGTTATTATTGTGCTGGCAAATGGAATGAGCCGCAGGCTTCAAACTGCTGCATCTTGAAACTCTTACTCCAAGTGAAAGAAGCTACATAGTGATCCTCCTACTTGTATGAAAAGTCTAGAATTGGAAAATCCATGGAGATGATGGATTAGTGGACACTGAGGATTGGGGACAGGGATAATACAGTGACTGCTAATGAGGTTGTGGTTTCCAGCTATATGGAAAATCTAGATGAGGAAAATCCACAGAGATAATGGGTTAGTGGTCACCAAGTATTGGGATCAGGGATGATATGGTGACTGCTAATGAGGCAGGGGGTTCTTTCTGGAGGGAATGATATAAATATTCTAGAACCTGGTTGCACAAGTTCTTGGCTACACTAAAACATTACCAAATACTATACTTCTAAGGGGTGAATTACAGCACATGAATTATAATTCAAAGAAGGAACTAGAAGTCATTACATAAGTGCTACCATTTGACTGTGTCAGCCACCAGAAGGACTAAGGCTAGCCAGTGTTTTGAAGAGCACTTATCCCTTTTAAAGATGTTTCTTGTTGAGGAAAAAAAAAACAATGGGCACCAAACATTTCACATGGAACCTCATGTACTTACCTCACTTAAAATGGAGGAAGTCTGAAATGAGAGGGCACAGAACAAATACCCACTTGGCAAGGAGTCCTTCTGAAACATTTCGTTATTTCTTAGGCAGTGTTTTTGTCCTGGAAATGTCTTTCAAATCCCTCAAATTGCACAAGAAGATTTAATATCTTTTTTCTTTCTCCTTCTAGGTGTTACCCCCAAACACAGGCTGCCTTTATATTGATAGAGACTGTTCAGCTACATACTGCCGTGAATCAAGCAGCAATATTTACAATCCCTTCCAGAAGCGTGAGCAGCTGAGAGCCAGCAGGTACATCATGAAACATACCTCAGAGGTGATCTGTGAGGTCCTGGATCCAGAGGGGAACACCTTTAAGGTAAGGTACAGGGCCCATGTGGAGAGAGAGCCTGGACTTCTATCTTAGTTAGGGCTTTTTTGCTGTGAAGAGATGCCATGGACTTGGCAGCTCTTATAAAGGAAAACATTTAATTGGGGCTGGCTTACAGTTCCGAGGTTCAGTCCATTATTGCTGCAGTAGGAAGCATGACGGCATGCAGGACTATCAATGGAAACAGAAAGCCAAAGCTCCTCCAGATTGAAATGTCTGGGGTGTCCCTTGCCAGGCATGTTTCTGATACCCCTCTAGGGCTACATCACCTACACTGGGCAGCCTGTGCCATGCCCCTTTCTGAAAAGATGCATGCCAGATACAGCACTGGCAACTAGAATACTGCCTCTCATATGTGTCCTAAACCTATTTCCCCATAGGCTCTACAGGGGGACTACAGTTCTGAACTTGAATCTCGGCTCTGTCTATTCAAAGGTTCTTTCCATATTTCAAAACAGCAGTTGCATGAGTGGTCTTTCCTTCACGTTCAGTCTCTCCATCCCTTGAACTAATCACCAGAGGATAAGATTTTGTGTCCCTCTCAATCCTGGTCACTTTCATCTGAATGTGTTAGCGTTTGTTCTAACAGTCTAGGTGTGGTTTATTAGTACAGCTGTACTGCTAGGGAATCTCCACTTTCATTAATGAAATTCATACATACTATCAATATTGTGTAATTAAATATACCCAATTTTCTGATAATCCAAGAAAGCATGTGCTTGCTCACATTAGATCAGTGATGATGTAGGCACTTTGTTGTTTTTCCCTCAGTTTGTCATATGTCTTGTCTCATAGGTCATGGCTGATGGCTCTGTATCAACAATGTTATCTAAAAAGAAATTAGAAGATGATTTCGATGTACAAACTGAAGGCTATGATAGTTTATCATCAATTCACCTTGAAAAGAATCACATGCAAATCTATGGTGAACATGTTCCCAGGTAAAAACAATACTAACAACATTAGGATTTTTATTCTCCATCCCAAATTCAAGAAGCATCTTTCCCGAGTGTCTCGAATGTTCTGATTTTTACTTCTTCAAATAGGTTTTTTGTGATCTATGCTGATGGATCTGGCATGGAACTTCTCCGAGACAGAGACATAGAAGAATACTTATCCTTGGCCTATGGAGAATCAACAACTGTGGTTCTCCAAGAACCAGTCCAGGAACACCCAGGTAGAGACTGCTTGCTGCCTGCAGCTCCCTGTGTCCTCCAGTGACTCTCACCTGCTTGCTGTTCAGTCCCCTTTGCTCATTTGACTACTCCAACTGGCCATGTCACTCACATAGCTCCAGAAGGTGATATTCATCTCCAACTGTGTCTAAGAATCAACTTGTGTAGGTCAAGAATGAATGCCTTTTGCTGCCATAAGCAGGCTTGTGCCTAGGTCTTATTTATCAGTTCATTCCATCCTGTTTAGAAACAGTTTGAGATCTCTTAAAAGTTATTTTTTCTATCATTTTTAAAGTAATGTTTTGTCAAACTGAATACAACAAGAAAACACATTGTATACATCAGTTAGACTACTAATCAGAGGTATATATGTTATATGACATATTTGTTGGGAGTTGATAATATTTTTATCAATTTCAAAGAAATAATTGCATGAGATTAAAGGCACACACTTTGGTGTGCTAATTATGAAGAGAGGTTTCTAGGCTTCTTTAATCTTTTGTTTGGTGGTATAGATTTTGAGTCAACTTGAGAGTATGATTTCATGCCTGGGCTTGTATCAGCATACATGTACATGTTATATGCCTTATTCTTGTGACTGAGGAAAATAGAAGGCTGTTCCTGGTTATGTAGTGTATGTAAAAAAAATAAATAAAAACTATGTAAGGTTGGTAGGCATGGTGATACAATAACCCCTGAACGAGGAGACCACTGCAAGCTTGAGCTCAGTCTACACTAAATACATAGCAAGACTCTGACTCAAAACACTAAGACAAACAAAAACTATGAGACAGCAAGAACTCTCCTCAATGTGTTTTTAAACATTCAAGTAGCATCAACGTAGCAGCCTATCCTGTGCCAAATACCAGCTTAGATTTTGGAGTACATAATGAGATAAAACAAACATAGACCCTATTTCCTTAAAACTTAAAATTTAATGACAGAAATGGGTGTTATTTAAATAGGCACACAAATAACTGTATAATTATAATTGTGTATGAGATCTATGAAGAATAAAAATATTTTTCAATGAGAGCTTCCAACAGAGAAACCTGGGGTTGTCCAGAAAATTTCTCTGGAGATGCTGAAACTCAAGAGCTTGTTAGTGCATTCAGGTGTGTGTATTGGGGGTAGGGATTTCTTGGAGAAGAAAACACAAAGAATTATACCAAATTGAAAATGGATAGGAAAAGGCCAAACCTGGCTGAAGCGTGGAAGGAAGATGTGGATCAAGTTGCTCAGGGGTGAGCAAAGATCTTGCTTTACTCTTTGAACAAGGGGAAGTTGAAGAAGGTTTAATCACCTGTGAACCTCACTAGTCAACCTGGCTGTCAGGGTAGGTTCACTCCAGAGTACACCCTGCCAGAAAAGCTCGCTGTTGCTTCAGTCCAGGGTGGGATACCTCTGAGGCACAGAACTGAGTGTTGCAACAGTGGAGAAGGTAGAAGAAGATGGAGTCAAGGCAGCTTGTTGGCAGACATGAACCAAATATGGTTATTGAGGAACAGAAAGTGAATACTTTTGGTTGATTAGAGCCCATTTTTCAGGTAGTGACTGACTCATGGTCTCAACTTAGAGAATGACACCCTAAAGCATAATCACACTCCCTGACTAAGGTTTTTATGTAAAAGGCAGTTCAAAAGTATTTGTTGAACTTGGTTAATGCCTGTTGAACTTGTCAGAGTCACTCTGGTAGAGAAATGATCTCTGGTAAATCTCTTTAACCCAGGCGCTTTGAGCATCACAGTCCTTCGCCCTTTCCATGAAGCATCACCATGGCTAATGAAGAAGGAGTTAGACACCATTGTTCCTCCCAATCTCCAGTCAAGGTCATGGGAACATTTTCCTTCAGTTGAGGTATATGCTTCCTACTATAAAGTCACTATCTTTACACTTCCATTCAGGCTTGGGTCTTCTGTAATTTTATATATTTTCATCCTTCTGTGAGATAATGAATGAGCTCAAGAAGTTTTGTATTTGGAGATTTTAAGTATTTGTAGATGTAGCCATAGACTTTTAGAGGATCATGACTGGCTAACTAATTTCAGTTTCATTTTTTATTCTGTATTATAAGCCTGGGTATATTCCCTATAATATTAAAACATCTCTTATGAATAACTTGTTACATTTCACCTACCATGGACTTCCTGATACTATTCCACTTTCCCTGTCATTTCTTAGTATTAATTTAGAAACAAAATTGGTGGCTTAAACTCTCCGTTTTTTTCTTCCTGTATTAAAAATGCACAAACTGAGCAAAAATAGAGAGGAGAGATAAAGAATTTTGCATGAATTTTGTAACTGCAATTGTAAGCAAGTAAATACTGTGGTTATGATCATGCCAGATTAGTGAAATGCCACCCTAAAGTTTTAAAACAACATTTTGCTGAAGCATTACTAAATCCTGCCTCTTATAAGATTGTCATTTTGTTTCACACTACCCTATGCAACATGTCCAGTACATCATGTGGTGTTTAATTATAAAATCTGTCAAGACACCAAAATGTGAACATAGAGCATATTGCTGTTAAGTGATGAGGGTAATGTCTTTGAGTTTTTACTTGCAGTATCCTACAGTAAATTCTGCTATAGCAAGAGCAGAAAGGATGAGCAAAAATCATCTACTTCTTTGTTTTAATTTGGTGACTCTAATCAAATTGATGAGATGAAAGTGGCCATGACATCTTGTCCTGAATCTTAGAACAGATTATACTGGACCACAATATTCTTCTCTGAAAGTTGAAAGTGTCAAAAAGCTTAAAGTACTATGGGATGATAAGATTAATATGCCCCATTCTGGATTAATGAAGATTAGTCTCTTCACCTGAAACTCTTATACTACAAACTGAAAAACCAGTGGGTGGTTGTCACTGGCCACTCTTTTTTTTTTTAAACAAACACCAAGGCAGCAAAGTACACCAGTCCTGAAGGCCAATTACTAGGATGACAGAGATTTGAGCTTACTCTTAGATAGACATTCCTTCCCAAGAAACCACTAGAAGATTTTGGAGGTGAGTTTCATCAAGAGTGAGCCCAGACCCATTGAATGATTTTGATCTCAGAATCTTCCTATATAAACTCACACAGAACCAGGAAGTTAAAGGCTGCTGACTCCAAATGTTTTATGTGATCTGAGTGTGCTAAACAAAGCATCATTCATGTGACATGAATTAGATAGTTGCTGAATTAGCATGTGCAGAATCACACAGCCCTTCTGAAGGATGACCATTTGAGACTGTTAGCGACACACACAAAGGTGAAATTTTGCTCAGATCCATAAGGATGAGGATTTTTTTCAGCACCATATTGTCCCCAGAAGGTGTTACTGTAATTGCTTCAACTTCTGCTGAAAGGGCTAGCTCTTTACTTGGTCCTTCAGATATTCACTGGGCAACTAAAAGCTAGTTCGTTTGGCATCTCTGCCTCCATTTTGCATCTGTCTCCTTTAAATTTGGATAATGTTGCTGCTCAAGTTTTCATTTAGACATGGTATTCATTTGAAGATCTTTCATCTAAAGCCAGCAATTTTCCCCTTCAAGGCTAGAAGCACCAAAGAGTGAGTAAAACACATTTTAGATTTGCAGAGACACCATAATAAACAATTTGTCATCCATCACCAGGTTTTACAACTTCCTTGTCCTAGTTAGCATTAATTATCAAAAAATCTAGAGTCATCTAGAAGAAAGCCTTGATTGTGGAATTGCTTAGATCAGGTGAGCCCGTTGGCATGTCTAGGGACTGTCTTGATTATCAATAGATAAAGGAGGTCTCAGCCTCCTGTGGGTGGTACCAAACCTAGGTGCGTGGTCCTAGACAATATAAGAAAGCTGGCAGCATGAGCCTGTGAATGAGAGAGACAGAGGGTGAGCCAGCAAGCAGCATTCCTCCAGTTTTCCTACCTTGAGTTCCTGTCCTGACTTTCCTCAACAATAAAATATGACCTGAAAGTATAAGGCAAATCAACTCTTTCTTCCCCAGGTTGCTTTGGTTGGAGTGAGGTTTTTGTTTGTTTGCTTGCTTGCTTGCTTGCTTGGTTAGTTTTAGGAAATTTTGGAATTAAGTTCTAACTATGTAGACCAGGCCTCTGCTTCTGCCTCTGGGGTGATGGCATTAAAAGGAGTGTGCTACCACACCAGGTGGCTTGATTGGTTTTTCCCCCCAGCAACAGCACCTCTAGACATCTCTGGGCACTGTCCAAAAGAATTAATGCCTGACTTTCTGACTTACCCTTTGTTCTTAGCCATTGTCTCCAAAAGTCATCTTGGATTCCAGGAATAACTGGATGAGTAGAAACTATTCCCCCACCTCCAACCTACCTCTGGCAGCAGCAACCTTCTAATTGTCTAAAAAGCTCTGATCCTGAGCTGATGACCAACCAGACCAAACTTGGATCAAGACTGCCTGAGGATGCATATATATTCATTTCTCGCCTTCTTTTCTCCTTCTGTTTTCCTCCCTTATATCACTTCAAAGCTCTTGTTAGCTTCTTGAAAATGGTGCATGAGATGCTAGTCTCAATGCTTCTCAGTGTAGCCATACAGAATGATGAATCTCTTTCCCGATTTACCATTACTTTAGTCATTTGGATTAGAGCATGGGTGACCAAACCTGGTCTGTTTGGATCCCTCAAAGTCAGATCTCCACTGGTTTAGGAACCCCATAACCACTCCTGATCTAGTATTCACATAAGAGTACTTGGCTAAAAAGTCCATCACTGCACTATTCTGACTTCTTTAGTGAAACCTGTACCTTTTTTTTTTTTTTTAATGTATAGAAAAAGACTCCGGGACCTCCATTTGGCACTCAGAATTGGAAAGGCCTCTGTATTGGGTTTAAGCAGCTAACAAGTGCCCCAGCCCCTATACTCAAAGGCCCCAAGGTACTACAGATGCGTCAGTTCATCCAGCATGAGGTCATAAAGAACGAGGTGAAACTAAAGCTTCAGATTTCCCTTAAGGTAAGAGAATCCCGGTGATGTGACAATACTTCATGAGTCCTATAACTTAATATAGGACTAAGTTATAGGACTCATCAAGAGGCCCAAAAGGTGTTGCTATAGTTTGAAAAACAAAAACAATGTACAGTTTCTATATAGTCTTTTTTCTTTCATACTACATGGAAAGCTAACACTCTCTGGAGAAAATGTAGAGCCACATATTAATCAGATACTTGTTCATGGATGAAAACAGTTGCTGCTTTGAAAATGGTCTAAGACTTCATAAATAGATGGCTTGTAATGTGGCCATAGCTACAGAACCTTTCTAAGTTTAACACTTTCTGCATAGGTATTGTATGTGTTTTGTGGTTATATGCTCAGAACCCAGCATTAAGAAGAGGGTCGATAGTGATGGATGTTGATCAAATACTCATGGGGAAGGAACGCATTTCATCTAGGAGCAAAGGCATGGACTATGTAACTTATACCCATGGACAGAATCATAGAGACAAGGCTGAGAGGCCAGGAATCATCCACCTCAGTTTGTTCCTCTCAGGGAGAAGGATGCTGCAGCACAGTGTTAGAAGCAGGGTCCTCCTCCCTGTGCAGTTCCCTCCTGTGGCTTTAAAGCTTTTCTTGAGGGCAGAGAGGGACTTGGCTTATTACTATTAACCTCCTGAGAAAACGTTTTCCCAGTGCTTGACCAGTTAACCGATTGTGGAGAGGTATCAACTTATCTCCTTAGTCCTTTGGGGATGTTCCAAGTTGACACTGGCTGTGTTGGTCTCTTTCTCTGCCGAGTTCTTGGTCTTTATCCATTTGTTTGACTGTCCTGATCTAGGATTATATAAACCATATTCTGAAGAAAGAAGACGAGCTACAGGAAATGACCGTCAAGGATTCCAGGACGGAAGAAGAAAGGGGCAATGCTGCCGATCTCCTCAAGCTGGTTATGGTAAGAGAGTGGCTAGAGACCAGTATTCTTGCTCCTCTCTCACTGTCAGACACTCTCAGACAGAATGCTTAGGGAATAATAGCCACGTGAGGACTTGCCAAGGTCCTGAAGTCTGTGCTTTATCCTCATCCTAACGTTTCCGTGCTAACTGGATCATGGATTTGTTGAATTTCCCAAATATATCTTCCTTTGATTATTCCTTTGCTCACAGTGAATCTGGGAGATCCTCAAATAAAAGACATATATGTTATTATTTTACTATGAATATACACTATTAATTGTACTTGAAGAAATTAATGTTTATTGAAATACTGAATAACTTAATGAATGTGAAAGAAAAAGTAATTTCCATATGCCAAACTATTTCCATTCTTAGAAATTCATTAAATAATGAAGCAATAAAATATTCAAATAAATTGTATATTGGTATTTTAAAAGAACGAATTCACTTTATAGTTTTTTTTCCCTAACAAGTCAAATTGAGCACAAAAAGAATGCTTCTAAACAAAGTATTTCCATGTGTAATATAATTAACATCAAGTAATTCTAATCTTCATTTCAGTCTTTCCCTAAAATGGAGGAAACGACAAAAAGTCATGTTACTGAAGGTAACTGGAATTTAATATTTTTCTGTAATATATCTACAGGTTTCAGAAGGACTTCTTAAGTATGTTTGTTTGCCATTCTGTATACCACAGCAAATCCTCATGTAATCAATCTCCAATTGCAATGGTTTAGATGTTTTCATTCTGCCCTGAAAAACAGTGATTCCCTCCTTAGTTCACCTTTAACCTTCCTTTGCCAAACAAAAAAGCACTGGTATTTTACCTTCTCTTTTACCTCAACTCCATAAAAAATAGCTACTAGCAAGAAACCAGCTGACCAGTGCCCCCGTGTACATGCACACCGCCACCACCAAGCAAGTGCCCAGACACTGCCCACACCTTGCACTCTTTTTTGTTGTTGTTGTTTTGTTTTTCAAGACAGGGTTTCTCTGTGTAGCTTTGTGCCTTTCCTGGATCTCACTCTGTAGACCAGGCTGGCCTCGAACTCACAGAGACCCGCCTGCCTCTGCCTCCCGCATGCTGGGATTAAAGGCGTGCGCCACCACCTTGCACTCTTCTACACTGAACCTCGTAAAGCCAACAGCTCCTCTCAAAGGAGTGCCTCCCTGGCCCCAACAAGCTTGGTCCTATCACAGCAACAGCACTAGAAGTTTTACAGAGGCCCAAAGCTGGCTGCCTTGGGCTTCACTAAACCCTTAGACACAGTATTGACTTGTACTCTTGTTTGGTTGTTACTGTTGTTGTTGTTGTTGTTGCTGTTTATCTAGATTTTTCTCTTCTTAAGATTTCATATTACACAGTGATATCTAACTGAAAGTGATGAGCCACTACCCACCCCTTTTGATGGCCATTGCGGAGGAAGCCACACAGTCTCCAGTACGCCTCTGCCTGGAAACTCTCATCACTTTTTGACAAGCTGGCCCCTGCAATAGAGTTGCCAGGGAACATAAATACAAAGTGCCTTATTAAAACTGAATTTTGGCTAAATAATAAATAATCTGCATTGTAAGTGTATCCCAAATACAGCACGCTACATACTTATCCTTTAGAAAGTGTGTTTAACTAAAATGCAAATTTTATTTACCCATATTTGATCTTACAAAATTACCCTGAGCTATTTGAGCTTGTGACAGATGGCCCAAGAAAGCAGGCATGTGTGATGGAGGCCAACCTCTGGGCCACCCAGGAGTACTTGTTAAACAAGCTGTGTTTCTCAGATTGCTGCAGGAAGGAAACAGCATACGGAAAACTGACCTTGCTCATTGCCAATGATGCTACAAGGTCAGCATCTCCCATTGTACCTCCTAAGATGTTCTTTAAGGGGACGCCTCCAAAAGCATGAGTCTTACACTAACACAGACTTGGACAATATTTTGCATTGCCTCACTTTTTAAAGACTTACAACATACTTTAATTAAGGGCACAGAAAAGTCTCACAAGAAGAAAACTGACTTAACCTTGTCTAAGTCAGTGCTTTCTAAGTCTTCTTACCTTGACCAGGCATCCTATTCTTTCTCTGACACAATGACAGCGCCCTGAGGCCATGACACTGAGGCCTCATGCTGTAGACAAACTCTAAGCACCGTCACCCAAATTTTAAAAGGGTATGATATTCAGTTCTTTGGAATTGGATAATAGGTACATGTTTAGAATAACAACTTCAGCATGATGGTCAATCTGTTTTACTATGAGAAAATTCAGTCCTTTGCCATACAGCTTCCCTAGTGATGTAGGGCAAAGTATTTATGTCTTGAGTCATAAAGATGATGTTCACTAACAGAACATGCCATGGAAAGTAGTCTGGGTATTACAGCTTGGGTGCAGAAACCCTCCAAAGCAATCAATAAATTTAATGGTGTAATAAGGAAATGTTACAAAGAAGTCAATACTAACACTAAATCTGTTATTTTTAAAGTTGCTGCCCACCTAACAGATTTGTTCAAGCAGTCTATAACTTTGACTCCAAAATGTTCACCTGAAGCATTCACTAAAGATTTCTTTGAGAAGAAATGGCGGTAAGCTGCACTGAACGTGCATCTCAGTTAGTGCACACGTAGGGGATGGGGAGGTGTGGGGGTAGTTGTGGCCCTGCTCCCACTGTAGTGATGCTGCTGCCCTGTCACTTGAGGGCACTGCCTGTCTCACCACATTTTTCTTCTTCTCTCATAGGGATACATCACAAGGAAGGAACTGGAAAGAAAAGCTCGAGGAACAGAGGTAATTCTGCCCTAGTGTAGACATAAACCTGTGAAAAGCCCAGTTCCATAATCTCGGAGTTCAGTAGGCTACAAGGCCCCACAGGCTCCCAGCTGCGGCTTGACATTTCAACAGGTCAAGGTGGCACTTGAGGCGGCCTGTTAGGCCATTGGGTAGATGTCGATAACCCCATCTCCTGCAGTGGACTTCTGTGGTCACTCTTCGTGCTTCTGGTGATTCGAATATACTCATGAACATTTTGGGAATTAGTCATAACACTCAGGATTCCTGTTGTTTGCCTCAGGAATGTGTCCTGGGCATCATGATGTTTGTTTTCCTCCAGTCTGAGCTTCAGATTTCAACTCCAGCTTTGTATCCATAAAGGAAGCCAAATGTGTTTATGTAGCTGGGGTGGGGTGGCCATTTTTATGCATGAGCGTTGTTGGTTGTTTTTCACTCTTTACTCTTTGGAGGCCTGCCACCCAGCTCCCAAATAAGCCACAGAGACTTTTTCTTACTTATGAATGTTTGGCCTTAGCTTGGATTGTTTCTAGCCAGCTTTTCTTAACTTAAATTATCCTGTCTACCTTTTGCCTGTGGGCTTTTACCTTTTTCTATTTCTGTATATCTTATCTTTCCTTCTTATTCTATATCTGGCTGTGTGCCTGGGGGGCTGGCCCCTGTCATCCTCCTTCCTGCCTTTTCTCACTCCATTCTTTTCTCTCTCTCTTATTTATTCTCTCTGCCTGCCAGCCCCACTTACTTCTCTCTCCTGTCTAGCTATTGGATGTTCAGTTCTTTATTAGACCAATCAGGTGTTTTTAGACAGGCAAAGTAAGACAGCTTCAAAGACTTAAACAAATGCAATATAAAAGAATGTAATGTGCCAGGTGGTGGTGGCACATGCCTTTAATCCCAGCACTCGGGAGGCAGAGCCGGGCGGGTCTCTGTGAGTTCGAGGCTAGCCTGGGCTACCAAGTGAGTTCCAGGAAAGGTGCAAAGCTACACAGGGAAACCCTGTCTTGAAAAACCAAAAAAAAAAAAAAAAAAAAAGAAGAAGAAAAAAGAAAAAAAGAAAGAAAAAAGAAAAAAAAAGAATGCAATGCATCTTTGCATCATCAAACAAATATTCCACAACACATGAGTTGCTCCTTTCAGAAACATCACCTTAATGAAGGGGTTGGGGTTACATTTTGGAATGTATTAGGAAAATGGAATGATAAGACTTATTTCCCCACTTGCAAGGTTGAACTGAAGGGTGTATGTTGTTTGTAGTGGCAGAAAACCATTTGTTCCTACATATCTTAGGTCCCTGGCTGAGAACCTTGTAACAAAAGACAGACTGGTTAGAGGAAATAAATATGGATTTATTTAAGTTGAATGTGAGACAGGGGATGTTATAAAGAAATGAAGATTCGAAGAGAAGACTGGGCCTGCATAGCTCTTTGCCCCATTTGCTTACTGGAGAGCCAAGAATAAATATGATGGGACAAGAGTATTACCTAAAAGTGGTAAACTGGGAGAAACCAATGGGGCCTGGATGCTCAGATAGTCAGGCATCCCTCCATCTTCCAGACAGAGATGCTCCTTTCTTCTTCACATAGGGAGGGTACCACTCCTGGGGACCTAGGGACCTGCTTCAGTGAAGGACAGGAAAAATGCTTTCTAGGTTTTCTGGCCTAGAAACAATGTATGAGACTGTCAATGGGGAATGAGCCTGGATGTTCAGGGAACAACAGGAGATGGAGACTTGCTTTTTTTTATTTAATATACTTTTAAATTTTATTGCCAATCTCAAATTGTTACAGCTATAAGACAATGGACATGGCAAATAAAAATAAGAATATCATTATGATCCAAAAATGATGAGAATTAATATGATGATTTTTTTTTTAAGTTCTGTAACAACTCCATACGTGTATTCAGTGCATCCTGGCTACTGTTTTTCTGCATCCCTCTTATCCCTCTCCTACCTCTCCTAGCCCTCCTCCGTCCTCCCTGTCCCATCTCAGATTCATGACTTTGGTTTGTTGTGTGTCTCATTTAGTCAGTTATCTATGTGACTAGTGGATTGGGACTATCCACTAGAGCCTGACAGGATCATCAGTAGACACAGGAGCAAAGGCACTGTCTCTCTTTCCCTAGTCTAACAAGCAAGGCATGGGGCCCCCTGAGTCCCTCTTCCATCCCTGTCTGCCCATTCTTGTGCAATCTCTGTGTGCAACATATAATTGTCAAGGGTCTATGGACTTACTCTTTTAACACCTTTTAAATTCTGTGCTGATTCATGAATTAGCCCTTTTTTTTTTTTTTTTTTTTTTTTTTTTTGTTTTTGTTTCGAGACAGAGTTTCTCTGTGTAGCTTTGCGCCTTTCCTAGCTCTTGCTCTGTAGACCAGACTGGCCTCAAACTCCCGAGTGCTGGGATTAAAGGGGTGCACCACCACAGCCCGGCTGCCATTATTTTTAACAATTGAAATATTCACAATTCAAAATTTTAACGTGTGAGTGGTTAATCACAGCTAGGGAAGGTGTGATTAAATGTTTGGCATGAAAAGAAAAACGTGAGAACAAGAAACGTGGGCTGAGTATAAGGAAACCTATATGTCAGGGACTTGAAAGGTGCACAGCAAATATGAGCTCCTGTAGAAGAATCAACACTGAGACTGGAACAAAGGAGTGTACCAGGCCCGATTACCAGGCTCATTGCTTCCTTCATAAGAACAACTGCCAGACTGCCCTGCTTGAAGGGGAAGTCCCGTGAGTCAGGAGAGAGAAGGCATTTTAATGGGAAGTTAAAGTCATTTAAACAAGATGGCTTATTGACTGTACTTCACAGTCTTTCTGGGCATGCAGTCTGTGTATGGTCACTGGTCTCAGAGTCAGCATGTCTAGGGACAGCTCAAGTATGATTCCTGGGGGACTCTACTATGCCAACTGGCTGTTTCACTCCGGGGATTCAGTTTGCTTATCCATAAAATGTGAAGATGATCAGCCTGTTGCTTAGAAGGTACCATTGTCAAGACCATGAGCTTAAAGTTGTATAACCCAGCTTGTTGTTCAGCTCCACCTTGTGTTAATTACTCTTTAGACTAAGTGTTGAGTCTCCTGCACCTCAAGGTTTTTAACTATAAAAATGGAGATGACAAGGCTTACCCGATAACCCAGTTTAGAGCTCCTTGGCCTTCCCCCCCTCCCAGCAAGTATCGCCTCCCAGTGGAAGCATTCTGATTTGGAAAAGCCAGCTCACAGCAGAGTCATGTTGCTGTTTTACTTCCTAACAACCTCTTGGACTCTGCTGTTTGTTTCATGTGGCTGCTCCTGCTGCTGTAATTATGGAAGCCTGTGGCCGTCACTTCCACTCCAGAGGATCTCACAACCTCAAAACAAAACAACAACAAAAAAAACTCAGGCACTGGAAAGGGACCTTGGCTTTAGACATTTGAGATCAAGTGGCATCATTAGTCCCTGTCTCCTATAAGAATCTGATTTACAAAGTAAGAAATGTGACTGTAGAAGTACAAAGTGAACAGGCCACCCCCAAATAAAAGAATCTGGTGGTGCACACCTTTAATCCCAATACTAGGAAGGCAGAGGCAGGTGAGTCTCTGTGTGTTCAAGGCCAAGTGTGTGTACAAAGCCAATTCCAGGCCAGCCGGGACTAAATAGTGAGATCCTATCTCAAAGGGAAAGAAAACAAAGAGTCCAGTGAGTTTTCCCTTCTCAGTCTTACTGTTAGTGAGCGCAATGGTTTCCAGGGGGATTTGGGGCTAAAGCAAAATAATTTTTCAATGTGTTTTATGTGTGTTCTTTTGTATATCATTGTGGAAATATGAACCAGGGAAAATATCAAGAGAACACGAAATTACTTGTTGCAAATTAGGACCAAAGAAGTAACACCTTATTTTAAGTCTGAATTGAGCCCACTATTTAAGTCACAGGTAATTGAACGTAATTCATAATAACTTAACCTTTATAAAATGATGCTTTGCATGTTAAGCTGTAGGCTCTTTCCTGATACTGTTTACTTGCCTATCGCAACCATCTGACCAAATAACTCTCATGCTTCAAACATGTGATCACGTGACAGGGAAACTCTCCATGCATGTATCACTTTTGCTTCCTTCCCCCTTGCATGAGACTGTTGCCATTCTGTCTCTTCCCTTCTTCTTCCGGCCAAGTCCTCACTGATTTACCAACTGCTAACAAACTCTAATTATAGCTTTATTTCATTAGAGCTCCCTCAGCTAACAACTGTTAGAATACCATTAGCTACTGTGAGTTTTTAGACACCCACAGACACTCAACATTCTCCTCTTCCATGTGAGCACACTCCAAAGACCCTAAGCCACACACTAGACTGTCCCTCACTGCACCTCACTGCCCCTCACTGCACCTCACTGCCCCTCACTGCCCCTCACTCCAACTCACTTCCCCTCACTCCAACTCACTGCCCCTCACTGCACTTCACAGCTGCTCACTGCCTCTCACTGTCCCTTACTGCTACTCACTGCCCTTCACTGACCCTTATGGTCCCTCATGGCCCCTCATGGCCCCTCACTGCCCTTCACAGCTCCTCATGGCCCCTCACTGCCTTTTACTGATGCTCACTGCCCTTCACTGAACCTCATGGTCCTCACTGCCCCTCACTGCTGCTTACTGCCCCTCATGGTCCCTCACTGCCCTTTACTGACCTCATGGCCCCTCACTGTCCTTCACTGACCTCATGGACCCTCACTGCCCCTCACTGCCCTTCACTGATCCTCATGGACCCTCACTGCCCTTTACTGGTCCTCATGGTCCCTCACTGCCCCTCAGGGTACCTCACTGCCTCTCACTGAAACCTCAAAGCAAAGTGAACACTTTCATGTGTCCACAGTGCCCTAGAGTTCTTGGAAATTTAGGATACTACTATTAACCAGATGAAATTCCCAAAACCATGGCTAGTTAACAAAGACTAGAATTCAATTAGTCTTTCACAGAATTTTAGTTTTCAACTTCATCTTCAGAGCCTTGTCAGCATTGTCTGTCAACTTAATTAACATATTTGTGATGGTTACATAAAATAAGTGTGTGTCTGAAGTATGTATTGTGGGTTTTTCTTTAAGTATAATTATCTGGAGAAGCTTTCCAAAAACCTGCCTCCTTTTACAAAGAAAAATGAAGCCACAACCAAAACATCTGATCTGGATCTTCATTCAGGTAAGGCATTTATATGATTACTATTCCTATCACCTCACATGACCTAAGTCATACCCAATATGGCCCCTTAGGATGATGCTAGCTAGTTCTTACTACCCATTGTCTTAATGAGAGTTGGTGACAGGACATGCTATTATTACCTACATACTAAAGATATGTCTGAGTTACATAAAGAAAGCAAGATAGAAATTGAATTTCAGATTCATTTCTTGTGCCTAACAGCATTTAGAAGATCTGACTAACCAAAGGATTAATGAAAGGCTTTTTGAGAACAGGACATTCACATGATCTCAAAATAACTCACATGCTTATTAATTACAGTGAGTAAAATGAAAATACATGTACAATGGAGATTCAGTCTTTGATACCTTAGTTAAGTAGTCAAGTTTTCATCAAAGGTAAGACCACCAAGTACCTTTCTCACGGAGTGTAAAGTACATAGTAACTGTACAGAATGTCAAAAGTCTTTTATCCGAATCTAACCAAGAGGACATAATTGACAAATGTGTACCAATCTGTAGATATTGTACAATACAGCTGGCTTGGTCTCTTCAAACATAGTCATTGTCAGGGTTGATGTGTTGTCAGTTGTAGAGCCCTTGGCTAACAGGCATATGACTTTGAGTTCAGTCCCCAGCATCACACACACACTCAGAGTTGATATCATGAAACCAAAAAGATGGGACAACTGCTGTCATTCAAAAGAGACTGTGTGACATAAAAATGACCTGTAACAGATCGAAAGGGGGAACCCAGGACCTTTATTAGGGGGCATTATATCAGAGGACATTGTGGAATTGTTCATTTCTCAGATATACTGACGGGAACATGGATAAAAAGAGAATGTCCATATTCTCAGCAGCTGCTTGCTGAAAGAGTTGATGATGAAATGGAATTTAGCACTTCTTAGTGAAACCAAATACTGAGAAGACTCAGATAGATGTTTCCATGCTCAATGTCATCCCTACAGTTCATCTACCCAGAATGTGGGTGGCCAGGAAATAAAACAAAAACAAAAACAAAAAACAGGTAGATATTTTCAAATTGAGCTTGCAAAGCAGAGATCAGGGTCAGAAAAATCACTTGTGATTGTGGTGAGGTGAGATCAGGTGATCTGAGTTGATGGGCCTTGGGTTGTCAGTTAAACTTGCCACAACTCAGGGAAATAAGAGTAACCCTAGCCCACTCCTCAAAAGGTCAACATGCTTTCAGGACAGTCACTGGGCAGCTATAGCTGACTGCTCATCCAGGCTTTACACATAAACAAGTCTATTCACCTCCCCAGTCATACATACATTCATCTAAAGTTGTTTTGTTTCATATAGTACCTGTTTCTTAAAGGTACATATTTTAATGAAGAGATAAATTTTCACAGTAATGAATAGATTAGAAATCATTTTTGTTTAGTAGGTAAATCCAGAGGCAGGGTGCTTGGCCTTGGGCTGGTGATAGCTCCATCTGGCCCTAACATCCACAAGATCCAGCCAGTTCCTAGGGAGAATTTGCTCTGCAGGAACTGCCTTATTTGTTAGTGGCAAACACCAACCATATTGTGAGGAATCTTTCAATGAGGTTCTTATGTGTAGTTTTTTCAGGAGAAAGGGGAAACACCTTGCTCATTGAGAAATTCATTGTTCAGTGTTGTTTGTACAAGCCTTAGTTGTCTCTATATCGTTGGCCATAACATGACTTCCATTGTTTGTTTTGGGATTTCTAGATTCTACACTGACAACAGTTGTAGAAAAGGAAGCTGCAAATACACCCCCCCTTCCAAAAGAGGATGCTGCTGAGAATGTCAAGGAGTCTGATAGCCAAAGTGATACTGAAAATGTAACCAAACCTATCAAGAAGTCTTCTGACCAAACTGAGAATTTAGCACAATCTACCCAGGAGGCTGATAGTCAAAATGAAACTGAAATTGTAAGCAAGTCTAACAAGGAGTCTGCTAGCCAAAACCATATTGAAAATTTAAAAAAATATACCAAGAAGTCTGCTAGCCAAAATCAAATTGAAAATTTAATAAAATCTACCAAGGAGTCTGCAAGCCAAAACCAAATTGAAAATGTCGCCAGACCTCCTACTGAAGGTATAGCCATCATTATCTTTATAACACAGGTTCAAAGTAAATTCTGTATCTCCTCAAAATGCAGGATTCTCCTGTCTCGTGTCTCCAGCACTGAGATTTCAGACTCATGCTGCCATGCCTAAACATGGGTGCTGAAAATCCAAGCTCAGGTCTTTGTGTGCAGCAAGTGCTCTATTGACTGACCCTTCTCCCTGGCACCACCAAATTTATATTTTTAAGAGATTACTCTGGGTGGAGGGAATGGCACTGGCTGCTCTTCTAGAGTTCTTGGATTCTATTCCAAGCACCCATGTGGGGCTTCCAACCATCTGTAACTCCAGTTCCTGGGTATCCAACAACCTTTTCTGGCTGCTTTGGGTACCAGGTATGCATAGTACATAGACATACATGCTGGCAAAACACTCATGTACACAATATTTTAAAAAAGAGCAATTACACCTACTTGAGAACCTGAGGTAGTAGGATTGCAAATTTAGGCAAGCCTGGAAAACATAGCAAGATTGTATATCCAAAGAAAAAGAGCCCACAAATGTAAGCACACTTTTTCTTGGGCCACCAGATCCTAAATAACAGCACAGAGACTTATTATTAATTCTAAAATTAATAATAAGCTAAGCTCAGCCTTAGCTTAGGCTTGTCCCACTGGCTCTTATAACTTAAGTTAACCCATATTTTTATGAATCTATGTTCTACCACATGGTTCTTATCTCTTTCCCATTCTGTGTGTCCAACTCATTCCTCATCTCCATGGTGTTTCCTCCATGCCTCGGTTATCCTCTTCCTCTCTTTGCCCAGAAGTCCTGCCTATCTCTCTTGCCTAGCTATTGACCATTCTGCTTTTTATTGCATCAATCACAGCAATATATCTTCACACAATGTACAAATATCCCACAACATCCCCCCTTTTTACCTAAATAGAAAGGAAAGATTTTAACTCTAACGTAGTAAAACTATATAAAATAAGAACAATTACCAAGTAAGAATTACATTCACAGCTGGGCAGGTATGGTGCACGCCTTTAATCGCAGCACTTGGGAGACAGAGGCAGATAGGTCTCTGTGAGTTTGAGGTCAGCCTGGTCTACAAGGTAAGTTCCAGGATAGCCAAGGATACATACAGAAACCCTGTTTCAAAAAACAAAAACAAAAACAAAAACCAAGAATTATATTCACAATGTTTAGTCCATATGTATTTTGCAGATTTGGAGAACACATTTGTTATCTATCCTAGCTTAATGAGACCAAGGTTTTATACCTAATACATTTTATATCATAACTTGTATATCCATTCTAAAATTATCTTTTTAGACCTAAAAACATCTCCTTAGATAAACAACTTATACTTTTATGTTTCTTTTATATCTTATATACTTTTTTTCTGAATTTGGTATCAAGGAAAACTGTGTACTATTTAGTCTTCAACCCCCATCAGAGACCCAAGAAGGATATACTATTACCTGAAAAACAAGTGCAGAGCAAGTAACTTCCAAAACCATAGAAAGAACAGAAACATCTGACTTCCTAGACAGTCACCCAAGTTTCCACTGTAACATTGGGGCATCCATCTTTGATCTATAGGCCTAAAATATCCGACAGACTTTTTGTGAAGCAGGAAAGTTTTGAAGGACTATCCTACCTTGTCTTGGCAAAGTTCAGCAATCACCTCCTTTTGTGACCTGCTTTTCCACAGCATACTGTTAGTAGTCAAGTCAAGAGCAGTTTCTTACCCAGTGGCTAACTTTTTCACAATAAAAGCAAACTCCATGTGGAGGTTTTTTAATGCCCATCATCCTTTTTTGAAGTAAATTGGTGCTGACAGGAACAGACATGTCTTACTGTCATGAAAAGCCTTAGGTTATTAAGACGTCTTAAATGCATATTCTGTAGGTCTCTGAAGTATTTGAAGACTATCTGTCTATCTAAAATATATCTCTATTTGACCTTGAAAACATACCTATCATGGCCATAAACTTGATTGTTAGATGACTAACTACTAATCTGTATTTCTTAATTATCCTAAATAGTTTATAATAATAACATTCAAGGACTGGAAATTTACATTACATTGTTAAATGAGCTGCATAGATACAAAATCTTAAACAAGAGTAGAAACATAGAGTATTTTCTAACAAAAATAACCTTAAATTTGTATCACTATACAAATCCATACCAATGTAAAATATTTGAGATTAATAGTCATTTTTTAGTTTAAAGTAGATTCAATAATCTACCCTTTTAATTGGCCATTCCTATATCCCCCTTTTTTCTTTTCAGAAAGAGATTCTTGAACCTAATCTCCTTTGTTCAGCTTTTTTCCTGACTATGACCAATAACAACCTGTAACCAACCCTCCTAAATGATGACAAACATCCATAACCCACAAAATGACCCAAAACCACCCATCCTAACTCTTGGGAATGTGGGCATCATGTTCTCTAGATTGCTTCCTGCTCTCTGGGGACAATGGCATCTTTAGGGAACCCTGGAAAAATTGAGATAATGGTCAAGTCCTAGGAGAGCTAGCTGTATTATTTTTGTTTGTTTGTTTAGTCTATGTCTAATGGAAAAGTGTAGAGCTTATCTGAAGTCCTGGCTGGAGTAGTCTGTTAGGCTAGCCCATCTCAGCTAGCAGCTTTGAAGTTATTCTGGATGTAGAATTTCTAGGAAACTGCAACAGAGGCATCTTGGGTGGCTGGTTCACCCAGGATACTTGTTTTCATTGTTGTTTGGTCCTTTTTTTCTTTCTGAAAACATACAAACTTCTAAAGGTAACATATATCTGCATTAATACAAGTATGAAATATGCAGTGTGCACAAGTCAGCTTGTATGTTCTGTGTTTGAGCAGGTAGAAGCATCTGTCAACTTTGTAAGTCCATTTGGACGGCATAGCCAAAATATAATATAAATCTCTACCCAGCCATATGAAAGAATGGCATGTAATAATAAATCATGAGAATTCTGTAGCCAGCAAGATTTATTATGTCTCATCTAGTCTCAGAGCTGTTCCCATGTCGAGGGATCAGCATATATGTTATCTGTCCTATACTCTTTCTTTTTTTCTTTTATTATGTCTATAACCAAAAATAGGAAGTCTCCCTGAATCAAATCTGATCTTCATTAATTTTGAAGAGAACCATAACTTTTTGTTTCCCATAGAAACAAAACCTCTCTCCCAATGCAACATATATTCTGAATTCCATTTTGAAGTTAAGACATTCTTAAAATATATAGTTTGGTTTAATTTAGCAGTTTACATAATTCAATGTCTCTCAGTAGCTATTGTTTTTTGTACATTAGCATTTAAAAAAATTCAGAGTCAACAAAGCATCATACAGGATCCAGATACCCTGTGTATTTTCCATCCTTATGTGACTTGTTTTTTTTTAATATTACTTTACTCTTTCTTTAAAGACTATTATTTTTTAAACTCTTTTTCTATGATTGTCTATAACCATTTTCTGGATCTGGACCTGACTTTCTTTGTGTTGCAGCATTCTCTGACCACAAGACAAACTTTAAATGACCATGTCAGCTGCTACACAGCTCTGGTGCCTGGTTCCAACCCTCTCAGATCCCTGAAAGCCTAGCCTCATACTCTGTGAAGTTCCTGTATCCACAATGCAGCAGGCATTTTTACCTAGCAGGCTGGCTGCTCAAGTGCTCTGCTGCGCTTAAAAGAGCCTCACCTCTGTTTGCTGGGCCTACCTGAAAGATGGCTTTCTTAGGCCCTTTTTTAGAATATTTGAGCCCCATATTGGGCTAAAAAAAAGTATATGTAAGCATACTTTTCTTTGGGCCACCAACTCCCAAATAATGACACTGAGACTTATTATTAATTATGAAAGCTCATCCTATAGCTTAGGCTTTTTCCTAACTAGCTTTTATAACTTAAATTAACCCATTTATACTAATCTACATTCTATCACATGGCATTACTGCTCTTCCATCTTGCACCTTCTATTTCCTCTCCATGTTTCCTGGCACCTCCCACACATCTTGATTCCTCCTCTTTTTCTTTTTTTCTTTGCCCAGAAGTTCCACATATAACTCCTCCTTAGCTATTGACCATTTAGCTTTTTATTACACCAATCACAGCAATATATCTTCACACAGTGTACAACAACACACAAAGACATAAAAGATCTCCATGATGGTTGTGATGGTGAGAGCTTGTGGCAAGGGAAGGAAGAAGTAGGAGAAGGTTGGGGCAGCAGGAAAGGACAGAAATTATGCAGATTAAAAATGATGAACTCATGGCTGATGTGTAAAATTAAAACACAAATATGATAATAATTTAAAAAAGAAAAAAAATGATCAAAGACTTGGACTCACATGGCCAAGTGGAGATGATGAAAAATGGGCTGAGGAGATGGTTCAGTTGGTAAAGCACTTGCCATGCAGCATGAGGATTTGAGTTCACCCAGAAACCCAAATATAAAGAACTGGATGTAACAGTGAATGTCTTATTCCAGAGCTATAGAGGCAGAGACAGGGGGGAATCATGGAGCTTGCTGACCAGCAAGTCTAGCCAAATTGATGAGCCCCCAGTTCAGTAAGAGACCCTGTCTCAAATGTTAAGGTGGAAAGCGATTCTAGAAGATACCCAGCATCAACATCTTGCCTCTGAACACTTGTGCCATACACTCACACACACTACACACACACATGCACACACACACACACACACACACACACACACACACATATATACACACACATACAACATATACACACATAAGAGAAAGATGGTAAGAAGCTAATTACTTAGAAATAAATATATCGTGGAAGTGAGGCCGGTAAGCCTGATCAATTGAATGAGTGTATGAAAAAAAAGAATCAAGATTGGTTCCAAAGTTAACTTAGATAACATGCTGTGGAACAAATAATTTGTAGTTCTTCTGTCTCCTCTTCTACCAGCCAGAAATCATGTTATGCACATGGTTATATGCATAAAAGGGTTATGAAAACTGAATTGCTTAATATACACAAACTGCTTAGTGCAGCACATGACACATAACAAACTCATTCATCAGCATTTTCTATTAGGAGTAATAATAGTATGAGCAAATAATTAATACCCATTGGATCAAGCTGTTACAGAGGATGCCTACCTGAAGAATGGTGGCCCACAGACATCAGAACACTAACTGCTAAGCTCCACCTCCCAGAGATTCTGCTTGCTTGATTGACAACAGGATCTGTCTGGACTGTGGCCTAGGAATCTGTTTTTCTAGAAGCTAGCTACTCTGAGATAATGGTGTCCAGAAATGTTTGGGGATCTGTGGAATCTGACTCACTGGAGTTCACATTCCAGCCCTGGCACTCCTTAACAGCTTCTTAAAGAAGTGTCTATCCTCTACATTTCTATTTTCCTTATCTGTAAACAGGCAGAGAAGGCCAGGGACTATAATTCTGCTGTATTCACTAGGGCTTTTCAATTTTTTTAAATGAGAAAACACATATTCAATTAAAAAGGGGGAGGTAGTGGATTTACTTCTGCTCAAAAGCAAACCAGAGAATAGACGATGGTCTTCACATTCTCACTGCCTTCTTCATGTCCCATTGACTACTTGATTTCATTTGGTTCTGTTCTCACCTACAAAGGGCAGGTTACTCCATATGGCAGGGATATTGACCCTGGAAGCCCAAGTTTCCACTTCTTCCAGATCCATAATTCAAGAGGCAAAGTAGTGTTAACCCTGTTAGCTTTGGTAGGATTATCCAGAAACAGTCCTTACAGGTCAACTTGGGACATGTTGCTTTCCCGATGGCACAGACCAAGTGCATGGACCCAGATGTATGTTGAGTGAAATTACAATGAAGGAAGGTACAGAGAGCACATTGAGAATAACAGCCGAAGAGCTCCCTTCAGCCCCTTCAGCCTCCTTAGACCTGCTCAGCCCTCCTCACAGTCCTCAGCACCTTACCTGCCCCCCAGGTCCTGTCAGCCCCTCCTCAGCTTCCTACAGCAGCCTCACTGCTTCTAGCATTCTTGCAGCCCCCACTTCAATGGTTTTTCAAAGGCAAAATGAGATGCTCTGTGCAGAATGAATTTCCAGTGTGGTGCTCACCTGTAGATCGTGCAGGCTCAGGTCCCATTTTTCCTTGCTTTATGATTTGAATTCCCCCAAAATTAATCAATCAATCAGTCTCTCTCTCTCTCTCTCTCTCTCTCTCTCTCTCTCTCTCTCTCTCTCTCTCTCTCTGTGTGTGTGTGTGTGTGTGTGTGTGTGTGTGTGTGTGTGTGATTATCTGCTACTTGTCTGCAGAGGCTCAAAGAGGGTGTCAGATCTCTTAGCACTGGAATGACAGATGGTTGTGATATACTGGAATGTGAACTCAATCATCTGGAAAAGCAGCAAGTGTTCTGAACCATCTCTCCAGCACCCCCTCCCCAACAAAAGATTTTTTTTTTTTTTTTTGAGCTGATGATCAAACTCAGGGCCTTGTGCTTGCTGGTCAGGCGCTCTACCACTGAACTAAATCCCCAGCCTCCCAACAAAAGATTTTTAAGCAGGATGACTTAAGCACATTTTTCAGTTCAACCTCCCGAATATTTGGAGTAAATATAAACAGCCACAGCTTTGTGGATTATTCACTTCTTTGCCCTCTTTCAAATGACTGAGAGAGACATAAAAGGTACCAATCTAAGGATTTAAACCTCTGATTTATTACTTCCACTGTCGTCCAGGTTGTTCATGTAGATCTCATCCATTTCTCTGTCATTGGGCGATTCCTGGGTCTTCCTTGGGTCCTGTTTTCTAGGTAGCCTCCCTGGAGTTGTGTAGCAGTCTAGTCATCTTTATTTTACATCTAGTATCCTACTATGAGTGAGTACATACCATGTTTGTCCTTCTGAGTCTGGGTTACCTCGCTCAGGATTTTTTCTAGATCCATCCATTTGCCTGCAAACCTCATGATGTCACTGTTTTTCTCTGCTGAGTAGTACTGCATTGTGTATATGTACCATATTTTCTTTATCCATTCTTCAGTTCAAGGGCATCTAGGTTGTTTCCAGGTTCTGGCTATTACAAACAATGCTGATGTGAACATAGCTGAGAAAATGCCCTTGTGGTATGATTGAGCATTCCTTGGGTACATGCCCAAGAGTGCTACAGCTGGGTCTTGGGTGAGATGGATTATCAATTTTCTAAGGAAGCACCATATTGATTTCCAAAGTGGCTGTACAAGCTTGCATTCCTATCAGCAGTGGAGGAGAGTTCCCCTTGCTCCACATCCTCTCCAGCATAAGCTGTCTTCTGTGTTTTTTATCTTAGCCATTCTGACAGGTGTAAAGTGGTATCTCAGAGTCATTTTGATTTGCATTTCCTGGATAATTAGGGGTGTTGAGCAATTCCTTAAATGTCTTTCAGCCATTTGAACTTCCTCTGTGAGAATTCTCTGTTTAGTTCTATAGCCCATTTCTTAATTGGACTGTTGGGCATTTTGTTGTCTAATTTCTTGAGTTCTTATATATTCTGGATATCAGCCCTCTGTCAGATGTGGGGTTAGTGAAGACCTTTTCCCATTCTGTAGGCTATCACTTTGTCTTGTTGACGGTGTCCTTTGCTCTACAAAAGCTTCTCAGTTTCAACAGGTCCCATTGATTGATTGTTTCTCTCAGTGTCTGTGATACTAGTGTTATATTTAGAAAATGGTCTCCATTGCCGAGGGAAAGAAAGCTTAGGGGAGCAGGAGATCCCAGCTGAATCAAGAACAGAAAGGGAGAGCAAGGAATAACAGACCATGATAAATGATGATCACACGAGAACAGGAATAGGCAGAGTGCTTGAGAGGTCCCCTGAAATCCACAATGATATATCCTCTGTAGACTGCTGGCAATGGTTGAGAGAAAGCCTGATCTGACCTAGTCTGGTGATGGGATGGCCAAACACCCTAATGATGGTGCTGGAACTCTCATCCAATAACTGATGGAAGTGGATTCAGAGATCTTCGGCCAGGCCCCAGGTGGAGCTCCAGGAGTCCACTTGTTGAGAAAGAGGAGGGACTGTAAGAGTGTGAATTGTTGAGAACAAGATTGGAAAAGCACAGGGACAAATAGCCAAATGAATGGAAACACATGAATTATGAACCTAAAGCTGTGGAGCCCCCAACTGGATCAGGCCTTCTGGATAAGTGAGACAATTGAATAGCTTGAACTGTTTGGGAGGCATCCAGGCTGTGGGACTGGGACTTGTCCTTAGTGCATGAGCTGGCTGTTTGGAACCTTGGGCTTACATAGGGACACTTTGCTCAGCCTGGAAGGAGGGGACTGGACCTACCTGTACTGAATCCACCAGGTTTAAATGAATCCCCAGGGGAGTCTTGGCCCTGGAGGATATGGTAATGGAAGGGAGGGGCTGGGGGGAACGTAGGGGTGGGGACAGGAGGGGGAAGGACAGGGGAACCCATGGCTGATGTGTAAAATTAAAACACAAATATAAAAATTAAAAAAAGAAAAAAAATAAACCTGATTTAATCCAATTACATTTACTATGCTATGTTTTAAAGCTATAGGAATCAAAATAAAATCTAAATTTCCTAAGGTGGTACCTTCCCCCCTTAGTGCTAGGAAATCTTTCAGAGTCAATGTTTCCCTGGCTACCCTTGCTAATGTAATGGAAAGGATCCTGATACAAAGTGTAAGATGAGTTCATCATAGGCAAGTTACCTGAAAACTTAGAATTCTATTTTCTTAATGATGCTAACAGCATCTGCCCACCATCTCATAGAGAAATTGTAAGGAACAGAGATAGGTGATACACGTGGAACTGCCTAGCAAAATGGACAAATGGAAAAAGAGAAGTGATAAAAAAGAAGTTATTTCTTTAATTAGGCTCCCTAAGGCTTAATGACAGGGCTGGAGATGGAGAAATGGCTCAGCCATCAAGATCACTTGCTCTCTCAGAGGAGTAGATTTCAGTTCCCAGCATCCATATCAGGCAGTTCACAACCACCTGTAACTCGATATCCAGGAGATCCAATGCCTCTTCTGACCTCTGGGGCACGTGCTCCTACATACGTACACATACACATTCACACACACACACACACACACACACACACACACACACACACACACACACACACTTGCACATGCAAATATGCACACATATACATGCATATAAATAATATAAATAATTAATAATAAATTAATTTTAAAAAATGACTAGAGAAGTTTCCAGGTTGGTCTGTGCTCATCCATGCTCTGACAGTGCTATCCACATCTTAGATGTGCCCTAATTTATACTTTTTTCTCTAATAGAACCAGACTTTTTTATGCCCATCAAAATTCCAACCCAGTCATTGCTGCAGGATGTTACCGGACAAGCAAGAAAAGAGAAAGTGAGGTTACCTCATTATTTGATGAGTTCCAAGCCCAAGTCTCAACCTCTTGCCAAGGTAACAGAGATGCTTGGGTAAGTCTCCCAGGGCATTCTGTGCAATGGAAGTCACTGAGAAGTTCATGCCAGCCCTGTGCCCCATTCTTTCTCCACAGGAACATAAGGAAGGCAGCGCTTTGCTGCCACTGGCTCACACCAGCTGCTGAGTTTCTTCAGCCAGCTGGAAGCTCCCTAGGAATGGTCACTTTGGGGAGAATCATTCAGGTGCTCTCTGTTGGCTAAAGACATCACTGGCCTTCAGTCTCATTGCTAGCCAGGGCTATGCCATTTTTAAAGTTCCTCCATTCTGGTTAAATGGTGGTAATTCCTGAAACTACAGTCCTTTGTATTTACAGAACTAAAGTCATTTGTTTGCCTAGAAGCTTGCCCTCCCTGCCCTGTGGGCCCTAGGTTAAGGACAGCCACAAGGGCTGTCTATCCATCACCTGGCATTCTTTTGCTCAACACTTCCTGGTCACTCATAGAACTGCCAAGCTTGGGCCAAAAAGAAAAGGAAACTTTTCAATCTCCTTCTCCAACCACTTCCTCTGAAACCTATAAGAAAGGACCCCCCACCTCTATCACATGTGTTAGATATCTGAGGTATCCTAAAGAGACAAAAGGCAGAAAGAGACCAGAGTCTGACTTCAACAGCTGGGACTGTGTTTATTAACACATAATACTGAGGGGAAGCCTCCCTCCTCAGGTAATAAGGAGAGTCTGCAATGGAGGGAAAGGCTAGCTGGAGCTCGGGGAGGGGCTTTGGAATGAGGAAGTTGATGCAGCTGTGGGGCTAGGTGTGACTCTGTCATATCTGCTGGAATTGTCTGTTTCAGGGAAGACAGATCATCTTGGAAGAGAGGCTGTCTCTGCAGACATTTCCCATTGGGTCATGGCTGGCCAGTAAGGTTGGGCAAGGACAGTTGTAATCTCACAGGAATCCTGTTTTACAGCCTAGGCACTCTTATCAATGTGGCCTGAACCCTCTGAGCCCTTGCCTGTCTGTCCATGGTGTCAATAATGCATCTAATAATCTCTTATCCCAAAGGACTGTGCCCCAGAACCTAAACTCCAAAGCCTTTCACTTAACAATGCTTAGGATAAAGCCCAAAGAACTGGAGCCTCATGTTGTTGGGAAAAAAATAATAATAAAGTCAAGCGTTTAAGGGAAACAAAGCAGTTTTTAATATATAATTCTGCATAATGGGATGCCAGCATAGAGAACTGGCAAACATGGCTGGCGTGATTTGAGAAGACAAGGTGGTTATCCTATGTTGTGGTCATGCTGCCCCACCCCACCCTATCATGAGAAATTCTTGTTCTCTTCCCCATAGGTCAGGACACGCCCCTTCCCAAATTCCTTACCTTTGTTGGCTTAGGATGCAAAGCCTTACCTAATAAATAATTTGAGACTTGTGACTGCCCCCTTTTCCAATCCTGGGCTCAGTCACATCACAGACCTGTAACTTTCCAGCTCTCCAAGTTCTGAGACCAGCAGGTACCAGCCACAGCTAGGGAGGGAAAGAGGCCCAGCACCTCTTGTTCTCTGTGGCTCTGAGAGCTCCTCATATTGAAAACGGACCATAACAGTATATTTGTTAAAATTTGCTCCTTCACCCTGCTCTGCCCAGCTCACTCTTCTTCAACCACTGCAGGTTTCTCTCTTCTGTCCTTCCTCAGCACCTTTCAGATAAAGTTTTCCCACTAGCTCTGATAGGAATGCTTCCTTATGTTCACAAGTCAAAAAATAATGAACCTTTCTTCACTTTCATGATGGACACTGGCTGTCGTATTAGAATGCAGCGCATATGTAACTGATAATCATGCTCAGAAGCTTGAATGTGCACATGAATTCCACAGGAGTTTGTTAGATATGCAGATTCTGACTAAGTGTGATATGTGACAGGGGAGTCTGCAGTTTAATCCCCCCCTCCCCACCCCTGGTGATGTCAGTGATGGGCAGAGGGTAGAGTTTCCCCTGTGGCTTCCTGGCCAGCAGAGTTAGCAACACCAGAGAACGGTTTAAATGCAGAGCTCTCCTACTCCAGACACAGAGAGTCTGAAACTCCAAGAACAGGAGCAGTAACCATGAGTCTTCCAGAAGATTCTGCAGGAAGCTAACCAACCCTTGATCACCACTGCCCCAGAGGAAAGAGCACAGACCTAAGAATCTGGCAAACCTTACTTAATTAAGCATTTGAGCAAATGACCTATCAACTCCGAATGTGTACTTTCTTTTCTTGAAGGCAAAACCTCAAATATTTTTATAATTAATAGGCTTTCTGCCCCCCTCCACCATAATAAGTTTCCCCACTGATGCAGTAAGCCAGATCAAGCCAAATTTTAAAAATTACAACAGGTTTATTGAGAGCAATTCCCAGGAGGGTTCTCTGATCCCAGAGATTGAGGCCAGAGAAGTAAGTCACCTCCCCCACAACCAAAGCAGGGAGAATTTCGCGGGTTGCAGGCAAGGGATGATGACTTGTCTGCTGCCAGCTGGGTTTGTGTCCAAGTATGATGCAAAGCTGAATGCTCAGGCGGGAACCTGGGTGGCTGGCAACTTCCAGGGAGGAAGCTGCAATAGTTGCCAGCAACGCGGAACCGGCTTTTGGTGCCTTTCCTTTGTTCAGAGACTCTGAGCTGGTAGGGTTTGGAGGGGCAGTGAGGCTTTCCTGATCCTACAGGGGAGAGCTGGAGGCTCCAGCCCAACAGTGAGGATGTTGTAAGAATTGCATGAGACCGTAAATCTTTTACGTCTTCCTTTGGCCAAGCACTCATTCTTATCTGGTGTCCACAGTGTTTCCTTTCATCAAAAACTCCTCTTTTTACTTTTATCAAATTTTCTGCTCTACAAAGGTGGAAGATACTGTTGGGGGGAAAGTGAACACATCTTCCGTCGCATCTGCTGCTATTTATAACGTAAATGCATCCCCTTTCGGGTTCCACCTCCTTCCACCAACAGTGAAGTTTGGAGTGCTTAAAGAAGGACACACCTATGCGACCATTGTGAAGCTCAAGAATGTTGGTGTGGACTTCTGCAGGTGAGGCTGGCAGAACCATTTCTCAAACCCCAGAGACCACCAAGGAGCCAGTTTCTCATGCAAGCACAAAAGGGTTCAACCTGGGCCACCACCAGGCAGGTGGAGGGAAATGCAGCGGAGGCAGTGGGCCCAGGAGTAAAGAGTTTTTTATAGGGAAAAACTGCAAGCCAGGAATTGCATGCTTTGGCAACTTGGGATTTGGTAGAAAGGATATGGGGCAAGCTGATTTTTTTGAAACTATTGGTCTAGACTCTGGGCACAAAACCACATTTGAAATCATTGGTTTTTTGTTTGTTTGTTTGTTTGTTTGTTTGTTTTTTGTTTTTTTTTTTTTTGCCTTTTTGGTGGGGAACCACAACTTGCTCAGCAGGGCTATCTAGACTGCTCAGCAGGATTTATCTGGATATCTTCAAGGGCTGTAAACTACAGACAGAAAGTCTGCAGGAGCATACTGCTCTGTATCTGTTCGAGTTGTCATGGCACATTCCTGAGGTCCTTCCTGGAACTGAGTACAGCAAGTGTTCTAAGATTGTGGTCCTACCCTAAGATGGGGTCTGTATTGCCTTCACAAGGCAAAGGCACCAAGTGCCTGCCCATGTTCCTCCAGAGATTGTCTTGCCCATATCAATGACCATTTGCCAAACTATAATGCCATCTTGACTCCTGAATAATCACATGGTTCACTCCTTTATCCTTTCATTCATTCTTCATCATATCAGTATTGCCTGGGCTCTGATAATGTGATAGCTGCTTACATGCCTTCTGTATATCATTACTCATAGTTCATCAGAGGCCATTCACTCAACTCTAGATCTGACCTAGCAAAAACCAAATAATTTGTACAAGCACTTCAATAATTAATACTCAGAACTTGAAAGCATATATATATATGTCCATTGTGGGTTGATTTTGAGTTATGGACTTAAATGCAATTCCACTTTCATTCTGTTGCATGTAGAAATCCAGTTTTGCAGTACCACTTGTTTTAACAGATTGTGGTTTCCTCTTTGTGTCTTCTTGGAGCCTATTTGAAAGTTGCTTGGCATATGTATGTATGTATGTATTTACTTATGGGCTCTGTTCTATTCAACTGATCTTCATGTCTGTCAAATTTTATGTCTGCCTCATGCTGTTTTGATTGTTGTAGTTTTCTAACAGCTTTAAATCAGGACATGTGATGTTCCAACTTTGTTTTCCTTCCTGGGAATTATTTTAGCTATTAAGCATCTCTTACAGTTTCACACAAATTTAGGATATTGTTTTCCAATTTCTGTGTCCTAGTTAGGATTACTTTGCTATGATCAAACACCATAACCAAAAGCAAGTTGGGGAGAAAAGAGTTTATTTGGTTTACACTTCCTCTTCGTAGTCCATCACTGAAGAAAGTCAGGACAGGAACTCAAACAGGGCAGGAACCTGTAAGCAGAAGCTGATGCAGAGGCCATGGAGGGGTACTGCTTACTGGCTTGCTTTTCAAGGCTTGCTCAACCTGCTTTCCTACAGAATCCAGATCCATAGGCCAGGAATGGCACCACACACAATGGGCTGGGCCCTCCTCCATCAATCACTAATTAAGAAAATGCCTTACAGCCAGACCTTATGGGGGCATTTTCTAAATTAAGGTTCCTTCCCTTCCATTGACTGTAGCTTGTGTCAAGTTGACATAAAACTAGCCAGCACAATCTATAGAGAGCCATTGGACTTCGAAGGAGTTTTATGGACATTTCACTTTTGGTTTTGCTTTCTTAGAGGCAAATTCTCACTATCTAACACTGGCCAGCCTTGAATGCACAGCAATCCTCTCTCTTGCTTCAGCTTCTCAAGTGCTACCTCACACCTTGTTTATTATGGATGTTTTAATAGTTTTCTTCCAACCTATGGACACAGGGCATCTCTGCAGTCATGTGTTTTCTTCTGTGTCTTTCAGTGTTTTATGGCTCTGAATATATTACTATTTCCTTGATCAAGTGTGTGATTTTTCAATGCTACCTTATGTGAAATTATCTTCTTAATATTTTAACTCACAGTTCAGTTTATATATGGGTCTGAAAATATACCTGGTATTTTTCTAGACCCAAACCAAAGGAATCTGAGCCTTCTGATACCTTATATAATAAAATTGAACAATATGTTTCAAGGTCTTGTGGGCTAGAATGAGGATTGGGCTCAGACTTCCTGGGCACCAACCAATTCATTGTTATCGATAACATGTCTAGAGACTTCACGTTATTGTAGTCACTGCAGCTACATGGGAGTTTAGTCATTTCCATTTGATCATTATACCATAAATCTATGTGAAGGGCACTCCAAATTACAGAATCTTCAGTTGTGTTCTGAATTGAGCTGAAGCACAATGTGTGTGGTGGAAAGGTTTCCATCCAAATGGAATAAATATTTCAGTTGCAGGGTTATTCTTATATAATAACACACCCTTTGAAAATGTGTATGAATCTGGAATTGAAATGAAATATAATAAAATCACAGAAGCATCCAGTTCGAAGCATTATTTTCACCCTTTAGTTGAGGCAAACCCCAACTTCAGGGATGTTGGCTCCCCAAGAAACAACAATAGTGAAGGGACTCAGAGTACCAGTTAAGATCCATTTCTTTTCCAGGTTGTTACCAATGAAGTGGGTGGGAGGGAACAGAGAGTTAAAATGCTGAACTAGTCAGACCTATCTATGTAGATCCTGTCTCTCCAGCAGAGTTCTGGTTGTAGAGATTTCACTCCACTGCTTATTCAATTCAGCTATGTTGGAGACAGCAGAGCTGATGGGAGGCGCGGGTGGGAGTCAGTGTGGAGGGAGGCTTTCCTTTGCAGAGTACTCCAGGCCTTTCATCCCTAGGCAGAACCCACAGACCACAGGCAGGGAAAGACAGCAACAAGCAGCATGTATGGACAAAGAACTTCTCAAGCCCCTTCATCATCTTCTGATCTCCTTTGGTCCCTCCTCTCCCCAAGCATGCAAACCCCACACCAAGTCAGAGGCAGCCTGGCTCCCATGCTTTGCTTTTCCCCAAAGTGCTGTAATTCTGCAGCTGCATGACCTGGCTGTCAACATGCACATTAACACTGACAGCTCCGCTGCAAAGCACACATGGCCAAACACTGGCAGTGCTCTGCCCGGGCCCATCAGCAACTGGTAACAAAGGGTGGGAGTATGGGTGGGAGACCGCTTCGTGCTGATGAGACCTGTTGTGAAATGAGTGGATCCTGAATTTTCCTGTCAATGGAAGAGTAAGGTCTTCGGGTGTTTGTAGATGGTACGGACTGCCTGGCTTCTAGTTTAACACCTTCCCGATTTCATAGCACCCAAGTTTCTTCATTGCTAATTTTTATAAATCTTCTTCCATTTCTCTTCCTGGTAGGTTTAGAGTGAAGCAGCCCCCACCCAGCACCGGACTGAAAGTGTCATATAAACCTGGGCCTGTAAGTCCATATGTTATCAAGCATGTATGTGTGTATGTGTGTGTGTGTGTTGCATGTAAATATGTATGTTCCTATTGCAGTTACTTTTTATATCATTCTGATACCCAGTTTAAATCCTGAGTAGGTCTAATTTTTCTAGTTTCATAAGGAAGAGACTCCCTAAATTGGTCCCCATGTGGCTCCATGTCATTATTCCATGTAAGAACCATGACAAAAATGCTCTGAGTAAAAAGAGTTTAACTCCAGCTGGAAACATTTGGGAAGTTCCCCTCACTCACCCCAGGAGTACAATTATGTACAGTCATATGCATATGACCTACTTAAAAATTGAATTCTTGGTGAGTGGAGAGTTGGCTAGGTGGTTAAGAGTGCATGCTACTCTTGCAGAGGACCCAGGATTGGTTCCCAGTACTTACCTGGCAGCTCACAACCATCTGTAAGTCTAGTTCCAGGGGATCCAACAGTCTCCTCTGATCTCCATAGACACTGCATGGATATACACAGACATACATGCAGAAAAACATACAGACACACACACACACACACACACACACACACACACACACACTCACACACACACACAATAAAACAAATAAACAAAATTTTTTTAAATAGAATTCTTCTGAAAAGTGACATGTCCTCCATGAAAAAATCATCCTGTTCTTTCTTACTTTATAAAAATCTGGTTTGCTTTCTCATGTTTTCCAGAGAATATTATCTAACAAAATAATAGAAAATCATATTATTTTATTAAAGTCATCAGCTGTTTTATTTCTCTAAAATTCTGAATCCACAAATTTAAAAATGTCAAACTGTAAAACAAAAAATGTGGAACTATGCCAAGGAACTGTCACACTTGGTTACATGAAAGAAGTATTGTTTTGTATATCTTTCTTCAGTGTTCTCAACATGAAAGATGAATGTTTGAGGTGATGGATATGCTAATTACCTAGGATGATCATCATTAATTGTATACATATGTCCAAATATCACACCCACACTCTATAATTATGAACACCTCTGTGTCTCAATTAAAGATAAACACTGTAAGAGAAATGAAAACCAAAAATTAAACCGAATCCCATCTGAATTTGCTGCATTCTCAACAATGGGGTGTTTAGTTTAAAAAGGTGAATATTAATTTTTATTCCTACTTACTTTAACGATATAAATTTAGAAGTGTTATGGAGGATAAACACAAGTTTCTCTCAAATCATAATTTAACATACTTGTAAGCACATCCCGGGACTGCTTCACCAGCCCTTACATCTCCCGGCAAATGCTGAGCTCCCATCATGCTCACCGATACAGCCAGGACACAGAGAGGATGTGAAAAATGGCATCCAGGCACCTAACAGGGTCAGGCATGTAGCAGGAACTTAGATAGGTATGACCAGAATGAAGTAGGAACTCTAGTGGGCTCCTGAACTATCAGGCACAGAGGTGAGGTTGTATAGGCTCGGGAGAACAGGCAGCAAGGGTATATGGTCCCACAGCAAGCAAAGGGAAGCCACTAAAGTAGCCACACTTATTACAGACAGAGGGATCGACTTAGTGTACCACAGAGCCCATTGGCTTCTTGTGATAACTGCTTCCCACCAGGCAAGGCTGGGTGTCAATGCTCTGAGCCTTGTTTTCCTCACTTGTAAAGGAGGACTTGTAGACCAGAAGTTCTCAGCCCACCCCTAGTTTGCATATCTCACAACCTATAGCAAAACAGTAGGACACAGGCTGAAGCTTTAAATGAAGATATGCCAATGCTGACATTACTTCCACGACTCCATGCCTAATTATTTCTCTGAAATAACTCACCACCATATGATGTCAAGATTTCAGAACCCTGGGGCCAGTGAGATGACTCAGCAGGTTAAGGTGCCTGCCACCAAGCCTCACAACCTGAGTTCAATCTCCAGATCCCATGTAGTAACAATAGAGAACCAACTTCTGAAAGTTGTCCTCTAACCTCTAACCTCCACACACCTCTGATGGCAAATATTTGTGTTCAAGCCTGTGCACTCATATCCCAAAATAAACATATAAAGATGTCAGATTCTTCAAAACATAAAAAGAATATCAAAGCAAGTCCTTCTACTGTTCTGAGAAGTTAATAAATCTCATTTTAATCTAAAGAACAGGTCATTCTAACAGCTAAGTGACTGCTGGATCAATCTTTATAACTAGTAAAAACTCAGTGTGTATTCTTTGAAGTTCACCATACTATAAAGGTATTTCTTTCCCCTTTTTGACAGTAGGTTTTGGCTCTGACAAAAACTATAATCTATAGTCTTCTGTCTATGTAAATTTAACCACTGTTCAGCTTGGTTAGTTGCCAGCACTAAATGAATGTGCTCCAAGCCTGAGTCAACTGCACTGTGGCAATACTCCAGCTCTCCTGTGGAATTTCATCACTACCCAGTCCTTCTGATTGTTGGACTTGGAGGACCAAGTCTGGGACTCTCAGAAACAGTCTCTGGATATTCTCCAGTATGCTCATACATACACTGTTGAAAAAAATGGAAACATTTTTCAATTCTATTACTTATAAAACTATATTTTAAATTTCCATTTGTATCTAATTGCTCTCCATGTGGTAGTGTGTGATTTATTTTTTCCAGATAACTGTTCCCACGTCTGCTTTTTAGCCCACCTCCTGGAGAGGCAGCTTAGAAACATAAACATCTCTCCCTCTCCTGGCTAGTGTGCCTTCCAAGAACAAGGCAAGCAGCCCAATGCTTTGTTGTGACTCTTCACTATATATTGGATTTCTTCTTTGTTAGCACAAACCTCTTCCTTGCTTTAGACCTAGGCAGCTTGGCGTCTACACTTATTCTGTCTCCCTCTACTGGCCCTGTCACTCTACACGTCCTGTATTAGAATCCTAGAGACCAAGTAGCCGGAGAGTCATCAAGTTTCTTATATTACATCCATATTTATCTTGGACAAAATTTACCTTTATCAGCCAGCAGACAGAAACTCATAACCAACACTCAAGGATATAAGGACATGACTTAAGGTTCATGAATCAGAAATTGAATTGTGGATCTTAGTAATGAGATCTAAGTCAAGAAGTCAGAGTCAGAGACAGAAAAATTTCAAGTGTCCTTTACACATAGCTAATGTTTGAGAATATGAGAAAGAGAAATTTGGCATCTGTTTAGGAAGCAGAAGGAAAAGGAGCCAATAGAGTTGGAAGAAGAAATCAGGAGGAAAAAATTATGGGTCTTGCAGTAGTTTCCTTTCACTGCCAAGATTCCGTCATTTAACCCCCCCCCTGACCCCCAAACAGCACCTGGCTTGTGCCTTTGTGTCAGTCAGTTTAAACAAAGAAAAACAAACAAAAAACAACATTTATTCTGGCTCACAGCTTCAGAGGTGTCACTCTGTCATCAGGTGGCCCTGTGTTTCGGGGTCTGTGGAGTATCAGGGCAGGGGTACATGGGAGAGCAAAGCCGTTTTCTTCATGACATCCAAGAGGCAGAAAAAGAGAGGAGGAGTCAAGGGCATACCCTCAATGACCTCTTTTCCTTGCACTAAGCCCACACCAGTTCTTGATAATGCAACAGGCTGACACCAAACGTCTAGTATATGGCCTTTAGGGATGTTTCAGATACAAACTCCAACACACTTCAGAAGTTTGTCTTCAGTCCAATTTATTTTCTGGAATTCTACACTGTTCTACCTAATTAAAACATGTTCCCTGACCCACACTGCTGGGTTGTAGAAATGTGCCCACGGGGGTGACAGGGAATAAAGAAAGGATAGACATATAGACGCACATACAGAAAAGCCGGGATCAAGTGGGCCATACCATGGTGGAGATGGCAGCACCAATAGCCTGGAAACACAGCACATTTATATATACATCTGAATGGAAGAGGAGGGGTTATTGTATATAGTTGAATAAGGAGGTAGATTTAGCTAATCTTGGTTTTGAGGTCTCTACAGTAAACATCCTGTAAAAGGAAGCTGCTGTAGTTGCCTTCTGCACCTACTGTCAACATTCACACACTGACCAAAGGTCAGCAAAAGGCTTTGCCATTCCAATGGGTCTGAGGTCTTGGGGTCTTGAGATGGGCACACTCATGGCAATGATACACATGTATTCAGGACTTCACTCAGTCCTCATACATAAGGCTTATATTTATTAGTGCCAAATTCATGGATGAGAAAACTCAAGTTTAGAGAATTTAGGTATATTGTCCAAACTGGTTTTACACCAGAATTTGATGTCTTACAGGTGGCTGCTGGTTTGCATGCAGAGCTCAAGGTAGAGCTATTTGCCATGGCTGTTGGAGAAGATGGCACCAAGGTGTCGGCACACATCTCCCACAATATTGAGATCATAACAGAGCATGACATTCTTTTCTTACCTGTGGAAGCAAATATCCTTTAAAGCTCACTTTTTGTAACTATTACATAATGCAGAAATAATGAAATGAGTTAGAAAAACATGGAAGACAAAATGTCCATTAGTTCTTCACTAGGCCGAGAACTATACATAGGATGGCAATAGCAGATATGGGGAGAGGGCATGAAAGGATGATGTGGGGTAACGAGGAAACAGCAAAAGCCAAAGTGGAACTTATCAGGATGGATGTAAACACATGACCTAAGTCCCCTTTAGAGTCAGAAAACAAACTGCAGCTCTTAGTAATGAGATCTCAGCTGAAATGCAGGAGGTGATAATAGAAAAATTTCAAGAGTCCTCTATCCTCTGCACATTGCTGATGTTTGAGGGTATGGGAAAGAGAAATTTGGGATCTGTTTAGGGAGCAGAAGTAAAGGGGGCCAAAAGAACCAGAGACTGTTCCCTTAATGATACTACAGAGAGGAAGATGTTTTGTTTAGCGTTTTGTTTCTAGGCTTGAGAACAGCAAAGGGAAGCATTTAACACATAACTAAAAGTAACTAAATGGCTCCATTCTACAGACAGGAGAGGACTCAAGAGCAGAGATGAAGGGATAGTCTTGCTGAGGGAGGAGGATGAAGACAGCTGAGGATTGAGATGAGGTGAAAGTGGGGGGATGCACTGAACAAGCTTTGTTTCAGTAGAAATGGAAGTGAATGCATCTGTTCACCTATTCTTTCAAAGATGTCTCTAATAGGCAGCCACTGTGTCCACTTATCAGTTAGATATACACAGACAAGGAAATGGTTTGAATGATTGAATTTTTTATTTCCTAAAGATGGCTCACAGCCAGTGTCCCAAAACCAAGACCCATTTCCTACCCTAACTGCATGAAATCACCTTGTTGGTAAGGTCTGGGGACTGGTGGTGATGGTCTCTCATAGACTTTGGGAGAAATCCAATGTCTCAGGACATTGGGAGAAAATCACACTGTGGAGAAAAGAAGTTGTGCTAAAAAACAAGGATCCAACTCTTGATAATGGCATTCTGTATGCTGTGAAAATGTGTTGTTCTGATTGGTTGATACATAAAGCTGTTTGGGCAATGATGAGGCCGAATAAGGTTAGGTGGGACATTCTAAAGAGAGAGAGGAAGGAAGAAGACAGAGCAGGACAGATGCTGCTAGTGGCTGTCAGAAGCAGGATGTAAAGGTACCTACAGGTAAGCCACAAGGCAAAGTATTGATTTATAGAAATGGGTTAATTTAAGATATAAGAACTAACTAGTGAGAAGCCTGAGCCATTAGGCCATTATCATTTGTAAATAAACCTCTGTGTGTTTACTTGGGTCTGAGCGGTTGCAGGACCAGGCGGGGCACAGGAATTTTCTAAGTGGCTGTGGGACCTTGGTGCCAGGAGAGCACAGGAAAACTTTCAGCTACCAAGGTACTCTTGTACCTAAGAATTTGTCTTACACAGAAGGGTACCTGCAATGAGCTAATGCTGCTAGAGACTATGATTTAAAAACACCATTTGGGTCTGTATAAAAGATCATTTAACTGTGAAGCTCATAGTCCTTAATGAGTATTTTACTAGTTTTAACAAGCAGTAACTATGACAATCGACCCAAAGATTTTCCCCAGGGAAAAGAAAATCCCATGGTCTACAAGACTTCCACAATCTCCTCCTCTGCACTTGGAGTCTTCACATCTCAAAAGACCACTCATCATCATTAGGATCTGTAAGTAGTAAGTGCCATCTCATCAACCACTCAAACCTGACCTGAGGGTTTTCAGACCTTAGGGTTTCTCACAGCCAAAAATGAAAATGTTTTCAGAATTTACCTTTAAATCAGTTGTTTTCAAACATTTTGGACTCAGGACTCACTCCTTTTGTAGCTGTACTATTGGTCCCAAAGGCTTTATTTATGTGGGTAAAATTTATTAAATTTATTATATTTATATTTATATATTTATATATTTATAAAATTTATTAATACTTACCAAAGAAGAATTAGAACTGGAAAATTTTAAATTCTATTTGAACAAAGTTAAAAAAATCAGTTTTCTTTTTTTAAAGAGGACAGATTTATCTTGCTCAGTTTCAGAAATTTCAGTATATCATAGCAGGTGATAATGATGGCAACATTGGCATGCTAGAGCAGGTCAGTTTATATCACAGTGGCCCAGGAGGCAAACAGGAAGTGGTCAGGAAGGGTCCAAAAGCAGCCACCAATGACTGACTTCCTCCAGTAAAGCCCCACCTTGGAAAGTTTTCACATCCCCCCAAATAGTGCCACTACCATAGGCCAAGCAATCAAATCATGATCCTCTGAGGAATATTACATATTAAAACTATGACATTCCATCCCCATCATCGAAATATTGAAGGCCACTTCATAGGGTAAATGCTTCCATTTTTCTCTTTTTATTGAAAATAGATTTTTTTTCTACATAAAATATCTTAAGGTTTCCCCTTCCTCTATTCCTCTCAACCTCTGGCCCTATCCAGATATACTTCCTTTCTGTGGCTTCTAGGGGGTAATAATAAAATAACAACTATCACATTGGAGTTGGACATGACAAACTGAAGGAAAAGAGCCCAAGAGAAGGCACAAAAATTAGAGACATACCCAGGATCCCATAAAAACACTAAACTGGAAGTCATAACATATACTCAGGACCTGGTGTAGCTGTGCAGGCCTTGTGCATCTGACCTCAGACTCTGTGAATTCATATATGCATTGACCATGTTTAGAGGGCCTTGTTTTCTTGGTGTCCTCCATCCCCTCTAACTCTTATAGTCTTTCTACTTCCTCTTGCACTGGGTTCTCTAAGCCCTGGAGGGAGGAATTTGATAGACATACCATTTAGGGCTGAGTGTTCCAAGGTCTCTTACTCTGTATGTCTATCTGCCTATATACCGCAGGAGGAAGCTTCTCCAATGATGGCTGAACAAGGCATTGATCATGAGTAATTAGGAGTTATAGAAGTCATTTATTTATTTGCTACTTTTTCTTCCCAAACAGTAGTATTTAGTTTTATCCTAGGTCCCTGGAATATCTAGTCTGATTCTTGGTCACCCAAGCTGTGTTGGTTATAGGTTCCATCTTATGGAGTGGGCCAAAGTCAAAGCAGACATTGGCTGGTGACTCGCACAAGCTTTGTGTCACCATTGTCCTAGCATATCTTGCAGGTAGGACACTATTATTGATCAAATAATAGTTGTGGCTGACTTGGTGTTTATATTTCTCTTTTGGTAGAGTGCAGCATACCTTCCTGTACCAAAGATGCTAGAACTCTTTGGTGTGAAGGCTCTATGTAGGCACCAGCTTACAGCTTGACTTTTCCACATTCATTGAGTTGTATGGGTATTGTCTACAGCAATGGGGCCTGGCTGTCAGCTTGTAGAGTGCAACCTATAGTCTTGGCAAGTCTGAATTGTTTGGGGATTTGCATGGAACCTCTTTGGCCAGCAACTCAATTAGATGCAATCCATTCCTGGCACTGGAAGTTTTATTTGGTGACAAGAAGTGGCCAGTTGGGATTGTCTCCCCCATTATTTGAGTATTTCATTTAGATTGCTTTCATATAGGTATCTATTTTAGGAAGCTTCTACTGTATTAGGTTTCCATACTACCCTCATATGCCCCTTAATTTTAGCTGTTTTTTTTATTCCCCTTTTCCCTATTCTACCCCCCCCCCCCATACACTTGATCCTCCTGTCCCGGCCTTCTTCCACCATCCATCCATAACTATCTATTCAAGTTCCCTTTCCTTAATAAGCTTTATCTGTACTTGCTTGTCCCTTCAGTGGTTCTACAGATTGTAGCTTGGCTACTATTGACTTAACAGCTAATATCCTATAAGCAAATACGTATTTGTATTTCTGGATCTGGGATACCTCATTCAGGATTTTTTTTTCCTAGTTCCAGCCATTTACCTACAAATTTTATTTTGTTTTTAAACAGCTGAGTAGTACTTCACTGTGTAGATGTACCACATTTTCGTTATCCATTCTTCTGTTGGGGGCCATCTAGATTGTTTCCATTTTCTAGCTATTATGAATAGGGCAGCAATGAACATGGTTGAACAAGTGTCTCTGTGTTAGGATGAAGTGTCCTTTGGGTAGATGCCCAAGAGTGGTACAGCTGGATCTTAAAGTAGATTGACTCACACCTTCCTGAAGAACCACCATACTGATTTCCATAGTGGCTGTACAAATTTGTATTCCCTCCAGCAATGGAGGAGTGTTCCCATCACTCTACATCCTTGCCAGCATGGGCTTTCACTTGTTTGATCTCAGCCACTCCAACAGCTGTAAGACGAAATCTCAATGGTTTTAATTTGCATTTGCCTGATGGCTAAGGATGTTAAACATTTCTTTAAGTGTTTCTCAGACATTTGAGTTTCCTCTACTGAGAATTGTGTTTAAATCTGTATCCCATTTTCTAATTGGGTTGTTTTCTTTATGTCTAGTTTCTTGAGTTCTTTTTATATTTTGGATATTAGCCCTCTATTGGATGTGGGGTTGGTAAAAAAAAAAAAAAAAAAAAACTTTCCCCATTCTGTAGGTTGCCTCTTTGTCTGAAGGACAGTATCTTTTGCCATGCAGTAGCTTCTGTTTCACAAGGTCACATTTATGAATTGATGATCTTAGTGCCTGTGATAATAGTGTTCTGTTCAGAATTCTTTTCCTATATCAATGAACTGAAGGATACCCTCCACTTTCTCTTCTATCAGGTTCAGGGTGACTGGTTTTACACTGAGATCTTGGAGTTAAGTTTCGTACAGGGTGATAAGTATGGATCTATTTGGACTCATCCATATGTAGACATCTAGTTGACGAGCATCATTTGTTGAAGATGCATTCTTTTTTCTAGTATATGTTTCTGGCTTACAGAAAATCAAGTGTCCATAGATGTGTGGATTTGTCTGGGTCTTCAATTAGATTTAATGGTTCACTGTGTCTGTTCGTGCCAATACCATGCTGGTTTTACTACTATAGCTTTGTAGTGCAACTTGAAGTCAGGGGTAATGATACTTCCTGTAGTTTTTAATTATTTGGGGGTTGTTTTTAGCTATTTTTGTTGGTTTCCATATGAAGCTGAACACTGTCCTTTCAATTTCTGTGCAAAATTGTATTGGGGATTGCACTGAATCTGTGAATGCTTGCAGTAGGAGGCCATTTTCAATTTTCAATAGGGATCTTTCCATCTGACTTGAAGTTTTTAATCATACAAGTCTTTTACTTGCTTAATTAGCATTACCAAGATACTTTATATTACTTAAGGCTATTTTAAAAGGTGTTCTTTCCTTGATTTCTTTCGCAGTCTGTCATTTGTATACAGAAGGGCTACTGATTTAAAAAAACAAAATCATTGTTTTCTAAAACAAAACTTTGGCAGTGACATCGCTTTACATTCTTAGTAGTCTTTTCAGCACCAAGCTCACAGGATTCTTATGATCTGCTGTTATAAGTATGTTCCTCAGGCACATATAAACCCTCTGAAAACTCCACTCTGTGCCCATTAGAGTGAGACACAATGGTAATGACAACTTCTGTCTACTTCCTGGGGCTCCATAATGAAGCACAATAAATCACTACAGTCATTCTCTCATAGCCTGCTGTCCCAAGCTTTAAACTCCAGGCACCAACAGTAGGAGGGCTGGTTCCTTCTGAAGGCTCTGGGGGACACTTTTTTCTAAGTATCTAGAAGCAAGTATTAGCATTACTCCATTATTTGCCTTTTTCACACAGTACAGTACTTGTCAATTTCTCTGTGTCTCCCCTTGTAAGGATTAATTAGAGGCTACCCTTGTCCTGAATGACTTCGTATTCACAGATCATTTTACAAATAAGGTCACATTTATAGGTTCTATTAGATAGGAATTTTGGAAGACAATGGACTTCCCTCTCGTCCTTATTTTAAGATATAAATTCCCCACAAAGAAAAGCCCAGATCCAGAGGTATCTGAGTCAATCTATTTTTCTAGATATCCCTGCCTTCCCAAATTCCTACCAGGTAGACAAACACACACACACACACACACACACACACACACACACACACACACACATATTTACACCAGATCCCTCCCACTCTTATTCAGACTGCCAGCAAGACATAAGAAATGGTTTTAATGAAAAAGCTATTTTACTCCCCAAAGTACAAACAGCATTATGAACTTCTTATACGCAGACTCAACAAGCTACACTGGCTTAAGGAGGCTGCTCTAGATATTCTATCATCCCTTTCAGCCCCAAAGTCCATGGAACTTCATTTAGAAGACACTGATATACATGATTATCTTAAATGGAAAAGCTCTAATACAAATAATCTACCATAAATAGACATTTCTGAAATGTCTAGTTCAATTCAAAGGAACCAAACACTTAAAAAAAAATATGCCTTTGTTCCTTGCTACAATTTAAAGGCTCAATTCCGAAGGACAGATTTTTTTAAACTAAATCTGTCCAGTCCGAAAGATGGGAGTCAGAACACACAGCCATGTTGGATTTCCTCAGCCAAAGATGACAGTTGTACCCCAAGAGCTACAACATGATCTTTTTTGGTACTTTTAAGATGCCAACTCCACTATAGCTTAGTTTACATGCTCCTTAAATTTTAAGGGGAAGCAGGAAAAGACACAGGCTTTCAGTTCTAAGTCGGTGTTAAAAAGTTCTAAGTCAGTGTTAAAATCATCTTCTTCCTGTTTCTTCGTTTCCTCTTCTTCTCTTCCAAGTGACTAGTAGCTTCAGCAAAGAACATAACTTCACTCTTTGCTTCACACTCCCTCTTGAGATAATCGAGACCTGCCATATTGAAGCCAATGACATCCTAGAGAGGAACACAAAAAAGTAAATGCAATTCTTTGCTGTTCAGTCAGTGCAGCAGCCTCTGAGTATGTGTTGTCATATTTCTTTCCCTTGCTAAGGACTTTTGTTGGTGGTATTTTAAAAATTCTGTTTGTAAGAAGCTGATGCCATTTTTTTTCCAGACTGTGGTAGAATAATATTGACTTGGGGTGATACTATTCCTTCTTAGCAAGTTCCACATCTCACAAAAGCTCAAGGAACCAAATCTGACTCTTCACAAGGCCCAAACACACATGACTCCTCTCTTCACATATACATCTTCCACTGTGAAAATCATAGCATCTCCCTGTACATCTTACCTTGTCTGGGCACTCAGGACCCTTGCTGATGCCACTTTCATTGACAAATTTTCCAATACTGTCTTCCTGTCTAGTCATTTTAAAAGAGGGAATTGCAAGAACCCTGGCACAGAGACCAGTCCAGGAGCAGACACATGACTGGCATGAGAGGGGTTGACCCCACTAACACAGAGCTCAGTCTCCTCCCCAGATTTCCCTCTCCAGAATCAACAAATATCTTCCTATCTCCTATTTGTTCCCCGATCACTGACCTTGCCTCTCATCTTAAATAGTGTTCTATTGCTGTGAAGAGACACCATGACAACAGCAACTCTTATAAAGGAGAACATTCAATAGGGTGGCTTACCGGGGGAAAAAAAAATTCTATTTGTAATAATGCCAACAGAAAGTTTATCCTAAGAACAGGTTTATGTCTGTTTGGTATTGTGACAGACAGGGCCCAACATATAGTATCTTTAGGACACATGTCTGGAACACTTACCTGGACTTGCCTGACTTTTGAAATAGTTGTTTCCTTTAGTTTCTCTATCACAGGCACAAGCATCTGGTTGCTGGTGATCTGGCCAAAGTGAATCCTAAAAGAAAAAAGTCATGCTGCAAGGAGAGGATCTAGCCCTATCAGTCCTCTCCCCCTTCACCCCCCTCCCCCAGAAAGAGTAAACAGAGGACAAGATATAGATCCACTTCATCAACAAAAACAAGAACAAAAATCACCTAAGTTTCCCACCATTCAGTTTGATGATTTGAAAAATACTACACTAAACCTGATGACACAGTCACCTTTTCGCAGAAATCTACCACATGACCAGAGAGATCATGACAATGGTAATGTCAAGAGATAGGATGGAATCTACTGAAAGCCATTAACTAACATGGGGATTGGGGAAAGAGCTCAGTGAGTACGGAGCTTGCCATACAAGCACAAGGACCTGATTTCTATCCTCAGCACCCATGGAAAAAGCTGAGCAGGGTGGAGCATAACTGTAATCCAGGCACTTAGGCATGACTGCCATTAATTTGGCCAGCCCAGGCCATAGAGTGAGTCCAAGGTCAGCATGGGCTAGAATGAAATCTTGTCTCAAAAAGCTCGAATAATGCTAGCTATGGTGGCACATACCTATAATCCAAGTCTCCAGAATACAGAGGCAGGCAAGTCTCAGGCCAGCCTTGTTACATGTTACATGGCAAGCAGGGAAATATAGTGAGATCTTGTCTCAAAACAAGCAAAATCAGGTCAATTCATCAAATGCTTAAGACTGCATCCTCAGCTTACAGTCTCAACAAAACATGTGCTTTAAAAAGTAGGTCACCAGGACCCTTGTTTTAAAGGCAAGAATGACCACCCAAAGGTAAGCGCTATTTTGTAACAGTCTCTTATAGTGAAACACAGAATTTTGGTTTTTCGAGACAGGGTTTCTCTCTGTAGCTTTGTGCCTGTCCTGGATCTCGCTCTGTAGCCCAGGCTGGCCTTGAACTCACAGAGATCCGCCTGGCTCTGCCTCCCGAGTGCTGGGATGAAAGGCGTGTGCCACCACTGCCTGGCTGGAACACAGAATTTTTCAGTCCCCGAACAATGCCGGCTTCGGCTAGCCCACGGCTGGAGCAGTCTGGCAGAACAGACAGCACTTTTAAAAACATGTTACCTGAGGAGGAAAAAGAGGCACCGGCACAGAAGTTCGATATCGGAGCCCATCTGAATGAATTCATTGAGTAGTTTAAGAATGTCTGGAACGTAAGAGAATGGAAGCACAAGCAGAGCCTCTTCTAGTTCACTGAGGAGGAAAATAAAACATCACATTCCATAACACCATCAATGACTCTATCTTCCCCTTTATTTTTCTTCCTGCTTTTATACAACCAACAGGTTGTTCTCCACTAAAAATTTTTTTGACAAAATTAAAAGGCAAGTGAGTATCAGTTCCACCTTGTACTTCCCACTTAGACACTCCCTAAGTGTCCTGGTCAGTTGGAACAGCACGAGGACTTACCTAGACTTGACCCCTTTAAAGGTCTCTAACACATACGCTGAAGGCTACGAAGGAAGGACAGCAGCATTAGTGAACAGTGAAGCTCGTGTGTACTTTCTCTCAGTCCATCCCACTTGAGAAAAGTGGCCTACTATGGCAGGGCTGTATGCATTTGGAGTTAGCCAGATTTGGGGTAATAATTAAGCTGTTTCTTTATTGACTATGCTTCCTTGTAAGTTGGGCCTGTTTCATATCTAAACAATGAAGATATTCTGAGATTATTGTAATGAATGAGGCATCCAAGTAAAAGAGCAAATAATTAGCAACTCCTAGATAAACATACTCTTCTGATACATCTCCTCCCTTCTTCCTGATGGGTTTTGTCAATTGTTCCTCTGAAGATATATATCTGTGTTCATTTAAATGAACAACTCTTCAGTGGGCTGTGGATTCTGAACATAAGGAAGCACTCAAGATGGAAGAGCCAGGCTGGTCTAACCCAGACATTTCCTTGGGAGCTTTACTGGTAGTCCCTTGAGATGCTGTGGGAGCCAGTTTTCAGGTTCCTCATGGCTTTACCCAGCAGGTTGGCATAGATGATTGGACCATGGGCCTCAGTGCAAATGATGGTCTGCACTTGGTTGTGCTGGTGGGGAGGTCTTTTGCTCCACTCCTTGGGGGTTCTATAAATACCCTGGGGCAGAGACAGTTGGGCCCATTGGAAAAGGTTCCAGGCCCTCTCGAGCCTATCCTGTATTTTCTATCTGTTTATCTCCGCACTATAAATCCTTCTATCTAATATTTCCTGCTGCTCGCACTCAAGAAAACTCTGGGGAGCTGTGGGGTTCATGGGTAGCTGCCCCGCAGGATGCAAGCTCTTCTAGAGGACACCAAGATTCAGGAAAGACTTGGAGACAAAGGACTTCGTAGGGCATCTACCCTAAAATTACCATGCCTTCTTATCCCCTTTCTAGTTTCTGAAGTTAACCCTTGAACCACCAAAGGAGAAACAGACATCCTACTCACAGAAATATTGCCATGAGCCATCAGGATGGGGTTGACAGGAAGAGGAACCTATGAAGAAGTTATTAAGTCAAATCATTAAAAATAGGTTTTGATGAAGCTTGTTGCAGATGGGACATTGGTGGTATTTATAACTTTGTAAAAGATCTTAAAACCAGAAAGGGGGAAAAAAAAATCACACCTTGCAGTTCTGAATGAATGGATGAATGAGTTTAGGCAGTATATTTTATCTAAAAATCTGAAGCTGATATCCTGTTTTGCTAACTCATGTAGGAACACGCTTTTATACTAATCACTTTGACCGCTTATTTCCTATCCTTTTTTTCTTTTATATAGAAGCCTCTTCGCTCCCACAGTTCCTTTACTTTTAATACTTGAATTACATAACATTTACTGCTTTTACCACATATCCTTATCGAGGTTAAGTTTGAAATGACCTCTTTCAGAATTCTTTTTGTAAAGACTCCCCAGTGCATAACTTGATGGACAGCTCACCTCTTTCCCCGCTGCTCTACAAATGGCTCTGTGTTCTTTCATTTTTGCAGTTTCTTCTCGGTACAGCTCGATGGCCTCCATGATCCTCTCAGCCTATACAGATGACAGCAAAGGAAGAGATCATCCCAGTGCACACCCATGAACTCAAGACACAGAAACAGGAAGGCGTGGCTAATGATACCCTGAATCAGCTTAATAAAGACATGCCAGTTAGAGTACAATGCAGCATTTACAGTTGTCAGTATTTTCTTATTTTCACTTTGTAAGAAAGAGACAAAAGAGCAGGGACTCAGATGAGAGCACATCGGGAGACAGAGCAGCTCCTGGGAACACCAAAGATGCACTTTCAGGAGGAGATGAGCTTCCCTCACAAAGAGCCACACACTGGTCAGATGCAAGACCAAGGGCATCAGACAAGGTGATGATCAGCTCCTGGAGTTCATCAACTTCTGTGCCACACAGGCAGGGCTATGCGGCTGACATAGGGTGAATCTTTTACTAAAAAGTCAGAATCCTATTACGAGATGATACAGCACTCTGCCAACTTACTGCTTTGACTGTCTCAATCGTTTTCTTCCCAGTGAAGTAACTGTCACCTTGAGTCTCCCCTGGAACCTACCAGAAATAAGAGATCCTGAATGAACAAGATGGGTAATATTTTATAAAATTACCAGTTACTATCTCCCATTGAGGACAGGCACAATATTAAATGTTTTATTTGTATCATCATAAGCATTATCCTGCAAATGTTTATAAAGTATCCAATTTCTCAATCTTTTTTAAATTTTGTTCTGCTCAATAAATATTATAATTCCTTATAAAATTTCATTCAAAAAAGAAAGTCATGATTAGAATCCTCATACAAGATGTTCACAGAACTAACTTTGTAACTGAATAAAACATCACACAGATTCTCACATTGGCTGGCAGTGCCTCTGGTATCTAGTCTCAATTCTCATCCATTACAAGTTCTTGAAATTATGGAATTCCAGCATCCCAAAAGATTCACTTACTGCTGGCTGGTCTTCTTTGGCCACACTCTCCTCATACTCGGCTTCCCTTTGCTGCCAAGAGATATACACAAGTTACAAGGAAGGGAAAACAGAGACTCTCCAGAGCAAACGCAGCAGTGGAAAGGGCTTCTTTCAAAGCATCACGACACCAACGGCACCTGTGTTAACCGGGTTTGTGGAATGGGTGGCACTGGTCTTGGAAACACCTCTTGTGTGAGTGTGAAGGAAACTTCAGCAGGGGCAGTCTGTACGCTATCGTCACCAGATGTGAAAACAAACTTAAAGGTCTTACCATTTCCCTTTCTTCCTCAAGAATAAGAGGCTCTCTCGTTCTCTCCCAGAGTCTCAGCGATTTGTCATGAGATGCTGATACAACGTAGTCTCCACTGGGGCTGACAGCCAAACACCATATTTCCTGGTGGTGCCCCTGGACAATGAAAAACCAAACCAACCCAAGGAAGCATAACTTACTTACTCATCCTTTACTACCTGCTTGTGCAAGGTAAATATTCTTACAGGAAGTTTTCAAAGCACTGCTCAGGCACAACAGGCAAGAGTTACCTCCAGCGTTTGGATGTGCTCAAACTTGTCTGCATCCCACTGCTTGATCTTGCGGTCCTTCCCAGCGGTGAAGAAGAGGTGAGACTTGGGTACAAACCGGAGGTACATCACACTAACAGTGCAAAAGTAGGCGTCAGGAACTCCAGGTCAGTAAGCTAGGGCACTCTTAACTAGGTGGGAATGCCTATATTCTAGAACTTTCAATTTATTGCGACCTGAGAACATCAAATAGATCCTTTCAGAAGATGACACCCACCTGTCATCGTGTGCAAAGAGAGACCTGTGGCAGTCCCCAAAGTCCAGGCCCCAGATTTTCACATTTCTATCAGCAGAGCCAGTTGCTATTAGTGCTCCATCCTATGGCACAGAAACAAAATATCATTTAATGTTTGATTAAACTAGACAATTAAAAGCTAACCAGAATAAACTCATTTGTTTAACAATATTAAAATAGGACAAAAAATTTTCTTCTTTATCCAAAATACCTGTGCTTGGGCCTCTAGAGCTTCTTAAAGCTTGGAAAGCAAAAGCATGGATTATGAACTCTTACTCTTTCATAGGAGAATGCCATAGCATAGTGCTGTGCTTAATGTCAGGTGATCTATTCAGTTAAGTAAGAAAAAGGGGTGGCTCAAATCTCTGGAATGATTTTTGTGCAGAGAGTAGGAAGAGTAAAGAGAAAATGAGGCTAGAAAAGAACCTACTAGGTTTTTGACCTAGCCTTGTATCCCACACCCCCATCACTATTCTCTCATGCCTAGGTTCAAATAGCTGTGTTAACACATGGATCTCACAGCCATGGGCTCCATTAGTTCCCTTTTGGTGCAAAGTAGATACTTTTCAAATACTTATTCTCACTTATAATCATCAGGGAAAAATATCATTCCAAAGACAGAGTATTCATACAAAGCAGAATACTACAATATTCAAATCCTCACCAGTGTTATCCTATAGCAAAGGGGTGCCTCTGTAAAGCCATGTAAATTTTAGGATGTTCTCCCAATTATGGAACTTAAAGTATCAATCTGCCAGAGCCACAACAGGCAGCTTGAAGGACTTACATGGTATTTATGAAACATTAGCGTGTTTATGCTATGACAATAATCCAGACCTGTGACTTTTTGGAGGAAAGTATATTTAATAAACTCAACAGAATGATACAAATGCTGTACAATCAAGTAGCACACTGCACATTGAGAAAAGTGTCTGGTTTGAAGTAGACGACCCACAAACTTTACTTACATGGGAGATGTCCATGCATATAACGGGCAGTTTGTGTCCATACAATGACAGAAAAAACTGAACATAAAGAAAGAATAGAAATTATTCATGTTTGTCTATAAAATACAAATTGCTACAAATGGAGCCAAATATAAGTTTATAATACTAAACACATTTCTGGACTGCATGCTAAGAGTGCCTGTGTCCACTATGCAGACCCTACACATGCTTGCCAAGAACATTAAAAGCCCAGTGAAGGAAGTCAGGCTCCCCAAAACCTACACCTCAGAATATGCCTCTGAGACAGATTTTTCACAAATTATCCTGAGGCCCAGTGCAGTCCTGAGACTTGGGTATAGGGCCCACTAGCCTCTGTACCTAGCAGTACTTTTTTTTTTTTTTTTTTTTTGGTTTTTCAAGACAGGGTTTCTCTGTGTAGTTTTGGAGCCTGTCCTGGACTAGCTCAGTAGACCAGGCTGGCCTCAAACTCACAGAGATCCACCTGCCTCTGCCTCCCGAGTGCTGGGATTACAGACGTGCGCCACCACTGCCCGGCTTCTTTTTTTTTTTTTTTTGGTTTTTCCCTAGCAGTACTTTTAAAGCTATTAGCTATGACAGGATAGGGCTTTCTGTCTACATATCTTCTGAACACATGAACTAGTGCTTGTTTTAAATAAAACTGATGACTTCTGTGACACTATTAGTTTCTCTAGTACACTTAGTGTGTTCTAATAGACACATTTTTAGAAATACATTATTGCTGATATCTAATTTTTCCCCTTATACTGAAAATAGACTCTGTTCTCACACAATATATCCTGATTAGCTTCCCCTCCAATCCAGATCCACTCTCACTAGAAAAGAACAGGCTTCTAAGAGATAATAATAAAATTTAAAAAAAAAAAATGATTAAAACAAAAGCTATCACATTGAATCACCCCAAATTCTTAAGGTCACACAGAAAGACTATTCCCAACCCAAACCATTGTACCTTTAAAGTATCAACATAGAAAATCTTCACAGTGCAGTCCAGCAAAGACACAGCCAACAGCTTTTGATTGGGAGAGTAACTGACACACAAGACATCCTCATCTAGTTGCAAGGTTCGAGTCTGCTTCACAGAAAGTCTACCCAGACAGCATCAAGAAAGAAATAATAGATGAGAACTCCCCAGACACACAGTTCCAAACTTGACAGAGACATGCAAATCAACAGTTCTCCACTTCATTCGGAAGCCCACATACAAATGTCCACTCACCTCTTCTGGGTACTATTTTTATCTGTCACCAACTCAAAGTCCCAGAACTTGACAGCTTTATCAGCACCACCTGTCACAAAGCCACGCTGAAAAGTAAATGACACTTCAATTAAAAGACTATTTTAGTGCAAAAGATTTGCTAAGTACACATATCAGAATAGTTTAAAACTCTTTTTACTTAACGGCAGATGATAAGAATTAAGACAAAGCCGGGCGATGGTGGCACACGCCTTTAATCCCAGCACTCAGGAGACAGAGGCAGGCGGATCTCTGTGAGTTCGAGGCCAGCCTGGTCTACAGAGCGAGATCCAGGAAAGGCGCAAAGCTACACAGAGAAACCCTGTCTCGAAAAACCAAAAAAAAGAATTAAGAAAAAATGAAACTCATTCACCCCTCCACCCTCTCATCCCCCCGCCTCCACCAGGGCCACTGCCAGACCTCATTTGAGAATTCCAGCACAGACTAACACTGACAGACCAGGTAATTTCTGAAGTTCAAAGTAACTTCTTGTTATCATGAATAAGAGGAGCCTTTAAGGAATACTTTGGAGTTTCCTTTATTATTATTTTTTCAACTTTACCTAAGAGAGAAGTCAAAGGAATTTGCTACAAAGCAGTAATATTAGTTTAACAGACACAGACTGAAAACCAGTCCATTTACAGGGTTCACCTCAGAAAGATATGAACTATTCCTGCAACCTCCCTGCTTCAAGCACCTTCGCCATGGGTTTCCAAATCAAGAAAAACCAACCGCAGTCTATCCTGAGCCATCTCATAGCACACATAGCCACATGTCTATTATACTAAGTGACAGTGGCTACTCTACACTCTATTTACCTTTTTCCAAAAATCCATACTTTCAGTGGATAAAGGTGCACTATCATTGAGAATACTTAGATAAATGCCAAAGTATGATAAGACAAAAACATAAACACCCAACTCAAAATGTCAGAGCAGCGGCTCTATCAGGATCAATGAGTAGTTCTCCAGGTGACAAAGCACGAGGAATGCAAGCACTTCTTCCTAAAGGACTTTTCTAGTCATCACTGGACTAAAGAGGGGATGGGAAAGTGTACTTCACCCTATGCACTGCGGTACGAAAACACTTCCCTCTGTAAAGTACCACAAACCACCGATGAAAAATGAGCCATGCTACTGAGAATCAACAGCTGAATTAGACTCAGTTCTGCAATGGAAGCTCCTCACATTACAGTGTGTGTGAGAGGACATCTTTGTGAAACGCAGGGGAGCTTTCTTTAATGCAAACTGGAAGGAACCTTTCTTAGGCAATTAAATTTGGCAGAAACAGACAGTGCAGCTGGAGTGCCGAAGCCCAGAGCTTTAGAGCCCATTGCAGTTACCTGATCTGGAGAAAGGGACATGGACCATAAAGCTCCATCATGGGCAGCTATCGTCTCCAAGAGATTGCCTGAGGCCAGGTCAAAAAGCTGCAGATTTCCCATCTAGGAAAGTGAACAGGGCTGTAAAGAACACATCTACAAACTTCATGATTCATTTAGAAAAGCAACAACAACAATGTGGGATAACTGCTCAGAAAATGGATCCTGTCTAAAAACTGTGTATTCTTCATCTGAGGACAGACTGCTACCCACTGGAACACGCAGCTAACACTGCTGGAATGCTTCCTACACAGCTATGGAAAGTACAACCTTGTAGTCTTGACTGCTGCTTTTACTGGCTCCACAACTTCAAAAGAGAAACACCACGGCTATGGACGAATCTGAGCAGTTCAAATGGAAACTTTATTTTAAGGTTCCTCCCACACTTTAAGTGGACCACCCAAGCCTACAGATTTTGTTCCACTAGTTTTGGTTTCTTCCTTCTACAGCATACTGACAGTGAGAACTAGAACTCTACCATGACTCCTGCCTAGACATCCGTATATGCCATGATGCTGCTCTTTCTAACTCTATGACTGCTACAGAATTCATCTCCAGGAATTCGCTTTTTATAGAACAGAGTATGCATCACTAGCATCTGAGAGATGTCATGAGGATCACAAGAGCTATGCAGTAACTGCCCTGCACTGTCCAGGCCAGGGGCTGCACGTTAGCCTTACAGCAGCCCTCAGACAACAACAAACAGCACATGGACACTTGTTGAAGGATGGATGAAAACGGACAAACCTTTCAAGTGGAATGTTATTTCTCCTGAAACTCTTTCCAACATTTTATACTTCTTGCCAGGCAAGAAACAGCCACTGTGGCAAGTTAGTTTCTTAATAAAAAGTATGTATATTTGACATGGGATTACAGGGATAAGGATGACACATACTTGAAAAATATTTTCAAAACACCCCACAACTGAATACAGTCACAGCACTTGGAAGCTGAGAGAGGAGAATCCTAAGTTTGAGGTAGCCTGAGCTACAAAGAAAATCTCTGTCTCAAGACAAACACATGCCCCATAAACCTTATTCCATTTCATTCTCACTACTTGCTTTTGCTGTGATCAGTCTGTTTATTGTGCATTCCAAAGAAAGGAAGGCTAACAGGACTAAAGCAATTTTTCAAAGGCTGCAAAGTTACTAAGTGGCAGAGTATTCAGATGGGGTTCTGCAAGTGTCATCATTACTATATAGCTGAAGCAGCCTTTTCTAAGAGGTTTGAAAGACAATCTGAATCCAAATCCGCATCTGCTCATGGCTGTCCCAAACTGATGACAGTCTAAGAATGAAGACCTGGTCAGCTTGGCTTTCTATTACCATGTTCTGTCAAACCTGATAATACATTTTATTATTTATAACTAATACATCTTACCATCAATTAAACACAATTACATACGTTTATAAGATACATGTAAGGATAATCATCAAAATGCTAATGGAAGTTAGCTCAGTATTGACTTTAATGTCCTTCTTTGTAATTTGACAGATGATTTGATTTGTTTAAACAAGAAAATGAAATTTTAAAAACACCAGAAAAGGTCAATAAACCATTATCTACCTCTAATATATTCATTACCAACATGCTCTAAAAAATCCAAATTCTCTAGCATCTTTTGAGATGCTGAGTAGAAAAGCCCCAGCTTTACCTTTGTTCCTATGACCACCTGCCTATCACCAGGAACGAAGAAGGAGCAGAGAGCATATTCACAAGGCATTGTACGGATACACTGCAGGGTAGACCTATAGGAAAGAAAGGACAGGGAATTCATGAGAAAGGACTCTTAGAAGTCAGTGTTTCAATGCCCTGAGCTACACAAAGAAACTGACATGACAGAAGACAAGTCTAAGTCTTGGATCACATTCATCTTGGTCAAGGAAGAAAATATTATGGACCAAATTTGATTTCTTTGGAGAAGAAAGCTGCCAAAAAAAGATTATGCTGGGTGGTGGTGGTGCAAGCCTTTAATCCCAGCTCTAGTGAGTTGGAGGCCAACCTGGTCTATAGCTAGTTCCAGGGCAGCCAGGACTATACACAAAATCCCTGTCTCAAAAGAAAAAAAGGGGGGGCGGGTATTGGGGAGAGACCATACACAAGCAGAGGAAAGCAAAGTGTCAGCTGGGCTCAACAAGGCCCAGTCTTCAAGACCTAGGAGAGCAGAGTATAGTTTCAGGTTGAAATGGCTTATCTTTACCAATATCGGAAAGTCAATTTTATGATTATTTTTATTTAATGTGTATGTGTATTTAGCCTGCATGTCTATGTACCATATACATGTAGTGCCCTCAGATGCCAGAAGAGGGTGTCAGATCCCCTGGAACTGGAGTTACAAATGGTGGTCAGTTGCCATGTGGGTTTTGGAAATTGAATCCAGGTCCTCTTGAAAAGAAGCCAGTGCTTTTAACTGCTGAGCTCTCACTCCAGCTCACAAATTCATTTAATATGGCTATTAACATTTATTCATTTAGCAAATGTAGACATACACCTCTTAGGAACGTTTTGGTCAATGACAAACCACATACTTGGAAGTCCTGTTAAGACTATAATGGAGTAGAAAATGGCTCAGTGGTTAAGAGCACTTGCTGCTCTTCCAGAGAACCTGGGTTTGACTCCCATTACCCACATGGCAACTGTTTGTAATCAAGTACCAGTGGATCCAATGCCCAATGCCCTCTTCTGACCTCCATAGGCACCAGGAATGCTCATGGTATACAGACACTCATAAAATAAAAATAAATCTCTCAAAATCATTTTTTTTTGCCAGTATAGTGCATTGTGTATACTTTTTTTGGTGAAGCTGATGTATGTAAATCTGAGATGAAATTTGTGTACAATATAGCACAAGTGATTATATACTGATAATAGCTTACTGCTTTTTTTTTTTTTTTTTTTTGGGTTTTTCGAGACAAGGTTTCTCTGTGTAACAGCCCTTGCTGTCCTGGAACTCACTTTGTAGACCAAGCTGATCTCAGGTGATCTTAGTGAGATCCACCTTCCTCTTGCCTCCTGAGTGCTGGGATTAAAAGCATCCATCACCACACCTGGCTTGTTAGTGATTTTTATATTTAGTATAGTCTAATTATATAAAATTTTCTGTACAAGAGCATGCTCTCTTATACCTGCCATAGCCTTGCATACTTCCTGTTTACATACAGACAAAGCTAAATTAGCAGAGATTAGCTAAATTAATATTCTATGAGTGCACACAGAATATTCTTCTAGATGGTTCCAGTTTTTCACTAAACTAGGAAGCAGTATCATCAGCTTTAAAGTATTTGAATTATCTGAGGTCCGAGGGAAAAGGAAGGAGGTCAAACAGCTGAGGAAAGTTAAGAATGATGAAAATTAATGTAAGTTTCGGATGGTATTAGACTTGAATAAAAAGAAGCAATGACTGTACGCTCTCTTCTAGCCAAATGTAGCCAAAGCTCCAAGTGAAGGAAAAGCTTGGTTTACTTTAACCCTAAATTTTATTTTCATTTTATTCATGGAGAGGAACAGGCATGTGTGTGTGTGTGTGTGTGTGTGTGTGTGTGTGTGTGTGTGTGTACACATATATACACAGAAGACAACTTGTAAGAGCCAGTTCTCACTTTCTACTAAGTGGGTTTCAGGTCCTTAGTGGCAAGTAGCTCCACACCAAAATCTGATATAAGCTCTGTAGATCAACACCAAAATGCATCAATTGTTCTTTTGACTGAACTGTATTTAGGTTCTTGAGGATAAGAGCCAATCATCAAGAATACCAAAAACATTTCAAAGAAAAGGCAATTCTACTGGATAGATACAGAAAACATCGCTTCACAGACCTGTTCCATATCTTAATGGACTCAGCTGCAGCTGAAAGCACAGCTATATTGTCTGAGCTGAAGGACAAAGTGCGCACATCACTGCGATGGCCTCCAATGGTGATCCTGCTTGTCCTGACAGGCTGAGGGGTCGGCAAGGATGCGTTGAGAGAATATAATTCCACCAGGTTGTTCTGCAGCAGGAAGACTGCCTTTAACTCTCCTTGAGGTGAGTGAATCAGGTCAAAGGATCTGCATGAGAAAGTCATCACAAACATTCCAGCTACTGTCTTGACTCACGAAGTCAACATTTTTTCTAAGAAAAGCCTAGTGATGTCAATCTATAGTTTAACCATGTACACAGAATTTTAGATATAATATTGTTCTGGGTATTGAGCAGCAGTTGAGCACAGGCTTAAAAGATTATTACTTTTATTTGAGTGTGTATGTGTGTATGTACACATGTACATGGACCACAACTTGAGTGTGGGGGTCAAAGGACAACCTGAAGGAATCATCAGTTCTCTCCTTCTACCAATGGGTCCCAGGGACCACAGACAGGCTGTCAGGCATGGCAGCAGATGTTTCCTTACATTTGAACCATCTCAGAGACCTCAAGCATAGGGTTTTAAAGTTAAAAAAAAAAGCAATAAATAAATAACTAAATAAGTAAAATCTGGTCTCAGCTCTTAGTTTTGACACATTTTGTTTCTGTGTCGTGTTGTAGTGTGTGTAAGATTTAAAATACTTTCTGAACAAAGAATAAACATTTTTCTTAATTGGCAGCCTGAAAGAATCAATAAATGATATTTTTAAAAAAATGGGCATGTGGGCTTGTGAGTGTGACATGATCACCACCTTCAAATGTAATTCACACACATGTTGGCAAATACTATGACAGTGCCAGGGACACTTGGTAGCTTATTACTCAATAATACTTAAGACACTAAATCTTCCTTACTTGATCTTGGAAGAAGTCTTGATATTGGCCACCCGATGGATCTCATCCTGCAGTGTCATTGAGACACTAGTTTCAAGGTCCTCCTCCCCACTGGCAGAGTTCAATCTAGAAAGGGAAATACACCTAAAGTATCACCTATGGATTTTCCAGGAGCATCCTCACGCTTACCAGTCTACACTCATATTCCGGGACAAACAAGTGGATGATTCTAGGGGAGTGGCCTGGCCACCAGGGTCACCTCAAGAACTGAGCAGACTAGTCTACTAATCACCCTTAGTAAACAGACTGGGCATGCAACAGGCCCATAACATCTCCTACAATTATTTGTCACCTAAGGCACTACACTGAAATGTTCCTGGTGGACTTTTCTAGCTAACTCTAAAACTTTCTCAACAAGTCTCTAGCCTGCCAATTAGACTTTGTCATGTAAGCTAGAACACATCGAAAAACATTTCTTATCAGATGATTTTAAAAATCACTTTTAAATTTGATAAATCACCCATTAAAGAAATTTTTTTTCTTTCTTTTTTTTCCTCAGGTATGTTTGTGTGGAGGCCAGACATCCATGTGGGATGTCTGTCTTCCTCAACCACGCTCCACTTTAAGACAGTACCTTTTAGAGAACCTTGAGTCCTCCGGTTCTGCTGGGATCTGCTAGTAGCATTGGCTTTACCAGAGGCCACAAGAAATACAGTAGATGACAACTAATATACAACAAGTTGGCCTACCCGATGAGTAATTCTGATGGGAGCCCCACTTGGCAAAGACCATGGGGGTCACTGACTCTGAATCCATTTGTTTCTATCTGTAATTTTCCTCATGTGCCACTTCATTTCTTCGCTAAAAACTGCTCTAGGTGCTTTCCCACTGCCTGTGTGTTTATCTCACCTATATATTCCATCTATTAGGCACATATATAGCTGTAGATGGTCAGGAAGATGATTTTGCTTAAGCTATATAATTCTATATTTTTGGTTGTGAGCCTAGCCTTTAATGGCTAAGCCATCTCTCCAGCCCTTAAGCTATATGATTCTGGTGAATAGAAATACTAGGATTTTTTTTTTTATTCAGATTGACATAGGAAAATCACAAACACAGCCTTTTACACATTTAGCTAGACCTCAGAACAAATTCAAAACAGACCAGCTGCCCCTGCAGATAAAATACACAAGGACAAGTTCTTAGGTGTTTATTGCTGAATCAAGGTCAGACTTGAAGCAACTTTGTTAACTGACTTTCTGCACGTACTCCTAACCACTCAAGGTTCAGCCAAATAACTGTTTATTGCTCAGGTCCTGGGTTTCATTATTACTTTCTACCTAGGAACCCTGACCACTTAGAGCTACATGAAGGGCCAAGCATTACTCACTGGCCAGTCAATACGACCTCCCTAGCCTGAGAGAAACTGTGACTTATTACTGTGTGTTATGAGAATAGGTCGGCCCCTGAAAATGTAACATATAACTGTCCAGAGTTTGGCTGTTGAAGTATGTGTGTGTGTGTGTGTGTGTGTGTGCGCGCGCGTGCACATGTGTTCAAAAGGAAATGTAGCTGGGTATGCAGAGAGAGCTGAGGAGAGAGGATGAGTAGTGAAGTGGAGGAGAGAGCTGTGTTAGATGGCTGCTGCTATGTAGGACAGAGCTATATGAAAGAGACATGTGCAGAGGGCTGTGTGTAGAAAGAGATTTGGAGCTATATAGAAAAGAGATATAACTGTAGATAGAAGTATATGGCTATGTGGAGAATGTAACTGTGACAATAGATGTAACTATGTTTAGAAATGTATGGCTGTGTAGGAAAGAGATGTATGTATGTAAAGAGAGATATGTAGCTGTATGTAGAAATATAACTATGTGGAGATAGAGAGAAGAGAAAGATTTTTCAAGATGAAGTAAAAGAGAAAGTTACCATCAGAAACCAAGCGTGTTTCCTTATTTTTCCCCTCAGATAGAAAAGTCTAGCCCTAGATAGATAAGAATTTTTTCCTAAGCCCTCAATACTCTGAGGCATTCTTTTTGCTACCCGGGGTGCAGCTGTGGAGGCTGGTCCTCCCGGTTTGCGTTAGGTTCTGCTCCCAATTGGCCAGTAAGCTGAAGAATCTCCTGTCTCCCTGGCATTGACACAGATACATTCCCAGTGCGCCTGGCTTTAAAACTCTGCAGTCTATTTCTATGTGGGTCTTAGTGCGACTCAGAAATGTGTTAGGAATGAAGAAGTATAAATCAGAAATCCAAAGCTTGTGGAACTAGTACCCTACCAACTCTCTAGTTTTTAGCTCTAATATGTAATCAAGTAAATGTTTTCTTTAAAAGTCAGTTTCTCTATAATAATATGGCTACCCAGGATGTTTTTTTTAATCGCTATTTTTTTTCTTATAAACATACTTCGCTTTCTTTCTGGCTTTTTTCAGCTTCTTATCCATTTTCTTCTGAACTTCCACTTTGGAAAGGATACAAAATACTTCTAGTACAGAATCAGTTCCCTAGAAAGGCAAAAGGCAGGCAAGGTGAGTCTAAGATAGGCAGTTTATAATTTAGCTTATACCCAGTAAGCACTAAACAGCAACATTTATCTGTCTTCCCTTACTGGCTGGATCATCATGAATAACTTAATCTGCCTGGGTTTGTTGTCTTGTCTCTAAGTGAGAATATTACTTCCCACTCCATGCTCCTTTGAAGGCCAAAGAGCATGCACCTGTTACAATGATGAGAAAAGCTAGCTTTTAATAAATGGTTGCTAACAATAACAAAGGTAGTTATTTTCACTTATGTAATGAATGTTATGCTGGGACACTAGACACACAGGAATATACACTAAATTTTAAATTGTGTGTGTGTGTGTATGTGTGTCTATGTGTCTGTGTGGGTATGTGCATGAGAAGTGTAGGTGCCTGCAAAGGCCAAATGTGTCTGATCAGAGCCCCTAAAGCTGGAGTCACAAATGGCTGAGAACAGTCCAACATGGACAATGGGATCCAAACCCAGGTTCTCTGCAAGAGCATTACTTAGTCTTAACCATTGAGCTATCACTCCAGACCCATTTTCTGAATTATTAAATAATCAAAAGAAAAGTCCATGCCTATACTGAATTATGAAATAATGAGTGTCGAAAAGGAACAGTCTTACTGTTCTGTAAGCCTGGTACTCACATGGCAAGCAAGAATCCTGCCTGTCTTGTCCACGGCAAGGTTGACAACTCTGTCCCTTCCTTCCCGCATTATGGAGCCAGCCTTTCTGCATGAAAGGATGCGCTACAGAGAAAGCAAGAGAACGTGAAGGTTAAACATTTGTTCTGTTACACCTCTGAAGAGACATGAATTTAATATATACAGGTGACAAAACACTCCCTAAAATGATAATTGGAGATTGTTGTCCTAAAACCTGTCCTTTCTTGCCTTACTACCAAAGCCCAACCAAAGAAACAAAGTGGATTACATCTTCAGATGCTTCATCCGTCTCAAGGGTACCATTCTCTGCTTCAGGCATGTCCTGTATTCCAGAACACTCTTTGATTTTCTTGGGCTCTGGTTCTTCTGGGTCATCAATCTATTTTGTAAAGATCAAAGAATAAAAGATAAAATGTCTCAGGGATGACTTTTAACCCCAATGATCTAGAAGCTCTCTTAGAACCACTTACATATTAATAGGTGACCTCTGATAAACTTCTTCAATGTCCGGACAAGTTTCAGAATTTACTAAAAACTGGCACTATGTACAACAAAACATCATTCATTATACTATCTCCACTGACTTCCCATAGGATAAGGACGACATATGAGTAGATAACGGTGGAAAAACAAATGGCTCCACTCTTCCTTAACTTCAAAACTTTCTCTTTGTAGAAAAAAAGATATTCTAGAGTGAAAGTCTGTGTTTAGTACTGACATTGGCAGAGGCAGTGTAAGGTGTGTTACAGTTTCTCCATAAACACAGGAAAAACAAATGCTAATCTAAGATATATAAAACCCATCACAGTGACTACTGAATCTATGGCTATACACTAACTCCAACTAAGCCTAAAGTTTATAATCACCCCTCTACACACACACACACACACACACACACACACACACACAAAAAAAAAAAAAAAAAAAAAAAAAAAAAAAAAAAAAAAAAAATTGAGAATCACTGTAAATCTCCTGAGAATATATCTGTGTACAAGAACGCATGAATCCTACATAGACTGCCAGTTGAAGAGAAAGTCCTCTGAAGTCCACCTTCAGATGTCCGTAGGTCCAGGAATACAGGCTGAAGTGCCACAACCTAACAACACTATTACCAGAAGCTCTAAGCCTAAATCCTCTCTTCTCAGCTCAAATAAACCAGAGCAGTGAAGACATACTGAAGAAAAGTCTCTGTTTAGAAGTTTTAGGTCAATGTAAGATTTCTTTCTGTCCCTTCTGATTCTATGTCAATGAGATGATTTTTTCCCCCTTTTTTGGAGCTGAAGATCAAGCCCAGGGCCTTGCGCTTGCTAGGCAAGCACTCTACCACTGAGCTAAATCCTCAACCCCCAATGAGATGATGAACTGTGAAAACTTGCAGTTGGCCATGATCTGAACACAGTAATTACCTCTTGCAGATAGGCAATATCCCAGGCTCTCAGCTCACTGTCTGCAGCCCCAGTGATTAGTCGCTTTTCTTCTGAAACCAGAACCAAACCCCATACCTAAGAATACAGAACAGTTTAATCATTTTTAAATACTCCAAGTGGCATAATAAAGCACTGAAAAAGTGTACATTCATTATAATGAAGTCTCTCTGGCATTTCAAATCTAAGGAAAAGTGTATTAAGGAGATCTTCTAAAATCCACTAACTGAAGCACTTTTCCAGTGGCGAAAAGGCCTGTGGTGAAACTGTTCATGTGGTACTAGGAATTTCTCCACATTCCTATTGTTCTATTTAGATAATAGCTACTCATAACAAATCCTAAGCACAATTCATGATTCCAGGTCTCATATTGTTTTTGGCAATGTCTAATAAATAAAAGGTGCCTTATTAAAGTCTACTCCGTAATTCTCACCTTTTAGCATCCAAGAATTAAACAGTGACACAACAATACTAGTGCCAGTCAATTTTCATAGACTCCTCTTTCCACTTCATTATTACCAGTATGTTTTTGAAAGCCTGACATAAAGGGAGGCAAAGATATTTAGAATAGCCTCTGAACTTGACTGAATAAATCATAAAACATAAACTACCCTTTGGGTCTATGTATGCTCCCGGGAAAGGCACTGTCCACATAATATCATTAAATGTCTCTATAGTTGTGGCTATTCTTGGTTGTCGACTACATCTGGAATTAACTAAAACTCAAATGATTTAGCATACCTGTGAGGGATTTTTTTCTTAACTAAACCATTTGAAGTGGAAAGACCCACTTCTAACCTGGATCTTTGAGGTGGGAAGATCCACCTTTAATCTTGCCACACCTTCTGCTGGCAGCCTATACGAAGGACAGGAAAGAAGGACGCCTGTTCTCGCTTTGCCTGCTTGCTCTCACTCTGACTAGCCTATCCATTCGTTGACTGGCACTAGAGCCTACTTCTTCAGGATTCTGGTATCTATGAATGATCAGCTAGGATATCCAGCCTCATGGAATGAACAACTCACAGATTCTTGGAACCTTCCACTGGTTGACAGCCATCGTTGGGACTACCTGGATCACAGCCTGTAAGTCATTCTAATAAATCCCCTTTCTATATATACATATAGATTCATTCTATAAATTCTGTTCCTCTAGAGAACAGTCATAGATGAGTTTAATTAAAATAATGAACTCAAAGGTTATAAGCCACCCAGGGCTTATGTATACAAGACCAGAAAAGCTATATCCATTCCAGTGGCTGGCACTGCTTCTTCCCAGCTAACCTCACTATCTCTCAAGACAGCACACAGATCAGTGTAAACAGTAAAAAGAACCAGGGAAGGCCAGAGGAGAAACCATCTTTTGCTTTTTGCTTTGTCACACTTCTCTGGAGCCCATGACCCAGCACCTACCTCAGTTCGGTGGCTGACCATTGTTTTGAAGCAGTGCTGGTTATCAAGGTCCCACCACTTCACCATAGTATCTTTCCCACTGAAAGAAAAACCAGAAAAAGAATCTTACCAGGGAGACTCACTAAACTAACAGGGATGTGAGCAGCTCATTTGCCCTAGAATAACACAGCAGTAATGCTGGAAGCTATTCCATCTGACTGTCCTGATAAGCAAGAAGAGTTCCAATTCCATGTGGCTGCTCCTCCAGGAAAATAAGGCGCTTCCCTCCTACACACAGAAATGACTGAGCTCAGAACACACCGCCCAATCCACCTGCCTTCCTCCTACCACTCCACTCTACAGCACTGGCATTCTGTCCAACACAGAAACACCTCAGACCTCCCAGCTCCCTTGTCATCCACATCACCGCACTGACAACACTTCCTCTAAAGTCTGAGTCCCAGTCCACATCTGTAAAACCTGAACGCCTCCCCCAGCCTGCGTTATTCAGTAGCTCACATGATCTCTTTGCCCACTGCTGGTTTCTCATCCCATGAAACTGAAGTAACTTATTTTTAAAGTTTACCAATATAATGTTCTCCACAGAACCAAGGCCAGGCTCTTCTCACATCATTCTCAAACCCGTTTGGTCTTATTCCCCTAACTCAGGTGTCTCCCCATCCCTTGCCAATAGGAAACAAATCTCCACTGGGACAGGGTTTGGGGCTCTCAACTCTTCCTGAGCCACTATAATGTTACTGTAATTACTGCCTGATGAACCTTATGATCTTAGTCTTTCCTGAGTGAACATCTTATGGACAGTGGTTATATTAGGCTGAGCCATATGAAACGGTTTGATCACTTTTGACATTACAAAAATAAAATTCTCAAATGGTTCAACCTAACAGATGTGGATTAGGCCTATGATGCACATTTTTCCTCAAAAGGCAGTCTAAACCAAACACACAGCTTAGCATTCTGCTTTCCTGAATCTAGGGATCCAGAAGATAAATGCCCACTCTACAGAGAATCCGAAAAGAAAGTCCCCAAATGCTGCAACTCACTGTATAACTCTAGCATTTGAGGGGCAGATGGAAGGAAAGCTGACAGCCTAAGAGGAAGGACACTGAGACACACACATAAACACAGCAGGGAGCAGCAAGCAATGAGGCCAACTCGCATCAAACACTTGAATCCATCATGTATCCACCTTGTAACTAGCAGATTCCTTTCTCGTAGGAACAGAGCTTGTGTGACGGCATCCTTGTGTCCCTTTAGACGGTAGAGGCCACTTTCATTGATCACATCCCAAATAATAACATCTGTATCCTTCAGAGATAAAGTAACACATAAGAAAAAACATTCTTCTTACCACAAAGGTCAAATGTTACAGACATTGGGACTCATTCACTACAAAGACAATATTACCACCCTGTACAACTTGGAAAGCACGTTAGGTAGCAGCCTACCCTTTCATCCATAGAAAATGAGCAGAGACTTTGTTTTACATTGTTCTGGTTGTACATGCATGAGATTGCTGGGTTATTTTCTTACTAGAAAACAAAGATTTCTAAGTATGGCAGCAGGCCTCTGTAGTCCTAGCTATGTGGGAGGAAAGCTGAACAGTCCAGTGAGACCCCACATCAAAATCACAAAACAAAATAAAGAAGAAAACAGAGTTCGTGCTATGTGTTCAGCTTATAACCATCTTACTTAATGCATTTTGATAGTTAATTCTGCTCTACTCTAATTTCTGGTGTCACAATTTAAATTTTATATTTTACACATATGGGTCATTTCCAATTTTCTGTTACTAAAAATATGCAAAACTGAAAATTCACATGCACAAATCTTTGTACATTTATCTTAGTCCATATAAATACTACAGTTTGCATCTGTCTATAGAACTATCAATGATTTATAAGAGAAGACAAGCTTCCCATCTCTGCACTCTGGGTATTATCACATTTCTGAAATCCTTCAGTGAAGAGTGCTTGGTCTCCATATCCACTTCAGTTTGTTTTTCTGAACACTAAGGATACTTTTATTTCTGAGATAGGGTCTGATGTACCCCAGGCTGGCCTTGATTTCACTCTGTACTAAGGATGACCCTCAACTTCCAATCTTCAGCCTCCATCTCCCAAGTGTTAGATTTACAGGCATATGACAAGTTTATGTGGTACTAGGGACTAGGCAAGTATCCTACAAACTGGGCCATATCTCCATCCCTAATGCTAATTTTTCTCATGATCTGTGGTGAATAATGGACACCTTCATGGCTTTAAAACTGTTCACTCGTGTTTTTTTCATTAATGTTATTATCTCTTACATGTTATATTTTATACCTATTTTACTGTAAGTCTAATAGGTGGATGATAGTATTTTATTAAATATTTTCCCCTTTTCTTTTTTGCAACTTTTAAAAATGTGAAATATTTTGTCTTAAATTTATGTTTCAAATCTATCAATCTTTTCTTCTTTGTGTTTTTATTTTTTAAGAATTTCATATATTTTATCATATTCTTCCCCTCAACCATCTCAGCCACCCAACTTCATGTTTTTCCCTCCTTTAAAAAAAACAAAACAACAACAAAAGCACATGAAACAAGAGTCTGATTTGTGTTGGCCAACTACCTGAATATGGGGCCTATTTGAAGTGTGGCTGATAGACCCAGTGTCACTATGCTAAAGAAAACTGACTGACTGTCCTCCCCCAGGAGCTCCCAATTGCAAATAGCTCACTTTCCCTTCTCCTGTGCTAGGAAAACAATGTTTTTTCTTTGCTTTTTGTTTGAGAGAGGGTCTCAACTGTGTATCCCTGGAGGGAATAGCCTGTCTGATTGGCCTGTGACTCACAGAGATGCAGATGCCCCGTCTCAACTGTTGGGATTAAGGGTGTGTGCCAACATGCCTGGCTCTAACTCATTAACTTTTAAAAACGTAGGAATAATTCTAATTTTACAGAATTCATTATTATTACCATCTTCTTTTCCAATCTTCCTTGTTTTATAGTTTAGGGTAGCTCTTCCACAATATGATAGGTTCAGAGTACCTTTGTCTTATTCTTTCATTACACAGACTTTTACCAGAGAACATATCAGGAAACAAGAAGACCCCTCCATGAGTACCCATCTTCCTTACTCTATTTCTCCCAACTGTATACTAGCTTGGCACTGAGAATCCAGTTTCATGTAACAGTTTATATAAATAACCTGCTTCTACATTAAGTGTGAGAAAAAACCCTAGACACCTGTCCCTGAGGCTCACCTTGGACCCAGAAGCTAGTCTGCCTCCTAGCTGATCGTACTTTAAGCTGGTGACAGCTGCTTTGTGTCCATTGAAGGTTATGTTTCCTTCACCACTGAGGAGGCTGAAGATTCGGATGGATCCATCCTCATAGCCAACAGCTAGATGCAGCCCATCTGGGGAAGGACACAAGCAAGTGACTTCTTGTTTAAGCCCCTGAAGGATAAGGATCTGAAACCATAAAAACCAACATCAATGCAGAAGAGTGAGGCATGTATCAAGACACAGAGTGGGAATGATTTCAGTAACACAGTGAGCACTAACCATTTATAGCCACTGATGTACAATGATAAAATTCTACATGCAAAAACAATGGGATCCTCAAAAGGTAATCATTTCATCTCAAGCTTGACATTGGTATACACATGCAAATTATTCAGGCAATGAAATAAGTTCCCAAATTTTTATCTTAGTGAATTTTGGTAATGGGCTATAAACCCATCCTTGCTTTAACACAACCTCATGGCACTACAGTACTAGTGGTTTCATCTTAAGAGGCTCTGGGTATCAGCAAGTATGTATGTATGTATGTATGTATGTATCTATCTATCTATCTATCTATCTATCATCTCACCTCTTGGGAGTTAAACAGTAAACAGGGATGAATCAAATATCTCTATGTGCTTAACAAGAAGGAGTAACTTCAATCACAGTCCAAGAAGAGCTCTGCAACTGCTGGATCTCATCAGCACATATAAGAAAAAGACCACTGACATAGTGGAGTAACAGTCCTTTTAAAGTCCTAACATTTTACAACTGGTTGTGCACACAAGCACAACTTGACAAGTAGAACTTGTAAACAAAAGCAGAAATGAATAAGAACTACAAGTAACGACCTATGAAAATTAACACAGACAGACATCTGAGAAGCCAGCTCCTGTATGACCGTGTTTTGCAGAACACAGTAGAGTTTGTGCTAGTTGTCTAGAAGCAAAGAGGTGTGATCTCTTGAGGACACACACACACACACACACACACACACACACACACACACACGAATGCAGGCAGGTCAGTCAGGGCTCTTCCACTCAAAATCAGTGTCAACTTACTCATTTCTGACTCACCTTCTCGCCTTTCCTCAAGTCCCAGATAAAAACGTGCTCGCAGGCAGGTACTGCCACATAGCGTCCTTTCTCGCCACGAAGTGTCACAAAAACGATGTTACCCTTTTGGCTACCAATCAGGCCAAAGACAGCACTAGGCACATATCGGAGATACTGTTTGGTAAGCCCCATGTTAGGATATCTGAAGCCACCGTGAAGGCAATCTGTGTATATAAACGAAATTCAGTTTTGCAGTACATTGGCTCTGGAAGGCTAACAAACACAAACCATTTTTCATGTGGTCAAAAGCATATAACTTGGCTCATGGTAAGGTACTTGCTATACAAACATAATCCCTAGCGCCCAAACAAAAAGCCAGGCACAGAGAAATGTGTATGGGATCACAGCACTCAGAAGGCAGAGACAGACAGATCCTTCTCAGAGTCAGCCTAGCTGAATCCATGAATTCCAAGTTCAGAGAGACCCTATGTGTGGAGCAGAGGAAGCCCTGAGTGAATGTGTCCTGTTGGCATGAGAACAGCCATATGAAGGACTTCAAATGCCTCAGAGCCATGAAAGTGGTAACCCCTTCCTCTAGTCCAAGTGGGGATGTTTATAGTATTCCAGAAAATGTCCACTGTAGCTTTCTTACCCTGTATTTACTGGTTGAAGACTGTTCCTCTACAGACTGCTCCTGTTGAAATTAGCTAAACCTGCCTCCTTGTTGGGCTGTATGCAATAACCTCTCCTTCCTGTTCAAATGTATGTAATAAATACGATGAGCTTCTAGGGTGCTACAGCTTCTCCATCTGAGAGTCCAGACCAGCTGATCTCAGCTTTTCTGTTGTGTGTCTATGTGTCTGTCTTTTCTTCATCCCCTTGCTTGCCCCAGTCAGGGTTCCAGAGCCCAAGCCATGCAAAAGGACTGGGCATCCATGTCTCAAGAAGCTAGAGGGTGACTGAGAAAGACACTCCACGTCAACCTTCATCCTCCACACACACACCACTTCCTCCACATCCACATGGTCAGATAAACATGTACATATGCACATCCAACGATATGCAACTTGTGACTTCTTAAGCTTTATTGACCTTACTCAATAAATATGTAATCCCTCACTCCTTGAGTATTAAATTGTTTACACTGGCTGGGCGGTGGTGGCACACGCCTGTAATCCCAGCACTCGGGAGGCAGAGGCAGGAGGATCTCTCTCTGTGAGTTCGAGGCCAGCCTGGGCTACCAAGTGAGTCTAGGAAAGGCGCAAAGCTACACAGAGAAACCCTGTCTCGAAAAATGAAAAAAAAAAAAAAATTGTTTACCCTGTCACAATCACCTCATGAACATCTAACACAGAAGCTTCATGGCAGCCATTCCATTCTCTTTTGCCCTGTCAACCACTACCAAAGGTCTCACACCGAAACTGGTAAGCTGAGACCAAATGGTTTCATCAATGATTACTGTAAATCTGGCTTCATTTTTTTCCTCACAGGCACCTAGATTAAGCCAATAAAGATGAAGGAAAGGGCTAAGAATGTAGCTCAACTTGCCTAGCATAGTAGAGACCCTGGGTTCAATCGCCATTGCTAAACAAGCCACGTGTGGTGGTACACACCTTTAATCTAGGCCCTAGGGAGACAGTGACAGGGTCTCAGAAATTCAAGGTCACTAGGTAAGGAGTCTGGGGCCAGCTTGGGCTCCATATGACCCTGTTACCCTATCTCAAAGAAGAAACAAAACAAAAAAGAATTCAACTCTTCTGCAATTATCCCTTCACCTTAACGAAAGTTGCTCATCAGACACCCTTCTGCAGTATTTTCAGTGGAGAATCCACATAGCGTGTTGAGGCTTGGCGACTTCCACATCTCCATTTCTAGAGTTCCAAGCATTTATAGTACATCCCCTCTTAAACAATTTCCATGACTACCTTACTTCCTAAACCTGTCATATCATTTCACTCTAAAACACACAATCTCCCCAGCTACTAAGGTTTAAAACTCTCGACTAACCTTTGACTCATTAAAAAAAAAAAAAAAAAAAATCACAGTAGCGAGGCTTAGAGTTCTTAAGGTACAATAAATGATTTATTGTGCATCAACACATGCAGTTCTCTAACTGCATGCAGTAACTGCGTTAGCAGAAGCAAAACATTAGAAAGTGTCTGGTACATGGCAAATGTATGCACAAGAATTCTCTTTTGAAGAGGCAACTATTCTTATCCCCATTGTACAGACAAGGATAATAAACAGAGACGCTGAACAACTAGCACAAAACTCAACCAGGAAGCGCCCAAGCCAGGCTCCAATGCAGCCAACCTAACTCCAAACGTTCTGCTTTTCTGCACCACGCTCCACACTATGTCTGCCATCTCTTGTTTCTCGGACAAGTCTCCGTTTTTCTCTTCGCAACACTTTCATTTCCAACTTGTCATCACTAAGCGGCGGCACTAGTTCTCTACCTAGCACTTCCACTTCCGTGTTTTTCATTCGAAGTCATAGTAACCCCTCAACTTACCGTTTTAAAGGCACTGTCCCTACCCCAGGGCTTCAAAGGGCTAAGCTGTTCGCCAAAGGCAGGGGTCCACGGGTACCTGGTTACTTTAACCGGCGGCTTACTTCTCAAATAACTTCTCTTGTTTCTCCGATCTTGTCATGCTCAAATTATTCCCTCCCTACTCTCCTAAGCTTCTATTGCACATCACCCCCCACAATACCCTAGAAAAGTCGGGCAGTTCCGGCGGCCTTGCACTCGCCGACCCGGGAGCAGCCGTGTGGCCCCCGGGTTCGGTGGTGCAAACGGCCGCGGAAACAGGACTCCCCCCGGCCTCCCTGGTTCCCACTGCACGGAGTCCTCCGCCGCTGCCGGCCCCTCTAGAGAGCCACAGAGCGGGGAACCGCGCCCCGCAATCTCCAAGCCGCCAGCAACACTCACCTCAGCTTCCACGAGGTTCCATCAGCCAGCACCGCCCACGGCACCTGCCCCTTCCGGTCTGGTTGGGTGTTTCTTCCGCCCAGCGTTCCCCTTAACTTCTAGGGCGGAAGTGACGTCGAGCGCTGTGATTGGGCGGCGTGGTGGAGAGGAAGCGGGTGCTCTTGCTGTCAGAAAGCTGAAGCTAGTCACCCTGGCCTCTGGAGACCCACTCCCTTCAGCCTCCGCCTCCGGCAGTCGTTGTGTGCAGATGTCACCCGCCTGCCTTCTGCGACGGAGCTGAGCTGCCGGCCGCCGCCCGGATGGGCCCGCCCGAGCGCCGTGAGAAGCGGGCGAAGCCGGGAGGGGAGGGCGGCACGGCCGGGTGCGGCGGCTGGGAGGAATCAGGCTGGCGTGTCGACCTGGGCTTTGGGGCTCACACCCAGGGCAGGTTTGGGCGTGGAGCTCTGGAGGCGCACTCTCGGGATGCTGGGATGTGTGTGACGGGCAGCCCTGCGGGTGACAGCCCAAGTCGAGTCTAGCGCGTCCTGTAGATTGCGTCTGCCCCAAGCAGGCGCCGAGCCCAGGATGCTGAGTTGTCCAGAGACCTCGCAGTCCCTGGAGTGACATTGGTCAGGCTTTGTGTTTCCGCTCTCAGGCCACTTGAGAGGGAAGTGACCCTGGGCTGGCCCGGCCTTGATTGTAGACTGAGACTGAGCCGCTCTGTTAACAAGAGGAAATTAGATTTTTCTCTTTCACTTCTGCCCTCTTCTATCCTTGGGCTGTCTAGAAGTTTTAGAATGAGCTCTGATGGCTGTAGCTGTCTGTATAGAACTGCATCTGGCATATAACCATGAAAAGAAATACCTTCTGCTGTCACTTATTGAACAAGCCCTCTGCAGCCAGCCTAGAAATTAGACAGGTAGACAAGTGTAGTTGACAGATTTGTCTTCCTGCTCAGTTTTTAGGGATTGTTTATCAGGAGTAGTTTTCTTCATGTTTTAAAACATGCTCAGATTCTATATTTAAGAAAATCGTTTTAGTGGAGACACATACGTGGTGGTTGTAGCAGCATAGGTGTTTTGAAACAAGAGTGTATTTTTTTATGGGTTGGATGAATGAGAAGGTAAGAAATTGTGGTGATAGATTTATCTCAAGCAGAGGAGGAGCATTTGGATAGGTGTATATGTTCCTTACCTCCTGTAGATGCTGTGCATTACTTTGTTAGAAGTGGAAAATATATGCTTTGGTGAAAAAATAGTTTAGAATCTTTCAGGCCAGTCCAACCTTTGACATTGCCAGTTGATGTTGTCATCTTTAATCATGGGATCAAAGCCAGGCTTGGTCCATAACTTTAATCCCAGCACTCAGAAGGCAGCCTAGTCTAGATACAGAGTGCTAAGATAGCAGCACATTTCAACCCCCTTTGAGACAGCTTCTCACTATGTAGCCCTGAATGCCCTGGAACTCTCTGTAGACCAGGCTGCCCTTGAATTCACAGAGATCTGCCTGCCTCTGCCTCCCTAGGGCTGGGATTAAAGGTGTGCACCTCCTACAGGCTAAGATAGCACATCTTAATCTTAGACATTACTATCTGTGTGTGCCACATTGACCTCAAACTCACAGAGATCCACCTGCCTCTGTCTCCCAAGTGCCAGGATTAAAAGCATGGGTCACCACTCCTAGCTTGATGCCATTCTTTTTACCTGTTTGAAAATTAGGTTTTGAGACAGTGATCCAAAGTGTTCTTGCCCAATGCTGCCCAATATTGAACAGTAAAATCGGGTTTCTCTGGGCAATTAAATTCTTTCTGTAAATCATTATTTAGAAGGTTTTTTTTTAAAGCTAATGATGACAGGATTAAGGGGTAAATAAGCTACAAAGAACTGTTTGTAGTGTACTCTTTGACTTGTAAAGAATAATTAGTAGCTTCTCTTTCTTTGGGAGTCCTTTCTCTTAAACTAATGTAGAAAGAAAGTATTTGGCCTAATACATAGATCTGATCTATTCTTGAGTCCAACAACTTTTTGATATGAGAGTATGCCTCAGGAGCCTGTTTTACTAAACTGTAGTGTTTGCTTACAAGCTTGTTCAAAGTTCAGAGCTGACCAGTTGATTTCCAGTGGGAAGTATTTTTCCCTTTAATGTTATCCAAATTCTGGTTAAGGTTCTAGAATACTGTAGTCATCTCTCTGTCCTGTCTCCCCCACCCCCACACACTTCCCATCATACCCATGTCCCCTTCTTGTTTTCAATTTGTCCCTAGAATTAATCTAAGGTCTGAAAATCCTTTCAATTGTATGCATATCTGTGCTTGTATGACCTCTTACACACACATTATGTGGGGTGAGGGGGTTTTTCTCGTATTTCTTTCTAAAGGACCTGTGACCTCGGGTCTCTTAGGAGCTCCTGTCCTTTGGGGTTCAGGTCTCTGCCACCTCTGGGTTTGCTGCTCCACTTATTTTCTCGGATGGGGAGGGGGCAGAAGCATGGCCATAAGTATATGTTGGGGACAGGTGGGAGTTAAATCTCCTAATGAAAAAAAATCAGTTTCTCTGTGGAGGTGGGGCTGCAAAAGAATCCAACCAGATTTCACGACTAGGATACTTTGCAGAAATGTCATTAAATTCAGCCCTACAGTCAGCTATGAGCATTAGTTATCACTTATTTAACACCCATCTTGTGGATCACCATGGCTGGAGAGATCCAACAAACTACTGACTGGATATGACTGGATATGTAGGAGAGCTACCAGAGTGCACAGTGAAGACAATGGGATTTCAGGGGGGGGAGGGGTAAACTTAAGAAGTCTCTGTTGACCTTGAAATCAGAGCTTTAATTGTTAAGGTGAAGGAAAATTGCAAGAGGTTGAGTAAATGGAAGAGGAAGCAGAATTCTGCAACAAATACTCAAAAGTGAAGTGGGGACTGGAGCAATGTCTCACTCTTCCAACCTTGCCACTCAAGTGTAAGGACTGAGTTCAGATCCCCAACACCCATGGAAAAAGCTATGGTGTGTACCTCAGCTCTAGAATGAGGAGACGGGGGTCCTTGAAGTTTATTGGCTAAATCACTGAGCTCCAGGCCATAGCTTCCCCCAACAATTCAGGTAAATTAGCTGAAAATGAACTCAGTAGTTATTGCCTTGAAGCAGCTTGGTACACATTAACGTGTGCTATATGTTAGGTGTTGCTAGTATAGCTAGTGAAGATGCATTGACCCAAAATTTAGACTTTAAAGCTGTGATTTCACCTTTAAATTTTATATTTTAGAAAAAAAATAAAAAATCATAAGTTGAACGAGCAATTGATGAAGATGTCTTCTGTTGACCTCTAACCTCCATTCACATGCTTACACATTTCCATGTACACATACACCGTACAGAATCACATAACATGAGGTGAGCCAGGCCCGGTAGCACAGACCTGAAGTCCCAGCTACTCAGGAGGCTTTCAAGACTCTGCTTTCAAGGCCTATGTGAGCTAGAGTGAGCAAGGGAAGGCTGGGCAACTTAGGGGGCTCTATCTCAAAATAAAGGGCTGGAGAGAGAGCTTGGTGATAGTGTTTGCCAAGGCCCTAGGTTCAACCCCAGTTATCACCGAAAAAGGGATGAAAAAAAAAGGTGGGGGGGGTGGAGGGGAGGTATTTCTACTGTCTAAAGAAGAAATGAGGGAGGAAAGATTTTCAAGAATGGGAGGGCTGGGGGAGGAGAGAGGAAGACGTTAAGGGAGAATTGATGTTATTCTTATGAAGGGCAGCTGGTAAGTGCTTGAACTGAGGCCTTTTGGCTGGCTTAAGCATTCAGAATATACCCTGAGATCACTCAGAAGTTGGAAAGGTGCATGAAGATGGACTTGGAACTGGGGAGAAGTTAGTGTTTTGAGCAGTAGGTGGACAAGAGGGCAGAGGGGGTGACATGGGCCTCAGGACCAACATGCCCTGGGTGTGGCCTTAGCATCCACATGGTAGTTACATGTCCTTGGGCTGACTGCCTCTTGAGTTTGTAATGAAACAAGATCTTAGTACCTGCTATATGGAAGTGTTGTAAGGATTACAGAGCATATTTGTAACATGCCCTCTCTACCTGTCACATTCATCATGCATAGCTCTCGGAATTACTTTCGTCTCTTTGTAAAACTCTCCTGCTGCTTTTGGTCTTTGCTACTTTCTGAAGAGGACAATCTCTGCTTTTCTAGTCTAAATTAGCTGTCTCCCTTTGTCATAAGTACATTTATCACACTGTTTCTGTGATTTTGTGTTAGTGTGGCTTTGTGGCTTTGTCTCTTCCGCTAGACATTCAGTGTCCAACATTCTTGAATGGAAGAATGTCCAGAAGCTGGGTGGTGGTGGCACATGCCTTTAATCCCAGCACTCGGGAGGCAGAGGCAGGCAGATAGATCTCTGTGAGTTCGAGGTTAGCCTGGTCTGCAGAGTGAGATCCAGGACAGACACCAAAACTACACAGAGAAACCCTATTTCGGAAAAAATAAATAAATAAATAAATAAAAAAAAAAAAATAAAAAATAAAAAAAGAAAAGAAAAAGAAAAAAAAAAAAGCCGAAAGAATGCCTGGAACATAATAAGCCAAGAAGCTTTTATTTTCTCACAGATTTTACAGGTCAGGAATTCAAAAGTAGCATTGCTGTATTGTTACGAGGTTCTGATTCAGTATCTCATGAGGCTGCAGTAAAAGCACCAGCTGTGACTGAAGTAGTAACTTTAAGGCCAGCTAAGGCCAGAGGACCCACACTTGTCCAGTGGTTTATTTAAAAACCTGTGCATGGTGTTAGCTTTTGGCAGAGACCTTGGTTCCTCCTCAAGCTGGAGGCTAACACCTTCAGAGCACAATTAAAGAGAGAGCAAGGCATGACCACAGTGCCTTTTCTAACTGTTTTTGGAAGGGGAGAAGCCACACAATCATTTCATTTCGTTTTATCTTCTTGCTTACATAGGTTAGCTCTGAGTATTGCAGGAGAAAACTGTACCGAGTGAGTGCCAGAAGGTGAACGTCACTGAAGGACACTGTAAAGATTCTCTATGCAGGTGCTGTTTGGAGTCACTTGGAGAGATGACGTGAATGAGTAAAACAGTGTTGATGGAGGGTCTAGCTAATGTAGGAACATGCAGTCAGGATTGCTGATTGTGTGGTTTCCTTCCCCTAGTGGCAAAGGAACAGATGTTGGATTATTAGGGATTAACAAGACATGGCAAGGGAAATCATGACATCAAGGTCTGTAAGACTGTAACTTAGTTCTGCACCCAGCATTTAGCTTGCATGGTGATTGACAAGTGAGTACTTTGAGTCTCATGGAAATATAACATCTTCTTGACAGTGGTTCCATTAGCCCTGAGGATATTTTTATACGTAATTCACTGTGCCTTGCTTTGCGTCAGGTGCTCTGCTGGATAGTTTTGGCACTGCTTTTTGTATTAGTCTTCACCATAAGCCTGGAGTTAATCACTGCTGCTTAGATAGAAACTCTAGCTTTGCCCCAAGGATCACAGCTCACAGATAGTGAGTCAGGGATCTGGACTTAGACCTTGACACACAGGGGCTCGTGACTTGCATTATGCTACATTCCCCTGTTGCACTGTGTAATTGAATGTGGGCATAGTCACCTGACAATCGTTAAGAGAAGCTAGGTTCAGAGTTATGCACACAATGTGATCTTACCTCTACCACAGGAAAAAAGGAGAACTACGCCAAAGCTGAGAAGTTTTTTTCTTGATCATTTAACTTTTTGTTGATTTTCAAATGTTCTAGAAGCAGATGTTATAGTCAGAAATAGAAGTTAAAAAAGCAATTTCATCCCAAAAGTTGACGTGCGAGTTTGCAATCTAGAAACTGTTTATGTGTTCTATGAATTCTCTCTCTCTCTCATGACTAAGAACTTTGAGCATGAGTCAGTTTATTTTTTGCAATCAAGAATTTCTGCAGACAGTCGTTACAGTGAGCGAGTGGCATTTGTCCTCTGTTCAGTTTGTCTGAAGCAAGTGCTCAGGTACTTATAAACATGCAGCAAAGTTCTGTTTGCCTCCAGGGTCAAAGGCCAGTTGTGAACTAAGTACAACACCTAGACAATTCGATTTTAAAGACATATTTAGAATAAATATTGAAGGCTAGTACAAATTATCATGATATAATCTACAAGATCTTTTTTTTTTAACTGCCATGTGAATGACCACACTTCTACCTAATTATGTGTATAGAAGAATTAGCATATTCTGGTAGATCTGTGCTTCTACTTTTATCCATCTCTCTTACCAAGAAATTAGTTTTGGAAGAGCATGTGTGTTCTCCCTGAGTGTGACAATAAATGTTGGTATCGTGTCAAAAAGCTTTATAAAAACTAGTTCCCAGATGGACTTTCTTCCTTCTTCATCTGTCTGCTCACTTCTTGAACCCACTCAGTCTTGGTCCTTTGGTAGCATTCTGCTCTGGCCGTCCTTCTGAAGCACTCCATGAACAGCCTCTTCTATTGGCCTTCCACTCCCACCTGTGCTGGGCCTCCTTCCTTTCTTACCAGCCTTCTCTCCCCTCTCCCGGGTGGCCTTTCTTAGTATACACTTTGCTGTAGGACTCAGTCCTAGCAGCTCTTTCTCCCTGTCTGCAGTTGCTCTGCAGCAATCTTCCCTAGTTCCTGTAGCTTTCAACACTGCACATGCTGAGACTTCGAGGTCTGTTAGCTGAACCTCTGCTCCGAGCTCTAGCTCCAAGCATCCCGTTGTCAGTTTGACAATAAACACATGGCTAGGGACTAAGGATTTTGAACCAGCACATTCAAAAAGCCGTATGGGTGGGGGAAATCCCTTGCTTTTCCTTCACTCCACAGTTTATTCCAATCTCGCTTTTCTGTAAATAGCATTACTCTCCTACTCAGTTGCTCAAGCAAGTAATCTAGCCATTGTCTGACTTGTGTGCTTCCTCACCCTCTGTTCCTATGAAAGTCCTTTAGTTCTCCCTGTCAATTGCATGTCAAAGCTGACATTTCTCACGGCCACTATCTCCTAGATTTCTGCCTGTATTTTCTCTTGCCCCTCTTGCTTTCCCTAGCTAGAGTCTTTCAAGCATTGTATTTAGTTGTGATGGTCAAGACCCTCTAGTGGCTTCCCTCATCTTTAGAGGAGGAGCTAAGGATTTTAGCGTCGTTTACAACTGCATCATTTGGCCTTGCTCTGCACCAACCTCATCCTCTAATTCATTACCTATTAGATTCTCCAGCCAGAATGACTTCCTGGCTCCTCCTGAACTGCAACTCACTCCTTCTTGCCCTTTGCTCTTTGCCCTGGCTGTTTCCCTTCTGTCTTCGTTTCTCAGTTTAACTTGCTCCTCATGTATCACCCTTCCTCTGTAACACACGGTCTAGTTACACTATTATCATCATCACCTTTCTTCGCTGGTGACACATGGGCTGCCTAAGGTAGAAATGCACTATTACCAGTGTTCCCAGGACCTAGAACAGTACCTAATGTACACCCAGTGCTTACAAAGGTAGAGTGGATGAATGAGTGGACAGTTTACTGAAACAGCTATAGGATTCAGTGGTAAGTTGAGCATCCCTTTATCTGGTGGAACTTTCCATGACCTAGGTCAGCTCTAGACGATGTATGCCTTCCTATAACCTTCCTCTTCCAACTTTTGTACAACTAGCTGTCTACCATGTGCAGTCCCGTATACCATATCTTGTGTGGTGTTAGGTCCTGTTTATTTTTCATCTGCACGTCATTTCTTTTTTAAAAAGATTTTACCTTATTTTTAGTTAAGTATAAATGTGCATGTCTATGTGTGGTCTGTGCATATTAATGCAGGGGCCAGAAGAGGGCCTCATATACCCAAGAGCTGGAGTTATAGGTGGTTATGAGCTTCCTAACTTGAGAGCTGAGACTCAAACTCCAATCATCTTCAAGAGCAGTATGTTCTGAGTCATCTTTCTAGCTCCCATATATATGTTGCTTCTTAACCCAAGCCTCATCTATCCTCTTTGGTTCTTAGTTGAAACTTTAGCTCTTAGTACTTAAGTGTAGTGACTTCCTTGTCTCATTCAGTTTTACTGACTTATCAGCATTATTATCAGATGGAATTCTTTAATTTATACATATTATTTATCTATTTATATCTTATAGCATATCGTAGAGCATTTTATTTACTTATTTTGCAATAATGGATGCTCAGAGAGTATTGAATGAGTAGTCCTTTCTGAAAATAGAACTAGTGTGATTTTTGTGATAATTTTGATCACAAAGCTGCAGTTTGAAAAGAATTTATGCTTGTATAACCCCTTATTTCCATTTTTTTAGGAGATTTTGTTGACCTTTTTTTAAAATTTATCTTTATTTCATGTGCATTGCATTTTGTCATGGATGTCAGATCCCTTGGAACTAGAACTAAAAACACTTTTAAGCTGCCATGTGGGTGCTGGGAATTGAACCCAGATCCTCTGGAAGAGTGTCCCTCTCTTATCCACTGAGCCATCTCTCCAGCCCTGTTGTCTTTGTTTTAATCAACCATTACAGTGACTGTAGACACACAGTGTATGTACTCTTGGCTTATTCCATTCCACAGCAGAGTTTGCTGTGTTGGTTTAGTAGAACTAAAATAATATTTGTGTTTTTGTCTTAAAATGGCTTCTTCTTCTCTTTTAAGCTAAAGTCTCCAGGAATTGTTGAATTGCTGAGGATTTTGAGACACAAGCTGAAGTTCCCATTCCATGGATCCCTTGGGTGCACCTTCCCAGTTTGTGGATGTGGACACCCTGCTAAGCTGGGGTGACTCATATAAAGATGAATTAAGCTCCTCTGACAGCACAGCTGAGACGTTCCAGGAAGACACCATCAGATCGCCTTTTCTTTATAACCGGGACATTAATGGAAAAGTGGTTCTTTGGTAACTTTCTCATTATATCTTACTGTGTATGAATCCTCGTTATTTTCCTCTAGATTTCTTTTTTATTCATGTCCTAGCATAATGGAAATACTGCCTTTACACATACAGCCTTTTTGTAGCCAGAAAGTTTCTCAGGTCCTGCCTGGCCTGGCCCTCATAGTCCCATGGCCCGCTTATAAAATAATCATTCGGAAGCTTGTATTATTTAGAACTGCTCGGCCATTACTTCAGGCTTATTACTGACTAGCTCTTACACATAAATTAACTCATAATTTTTATCTTGTTTAGCCATGTGGCTTGGTACCTTTTCTCAGTTCTGCTTTGTCATCTTGCTTCCTCTGTGTCTGACTGGTGACTCCTGACCCAGCCTTCCTCTTCCCAGAATTCTACTTGTCTGCTTATCCTGCCTATACTTCCTGCCTGGCTGCTGGCCAATCAGTGTTTTATGTATCAGCCATTCAGAGCAACACACATTCACAGCATACAGAATGACATCAACCATCACCTTATTGGGGTATAATTATCATAGAGTAAACTGTACAGATTTAAAATGTACAGCTTAAATGTTACCACATGTGTACAACCATGAAGCTCCCCCCCCCCCAGTAAGACAGTGTTGTTCCCATTATCTTCAGATCTTCAGAATTAATCTTGTTGGTTTATCTGTTTTGGATATTTCATGTACATGAAATTTCTACAGTAAAATATGTGAGACTTTTGGACTTAGTATAATGTTTTCACTGTAGTACAAAGTACTACTTTTCTCTTTTTATGGCTCAATAGTACTCCATGTATGCACACTAAGAGCACACTTATCAGCTCACTAGTTGATGAGCAGTTAGGTTGCTTATATTCTTTTAGCTATTATGACTGATGCGATTTCTAAACTTGTTAAACCAACTACTTTCATCTGTGTAAGCATTCTGTCAGAATGAAGGAAATACAGCCAGGGGCAAATGTGTGACATGATGGCCTTGTGAACTCTGGGGTTGGAACACTTACGCTAAAGCTCTAAGATGTCGGATTCATTTGAGTCAGGCATTTTCTCCTGTTTCTCCTGTTCTGCTATTGCTTGATTTGTGAATTAGCAAAGTCAGTATTTCAAAGATGGAAGGTTTGGAGAAGTTGGAAACTAGGCCAGTTAACTCCCTCCTGTTTCCCTTAATTGTTTTTATCTGTTGGTCCCTCAGGAAAGGAGACGTGGCATTACTGAACTGTACAGCCATTGTGAATACCAGCAATGAAAGCCTTACAGATAAGAATCCTGTGTCAGAAAGTATCTTCATGCTTGCGGGGCCAGATTTGAAAGAGGACCTACAGAAGCTGAAAGGTGATTGGACACTCTAGGCATGTTATTGCTTAGGGAGTACTTTGGTGTCTTCTACCATGAAGAAGTGTGTTGGGTGTTTTTGGAGAAAACTGCATATATAACTGATTTTTGGTTGTTGAAACCAGTAGCCTTTGCCATCCCCACGGTGCATGAAAAGCCAGGCCCTTGGGTTCACTAGCAGTGCACCTCATCAGTCATGTGCTGATTCAAAGTGACAGATGTGCTCACTAGCTTTAATCAACTTGATACATGCTAGAGTTATCTAAGAGGAGGGAACCTCAGTTAGGAAAATGCCTCCATAAAATTGGGCTGTGGTCAAGCCTGTGTGGCATTTTCTTAATTAGTGATTGATGTGAGGGCACCCACTTCATTGTGGGTGGGGTTACCCCTAAGCTGATGGTCCTGGCTTCTTTAAGAAAGCAGGCTGAGCAAGCCATGAGGAGCAAACCAGTAAGCAGAAGCCATGGAGTACTGAGGAGGATTGAAAATGCCTTTAATCAAACTGTATAACAAGATGCCATAAAAAAAATATGGAAATTAGAAAGGATCTTTAAGAAAATACTGAACAGTTCTGTGGTAAAAGTAACAGAGAAGCTAGTCTAGAAACCCCTATGGGGTGTGCATGCACATGCACACTCATACATCTTAGAGTGAGACTTAAAATTTCAGAAAGTGGGGGCTGGAGGTGTAGCTCAGGGGCTAAGAGCAGCCCTAGCCATAAGTTTTCTCAGGTCCTGAGTTCCAGAAGTTTCTTGGTCCCACCGGGCCCTGCAGTCCCACAGCTGCTTATAAAATAATCACTTAGAGGCTCAATATTATTTGCAAACTGTATGGCCTATGGCAGGCCTCTTGCTAACTAGCTCTTCTATCTTAAATTAACCCATTTCTATTAATCTATAGTTTGCCACGTGTTCCATGACATTACCGGTCTGCTGGCATGTTGCTCCTTGGGTGGCAGGCTGGCCTCTCTCCAGACTCTGCCTTTCTCTTTCCTGTCTCTCTCCTTGGATTTCCTACCTGCCTCTAAGCTTCCTTGCAATAGGCCAAAGAAGCTTATTTATTAACCAATGGGAACAACATATATTCACAGCGTACAGAAAGATATCCCCCAGCAAGCACCGGCTGCTCTTCCAGAGGTCCTGAGTTCAATTCCCAGCAACCACATGGTGGCTCACAACCATCTCTAGTGGAATCTGATGTCCTCTTCTGGCATAAAGTCATACAGGTGGATAGAGCACTCACATACATAAAATAAGTAAATAAATCTTTTTAAAAAATACAGAGTGGAAAAGCGAACATGATTTTACACAAAATGTATCACTCTTAAATTTAATATTTACCTATAAAAAAATTAAAACTCAGGATTTAACAGACTATTTGGCAGTTGTTAATGCTTAGCTAGGGTTCATTTTGTAACCCTATCCTGTACTGGGTGTGGGACTGGAGACTATGACGTCACTGCTCAGTCTGCATCTTCTCATTTCTCAAGCCAGCATGATCATGGTGACCCTACCTCAGTTCTAGGCACATAGCAAAAACGTAGTGAATATTTTTGATGAAAAACTAGTATTGCACAGATCAGCTGCCATGTTGCTGAAAATCCTGGTACATAAAATTGAGTTGCAATGTCGCTAGAAAACTTTTTCTAGGAAATTGAGCTTTCTAAAGATGGGTCATGTAGGATTTGTGTAGCCATTTAGCTCATTCCAAATCAGTATGACTTTCACATTTTTAAACGTGGCTATTTTCATAAAACAAAAGTTGTGTGAGTTGTCGTTTGTACTCCATTATAAAGAATTAGAACACCTAGATTCACCAGGCTGCTTGTTCTAGTTCAGAGCACATAGCCAGAGCTGGAGACGCTGCTGGAACACTGAGCATGCTCAATGAGGAGATGCTGGGTCCACCTGGCGTAGGGGTCTTAGGGACAGAAAAGGGGGGACTTTGGAAATGGAGGAGTCTATCTGCAGTCTGGAAGTGGTAGACAGCAGCCAGTTTGCTATGTGGATCTTCTGATCAGAAGCTCCACAGGCGTTACTAGTCCCTCACCTTCCTCTCTGGAGTGCCGCAGTGTCAGGGGACCTGTCACTCCTTGTTAGCTTCTCACTTCCTCCTCCTCCAACAGCAGCACCTAAAGATCACTAGGGAGTGAGGAATGTGATGCTCGGTTCCGAGGAATTTCTTGCTTTTCTTCCGTATTTCTCTCTATTGGAAAAAATCTTACTGCGCGTGCTGTAATTCCTTGTTTTGTCTTCCAATTTTTTTTGTTCTCTTAATTTCTCTTTGTTTTGCTCTCTGGATGATTTCCTCAACTGTAGTCTCAGCCCCTATTCAGTTTTCCTGTTCGTACAGTTTTAGTAGTCTGTAGCAAATGTGGGTAAGTTCTGTTTTCTGGCCTCCATGTAGTTTTTAAACCAACATTCTGGTCTTGACTCAGAGATGCTGCATCTTCTCATATGTCTCTGAGAGTCATGTTTCCAGTGTCAGGACTTTTGGTCATTTGGTAAGTAGTTTCCACCCTGCCTTGTGTATAGGATGAGCATTAGTTTGTATTCTCTACTTCTGTTTTAGTCAGGGACTTCCTCACTTTCTAGTGATTGTTAAGTGTTAGTGTTAGTGCTGTTTGGGGAGGAATTGAAAAGCTAATGAGACATGTGTGCATGTGTGTCTTACTCATTTGCCTGTTTGTTTAAGGTGCTGTCTTGTGTAGCCCATGCTGGCCTAGAACTTACTATACATATGGTTCAAAACTTGGACCTGAACTCGGACCCCCTGTCTCATCCTCCCAAGTGCTAGGATTACAGGTGTGGTTCACCATGCTTAGCCTATCAATGCATTCAAGCTACAGGGACAAAGTATAGATGATGCATGGCTTGTAATCAACAAATATTTAATTCTCCCAGTTCTGAGATCTGGAAGTCTGGAATCAGACTGACAGCAGGTCAGGATCTTTAGAGGTTTGGGGACCTCTTCACATAAGAGGAAGCAATTTCAGCATTGTGTTGGAAAGGTAAGAATCCTCCTCATGAGGATCCCAGCATGATCTCATCTTACCCCTCTCACCGTCCAAAGACACCAGCTCTGATGCCATTGTATGTACAGTGAAGTCTCGGCATAGGAAATGATGGGGGCATGCAAGCATTTACTCTGTAACAGCAAGGTTATTGATTGGTAGGTCTTGGGCAGAACAGATATCCTGTGGTTTCATTGGGAGTATTGCTTTGATTATCAGATCAACTCCCCCTTTGTCTTGGGCCTTGGATATCCATGTTAGATAACTGATGATGGCAGGCAGCTAGACATTTTCCTGACAGCTTTAACACTTCAAATGAATCCCATCTTTTCAGTTGTGCCTGGGGTTCTGCATTCAGAAACTTATTTAACATCTCCAGGAGCAATCTCCTGTTCTATTGCATCAGTGGTAAAGATGTTCTTGCTGTTCTGGCTTGGGAAAGAGTTGTTGTGGTTTTGATTATATACACCTGCAACCCCAGACTTCTCTTCATAGTCCATATCACAGCATAGTCTAAGAAGTAATTGGAGTCTTTCTAGTGTTCTCCAGAAATAACAACAGCCATGCAGCATGTGTGCACTTTGCATAATTTAGCTCATTTAATTTTTTTTTTCAAGACAGGGTTTCTCTGTGTAGCTTTGGAGCCTGTCCTGGAACTCACTCTGTAGCCCAGGCTGGCCTCGAACTCACAGAGATCCACCTGCCTCTGCCTCCTGAGTGCTGAGATTCAAGGCATGTGCTACCGCCACCCAGCTTCATTTAATCTTATAAGGCGAGTATCTCCCTTAAGTAGGAAATCAAAGCACAGTGAGGCAGGCCATAAACATACCCAGAGTTCACACATGAACACTTTGGACTCAGGATTTAAATGAAACAGTCTGCTTTAAATCTGATACTGCCCTTCAGTGCAGTCAGCTTTATACTACATACCCCATTTTGCAGGCTGTTAGGTTTCTCTCCTTCTCTAAACCTGTTACCCGTGGTCCATTGACTTTCCCCTTCAAACCTGGATGATTGCTTCTCTGCTTTGTGTCTTCCCCACTCTCTTTGTGCTTACAGCTGCTGTCCTGCCTCCCTGCCCTGAGAACAGAGGGAACAGACTTGGATGCTTGTATTCAGTCCTATTTTAAAATGACATTACTCATAGTTCTTAATCCGTTTTCTGCTCTGCATAGTTGTGTTTTCCTAATATTTACAAGTTTTTATGTGTCCCTGTTGTTCCCAGGTTGCCGAACAGGTGAAGCAAAGTTGACGAAAGGCTTTAACCTAGCTGCTCGGTTCATCATTCATACCGTGGGACCTAAGTATAAAAGCCGCTATCGCACTGCAGCCGAGAGCTCCCTGTACAGCTGTTACAGAAATGTGCTTCAGCTGGCAAAGTACGGCCTGTTCCTCCACACTGTTAAAGATGAAACCTCACTGTGGAAACCAAGCTTTGAAGGGCTCAGATATTAGCTCTCAAAGAGTATAGTTAAATTTTATATTAATATGATTATCAAATAATACAGTTGACTTAACTTGTAAATTTATTGGTGGGTGGGAGAGATACTGACTTATATTTTGAGTTTGCTTATGGATTATGTATGTGGATAATTGTTTTCTATCTGGTTACAGAGAACAGTCCATGTCTTCTGTTGGCTTCTGTGTCATCAATTCTGCAAAGCGCGGCTATCCTCTGGAGGACGCAACACACATTGCTCTTCGTAAGTAATACACCTAAATCAAGTTCTTAAAGTTTTTGACTACTAGATAAAGTTATAACCAAAGAAGATCCATTGATTTGACGATCATGGCATTCTGAGAGGCTTTGCATTAATAGATAATAGAGTTCTTAATTGAATTTCTTAGGATGGTATGATTTATACCTGTGCATAAAAGCTTACAAGACTTGCTCATTAAGTTTGAAAACGATACCAGACTAGAAAGTATGACTAATACAATGGGCACTTGAATCAAAATAAGAATAATCTTAACAATTTGTAAAATTGCAGCAAAGACAAACTTATAATATATTTGCTTACCATTTTTCTATTCAGACAGCACCTTTCACAAGGACTTCTTTTTTTTTAATTTATTTATTTTTATTTTATGTGCATTGGTGTTTTACTGTGGGTGTCTGGAACTGGAATTACAGATAGTTGTGAGCTGCCATGTGGGTGCTGGGAATTGAACCTGGGTCCTCTGGAAGAGCAGCCAGTGCTTTTAACCACTGAGCCATCTCTCCAGCCCCCAAGACTTCTTTAGTATAAAACTGTGTGTTAGCTGGGCAGTGGTGGCGCACGCCTTTAATCCCAGCACTCGGGAGGCAGAGGCAGGTGGATCTCTGTGAGTTCGAGGCCAGCCTTGTCTCCAAAGCAAGTTCCAGGACAGGCACAAAGCTACACAGAGAAACCCTCTCTCAAAAAACCAAAAAAAACAAAAAAAAAAACCAAAAAAACCCTGTGTGTTTAGGTTTAAAAAATCACTGAGTCCAAACTGACCCACAGTGTTGTATGTGGTATAAAAGTACAGTGTTGGGCTCAGGGTGTAGGTCTGTGGTAGGGTATGTGCTTAGGATGTATGTGTCTCTGGGTTCAGTTTCCAGAAATAAAATCTAGTAGTCAGCTTAAGAATCCATGACCTCAGGGTACTCCATACATTTTAGGTCACAGCTCACAAGACATTGACAAACAATGACAAGTTGTTTGAAACATCAGTGGCATGCTTCTTTTGCAGATATGATGCCCATCTTCAAATACCCGAAGGGCTCTCACAGTAACTTTATGCTGCAGTACATCTTTTGAGCAGCAGTTCTTTGCAGTTGCAGGGGTTGGAGTATCATCATAATCTACTTTGTGCATCCATTGAAAGAATGCTATAGTCCCCTATCTGCAACAGCGTGCAGAAATACTTTAGAAGTTTTTCTAAGATCTTTACAGGTCCTTGGAAAGGTGATAAAGGTGATAGGTAAGCGTTCTAACTGCAGACATTCCAAGGGAGGAGCTTTGGTTTCTTTGAGATAGTGAGGTTCTCATCACTAGGAACAGTGATACAGGGCCTGCACACCCTCCTTAAATACTACTACTATGTGAATTCTCTATGGACATTGTTCTGGGTAAATGGTCCAAAGTGTTGCTTCACTGCATAGTAATACCTCAGTCCACCCACAGTTTTAAGAGTAATTCACAATAACAGATAACTATCGATAATGGGAAGATGAGTCTTTAACGAGACAACTTCTAGGAATGGAATTGGCAGAAAGGAAGCATATACATCTCAAAAGTGACCAAGTCAAATGGTATAAGGGCTGTTTCACCTAGATCTGAAATGCAGTAAAATTATAGAGCATCTTATTCAGAACAAGCAAATACAGAGACAATAGTATACTTTCTGGAATTTGAAAATAATAAGTGGGTTGCACACATTTGTAGTGTATGCATGCTAAAAATTAACCTGTTAACATAATATGTCTTCCAAATCAAGAGCTTTCTTGCTTATTAAACTATTAGCAAAACTTTCAAATGCAAAAACCCAATATCTTCTTAGTCAGTAGTCATGACCTTTTATAGTATCTTTTTTCCCTAGTTCACGTACAGTAAAATCATTTGTGAAACTATAAACATCAACATTGGAGTAAAATTATTAGGTTATTTATTCAACAGGTTACTACTCTGTTGTGCTCTGTCCTATACAAGAGGATCCAGCAGTAAGAAAAGAAGCCCATGATGTTTGTACTTACCTTCCATGCTTCCATATTGGAGGTATTAGTATCCTGGATGTCACTTTCACTAGTTAAGAGTCTGCAGAAATGTAAAGCATGTGACATCCTGTTTGGCTGCCAAGAAGAGTGCACAGATGGGACTAGAAGGAACAGTGTAGGCTGACATGCTGATATCTTTGAGTCATGAGGTCAGTCTTGTTCTTTTTCCTGGCAGAGTTCTCTTTCTAGATGAGCACCATTGAGAGAATTTGATTTGATTGCTACTTGGCATTTTACCTTCCATAGGAAACATAAAGTACTATGTAAAGGGATAGTTCCATATGAGTGTCAAAACTTTATGAGATGTAAATATTATAAAGAAACTCCCTTTAGGAAGCTGCTTTAAGGAAAAGGAATGAAAGCAGACCAGAAGGAGAAGTGAAACAGATTTGCACCTAGCTGCAGCCGAGTTGCAGATCTTTATTCTGCTCTCAACCATTGAGTCCTACTGTACTAGATTAGTGGACTGTGTTACTTACCAAGGCAGGCCATGAATTATTAATGCAGTTATTAGTTACTTTTAAGTGAGCGCATATCATTCACCATGTTCTGCTAGACTTAGTTAACGTAATAGTAATATAAAATATACTTGACCTTAAATAGATCCACAGTCTAGCTGTAAAAAGTTTACAGATAGAAAGATGATGTTTAAAAGGTTGCAGAGGCTTTCCAACTTACCATGGGACTATATATCTCATTAAATCTATTGTAAACTTGCAAACATGAGCCAAGGTGGGTGCAAGAGATTCTCTATAGAGGAATTCAGGGAAGGGTCGAGTTCTACACGAAGATGACGTATGACCAGGACATGGAAAAACAGAGATTCAGAAGAGAGTGGATGAGTAATATATTGTCAGAGCTAACCTACCTCTAGATAGGACATCATAGAACTATTAGGTGACAGTAGAAGACGTGTGGGAGGAGCAAATAGAAATAGGACTGAGGTGGTTAGTTGTGACAGTGTGGCAAGGCATGTAGGAACTTCGAACACGAGCTTACAAGGGGTGCAGCTCTGTTTCCTACAGAAAGTATTGTAAAAAGATTACCCAGGCAGCAGCTAAGTTGCAGCCTTGGAAGTGAAAGAAAGAGAGACCACTTAAGAGCTTATTGCCAAAATGTGCATGAGCATTAAGAGCTTGAAAGTAGCTGAGAGAGAAGGATGGATATTGGAAATGTTAGCAGTAGAATTAATAGATCCTCCATGGAAACTGCTTGACAGTGTGGACTGAAGAGGAAGAAAAGGGAATGCCAAAGGAAATGCAGGGGCCAGTGAGAGAGCTCAGCACGGAAAGATGCTTGCTGCCGAGCCTGATGACCTGAGTTCAACCCTGGAAGCCACATGGTAGAAGGACAGGACTAATTCCTGCAAGTTGTCCTCCGAGTATGCACCCACACTGTGATGTACACACACAGTAAATAGATCAGTGTTTTTTTTTTTTTTTTTTAAGTTATAAAGCTGAAAAGAGATGGCTCAGGGGTTAATAACACTTGCTGCTTTTGCAGAGGACCTGGATTCAGTTCCCAGCACCCATATGGCAGCTCACAGCCATCTTTGTCCCCACACCCACTTCTTGTCTTTTTGGGTACCAGGCACACATGCAGGCAATGCTCAAATGCATAAATTAAATATTTTTTAAAAGAAAGCAAATCAAGGATTCTGGTTTGAGTGGCTGCTTGGCGGTTGGTCTATAACTGAGGTAATGAATACGAGGAAGAAGAGGGAGTTAGACTCACTGAATCTAAGGTATCTGTGGTTATCTATCTAGGTAAATGTGCTCAATAAGCAGTAAGTAATTTAGTACTGTAGGTCAGAAAATTTGTACAATTTGGGAGCCATCAGCATTTGAAGTTAAATTTAACAAATTAGTTATAGAGAATATGTGTATCAAGAAAACAAAATGTGGGCATTTTTAGAAGGCAGTGGCATAGGCATAAAGGTCCAAAGCCAGGGAGATTTAAGGTTGGGTCAGTGGGTCTTGATAGAGGAGAATCAGGAGGGGACAGAGATTAAGAAAAAGATAACTTGCTGGGCAGTGGTGACACACACCTTTAACTCCAGCATTCTGGAGGCAGAGCCAGGCGGATCTCTGTGAGTTCAAGGCCAGCCTGGTCTACAGAGTGAATTCCAGGAAAGGCACCAAAACTACACAAAGAAACCCTGTCTCAAAAAAACAAAAGAAAAAGATAACTCAGCTTTGGTTTTGTGAGCAGGAAATGGGCTGAGTGGCACATCTAAAGCTGTAATTGAATGAATAGAAAGGCACTGTGCTTTCCATTTGCACTAGATCATTCTGGCCAAAGGGAGGCCCCAGGGAAATAAAGAACATGCAGGACAGGGAGAGTGGTCTGACTCAGCATCTTCTGGAGCCAGCCACTGTCACAGACACCAGAACTAGGGCAGCAAGTGCAATAAAGCTCCTGCCAGGCACCTCAGGGCCAGCATCGGGCTGAGAACAGAGAGGACATGCCATAAAGGGACTGAAAAATGTCTGCTACAGCCTCTCTGAAGGAAAGTGTGTTGAGCCTTGAGAGGGGGCGTGGCAGGCTTTTCTGATGGGAATAATTGAGCAGTGGCTGATGAAGTAAAGGGGGGGGGGCATTGCAAACTAACCTCAGAGCCGGGTTTAAACACTGAAGGTCTTTCCATCTTCTTCCGTAGGCACTGTGAGGCGGTTCCTGGAGATCCATGGGGAAACCATTGAAAAAGTAGTATTTGCCGTCTCTGAACTCGAAGAGGTATCTTCTAACTATTTTGCTTAGCTTGAGTCTTAATTCTGCTTGTGCTCCCTTCATCTAGCCGTCTGTTCACTGAGTCTGAAGCACGCCAATCTAATGGTTTAAGTCAGTCCCCAGCAGTGGGACTTGTGCTCATTCACTGAGAGAGAACTATGATGGAAGCTAAACAAGTCTAGAAGGAGCCCACACTGTTTGACAGGGTCAACCAGGCTGTATTGGCTGCCCCTTTCTCCTGCCTCTATCTCAAGTTCTGGAATACAGGCATGTACCAACAATCTAAGGAGAGTTTCAGTCACAGTTTTACTGCTTGGCTGTTGTCTTCATAGGTGAAATGGCACAGGTGGGTGGTTCTGCCTGCTGCCTGGGCCAGCTCAGGGTGCCTTGTAACCACAGTGCTGCGTTCCCAGGTTTTAGCAACATAGCTGCTCTGCTGCTGAAGTGTCACCATCTGCTTAACTGGAAGCAGTTAGTAGCCAAGCCTGTGGCACAGGGTCATTAGGCTTATGTCTTCTTGTATGGGGGGTTTCATTAAGTTCAGTCCATTTAGAAAAGTCACAGCTTTATTTTTATCTCACGGGCTTCCTTAGCTTTAGAGCGCCTGACTTTTCTGTTTGTACCCTTTAGTAGTCACTGAGCTTCTCGTGCTCTGCTAAAATAGGGAAGGAAGTGAAGGAGCAGGAGCATGATCGGTTGGTTTGCATAGACAAGACGTATTCCCAAGTAAATTAATCCTGATTTTAGGAGTCAGAGAGCCCTGGGAAGGGCAGTGTTCCCTAGCTAGTAAGCTTTTTAAGAATGGAAACCATGAATTACCAAAAATTTAAAGAAAAAGCATAGATAGTATGCACTTCTTAGAAAGTGATATACAAATGACCAATATAAAGAAACTTCACAACACTGACCATTATAGAAATGCAAGCCAAAACTACAATGAGATACAAAAGTTAGTTACAGTATAATAGAGCAGAGTCTTAAGTATGTGCAAAAATATTGAAAATGTGAAGATAAGTATTTATAGCAGCATTGTTTATCGTAGACAAATAGTAGAAACAGTCAACAGCTGACTTGATGAGGGAATACAGAGTATATATAGAATAGTTTTCATCTTTGGGGAGATGATTGTGGATACATGTTAAAAGGTGGACCTTGAAAACATGCTAACTGGAATAAACTAGACATTAAAGGCTACAAATTATTGTTTTATTGAAATGTTCAAAGTAGGCACATCTATTGAGACAGAACAGTTAGTAGCTCAGGGTTTGGAAAAGGAATTATAGGGAAAGATGGCTGATGGATTGGTTTGGGGTGATGTCAGTGTTCTGGAATTAGATGGTGGTGATTGTACAACATTGAGAATATCCTAACAATCACTGAATTCAGTCTTTCCAACAGGTTAGCTGTGTGATATATGAATTCTTCAAAAATCTTCGTGTGTGTGTGTGTGTGTGTGTGTGTGTATGTGTGTGTGTGTGTGTGTGTGTGTAAGTGTAGGTATGCCTATCCTCAGTGTGCCGTGGCACTTGTGGAATTGGTTCTCTCCTCCCACCGTCTGCAGTTTTTATAGACTGAGCTCAAGCCTGCACAGGAAGCACATTGACAAGCTGAGCCTGATGCTGACCCTGTCTATATTTGTTTGTTTATGTTTGGTTATTTTTGAGACAGGGTCTCTATGTAGCCCTGGTTGGCCTGGAACTTACTGTATAGACTAAGCTAGCCTCAAACTCACAAAGGTTCTCCTGTCTCTGCCTCTCAAGTGTAAGGATTAAAGGCATGTGCCATCACACCAGGCCTGTTTTGTTTTTTGTTTAGTTTTTAGGTACAAATCTAAAGTCTCCAGGCTTAGGAAATGTTATAGTTCTGTGTAGCTGGAGAGTTTTCTCCTGGTCCCACCAAGCCCAGCAGTCCGACAACCCACTTATAAAATAAACACACAGATGCTTGTATTAGGCCTGTTTGGCCTAATGGCTCAGGCTTCTTGCTAGCTGTTCTTATATCTTAAATTAACCTATTTCTATTAGTCTATAAGTTGTCACGGGGCTCGTGGCTTACCAGTACCTTACATCTTTCTTGTCATGGTGGCAGCTGGCAGGTCTCTCCCTTCCTGTTCCCAGAATTCTGTTCTCTGCTTGTCCCGCCTATACTTCCTGCCTAGCTACTGGCCAATCAGTGTTTCATTTATTACCCAATCAGAGTAACACATGTAACATACAGAACATCCCACAGCAGTTCTGTGTAGAATACTGATTTCTTGATTGACCAGTACTCAACTCCATAACTTTTTTGTTATCATTCTTTTAATCGTTTTTAAAGATTTATTCATTTTATTTTATATCTATGTGTATGGAGGTGTACTTATGTTAGTTTATGTGCATTCAAGGGTAGAAACCCATGGAGACTAGAAGGTGTTGGATCTCCTGGAACTGGAGTTAGAGATGGTTGTGAGCTACCCAGTATGGGTGCTGAGAGTGGGACCTGGGTCCTCTGGAAGAGCTGCAAATGCCCGTAACCTGTAACTATCTCTTTAACCCCTGAAAGTTCAGAATAGTTGATAAGTAATGCTGAGCAATGATATGATAATTCCTAGGATGCAGAAGAGGCAGAGTGCTTCAACAAACATGAATACTACCAGCACACAGCATCTTCATTTGCTCTGGTGCTATAGAAGAGCACAGGGACTGTGCATGTGGAAATCATAAGATAGAACCTTATTCATTTTTATGTTTTAGCACATGGAAGTTACTGATTAATTTTCAGGTTAGCATACCAAGTGATGGGTTTTGTCATCTTCATAACATATGTTGCTATGTTTTATTTTCATTCATTCCCCACCTCCATTGCCTTCCCTCATTTTTAAATCAGGCTTCTTTGTGTATTCTGTTCTGGAGGAGGCTGGGGTAATGTGTGTGTGGAAATCAGAGCATGACTTTCAGGTTCTCCTTCTCTACCACATAGGTCACAAGAATCAAACTCAGGTCATCAGACTTGGTGGCCTTTATCTATGAAGCTATCTGACTGCTCCTTATTTCCTTCTCCAAAGTCAAATTTATCTTTTTTTAATTTCTAAGAATGAGGGGAAACTATCAATCCTTCAGATATAGTTAGAAATGGGTTTTGAGGGTGGGTGTTTTTTGTTTGTTTGTTTGTTTTGTTTTGTTTTGTTTTTTTAAGAAAACTGAAAAACTAAACTTAAGTCAAATAGAGACTGGAATACTGAGCTTGGGCAAATAGCGGTGTGCTACTGAAAGTCTAGTGCATAGGTAAGAGTGTCAGACTTTACCCATTCCAGATTTGGTGACCCTGACCAGGGCGGGCATTGCTTTTGACTTGGCCAGTGGATCGTTTCTTCATGTTTAGTGTAAGGGGTGAGTGAGGTCTCAGACAACACTCTGAGCATCGGGAGTGTGAGGCCTGTATCCTTCAGTGTGTCTTCACAGCTCGGGGACCACAGTAACCACTGCTCAGGCTACTTTCGTATGTCACTGGTTTTCACAGAATGCCTTACTTTTCTGACACAGGCTACTTACCAAAAGCTGCTACCTCTGTACTTCCCAAGGTCGTTAAAGGAGGAGAGCCATTCATTGCCATACCTACCTGCAGATATCGGAAATGCAGAAGGGGAGCCTGTGGTGCCTGAGCGGCAAATTAGAATAAGTGAGAAACCTGGTGCTTCAGAGGGTGAGTGCTGGAATTCTAACTTCCTATCTTCTTTAATTAATATGCAAATCATGTGTTTCCTTATGACATTTTCATACAGATACGGTATTTACCTTGTTATAGTCATTCCTGTCTTACTGTTCTCCTGCTGGTCCCTTCTCTCAAAGTGCTCACTCACTCCCACACACACTTCCATGTTACATCTTTATAAAATCTAGATTCCACATATGAGGAAAAGCAATGTGATATGTGTCTTTTGGTACCTGGCTTGTTTTCCCTAGCCTAACAATCTCCAGTTTCATCCATTTTTCTGCAGGTCACCATTTCCTCATTGTTTATGGCTGAATAAAACTCTGGTGTGTGTGGGTGTATCACACTTTATCCTTCCATCTCTTACGACCATCTAGGCTGATCCCATATCTTGACTGTTGTGAATGGTGCAGTAATAAACGTGGATAAGCAGATGTCTCTGGTATGCTTACCAGTTCTTTGGGGTTTATCTCCAGGAATGATATGGTTGAGTCATGAGGTAATTCTAGTTTTAGCTTTTTGAGGAACTTTCATAATAATTTTCATAGTGGCTTTACAAACTATATTCCTACCAGCAATGTATAATGGTTCAACTTTTGCTTTTCTTAATTTTCCTCTTCAGGAAGCTAGACTACTGTAAAACACCAGCCAGCAAAGATGAAGGGCTTGTATTTGAGGATTTGTAGGTGGTCATAACAACATGCTCAGCTGAATGGAGTTTCTAAGCTCATAAGGAACTGTTGAAATAGTAATTGAGTATATTACCACCTTAAATTTTCAAGTTTTGATCACTTTTAACAGTGTCCTCTAAAGGTCACAGTTAACATTAAATAGTTATGATAAGAATACTATAGCATGTTATTTCTTTAGGTTTTATACTCATATAAGTTGAAAGTTACAGGCAGAGAGTATATTACGATGGGAGCCCTTCTGAATCTATACTATAAAAAGCTTCCATCAACCTTCACCTATATAAGACCATAAACCCCTTGAACGGAAACACACCTCACACACTTTTTGTGCCTGATCGGGAAATCGGCTTAGGGAATAGATTAGTTGCTTTTATTTTATTATTTCAGGACTTGGGATTTCTCAGTGTCATTTCAGAATCATGATCTTAACCCTGGGTTTGAGATTCTCTGCTTTGTTTCGTTGCCTCACAGCACTTGTCAGTTTTGCTGTCTGCTTCCGTAGCTCTCTGCTGATGGTCCTTTCCTTGCAGACAACCAAGAGGAAGATGAGGATGACGGCTTGGGAGTGGATCTGTCTTTCATTGGTTCTCATGCTTTTGCTCGAATGGAAGGAGATATTGACAAGCAAAGAAAACTGATCCTCCAGGGACAGTTGTCAGAAGCTGCCCTGCAGAAGCAGCATCAAAGAAAGTAAGGCAGACTGTTCAGACTGTTAGTGTGAAGTCAGGGGTCTGCGAGATGCTTTCCTGGACACACAAAGTTCCTCTTGTTTAATCTTCGTGATGGCTGAGGAAGAGAGTCCTGTCCCCATTCTGTAGCTGCTGCAGAGTCGAAACTTGAGTCTGTTCGTGTGGGGAATCGGGATTCAGTGGTGAGATGCATGGTTGGTTTCAGAGCTTTTACCCAGTGTGGGCTCGAATTGCCATGCCTCCATGTGAGGTTATATTCTAAACAGGGAAATTAGAAGAAAAGAAATGCACTTACAAGGTTTCTGCTGTGCATTTATCACTGAAGCAGTTAAAATTTTCTTCAGCTGACGAGTTTTATGTCTGTCTCCCCAACTTACCCTAAGGACCTTCACATTCTGTTTTCTCCAAGTGTTTCTAATACTAAAGCAATTCCGAATTAATCCTTTTAAAATCAGAGATGGAGCTTGGTACTTTGTGTTTTTCCAAAGATAATAGTAAAGCTAGCTGCTTTTCAAAAATTGTAAAGAAAAAATTAAATTGTAGTCGGCTCTCTATTCCCTCTGAGAGTTGGTAAAGGATAACATCTCATAGACTGAGCATCAGATAATTGCAGTGGGTATAGGCAAACTCGATAAAATACATCACTGTGGCTTTCTTCAGTACTGAGCTAACCGGTCTGCCTTATTTTTGAGCTTTGGCCCCTACCATTCATTTTAATTGGAATCTTCTCTTCCCTCAATCCAGTCCATTTTTCAGGTTTCAGCTGTCAAGCAATGCTTCTCAAACCTTACCTGTTAGGTCTAAAAGACCTGCCTCTCCTATTTTGCTTTTTCACAGCCTACCACAGCATATCATACTGTTTATATGGTACTTCTATGGTGTCAGTCTCCAGTCATAGGATGGAAGTTGGACTAGATGATCTCAAGTCCCGTACAAACACAATTCTCATACATTATTTACTTGAGAGTTCCATACATCTATATGATGCACTTCATCATTTTCACCTCTTGTTACCTACCCTTTCCTACACCTTCCCAGTCTCACTTGAACTCCTCCTCAGTGAGGCCCTCTTCTGCTTTCTGGCTTGTTTTGGAGCCCGCTGAGTTTAATTAGGGTTGCCTCCATGAGCTTGGGAGGGAGGGTATTTACTAGAGCCTGTACAACTCACCTATGGACACCACTGAAGAAAATGGCTCCCTCTCCCCCAGCCAGAATTAACATTTTCTGTCTCCTCAGTCCCAAGTTTTCACTTTCCTCCAATCTGCAAATAACAGAAGCAAATTTACCACTAGAGGGAACCAGTGGACAAGTTTTCAAAGGATGGACCAAATGACAGGCTCCATAGTTTCTAAACTTGGTGTCGTGTCTTCTGGCAAACCTTTTTCTTTAAATACAGTGACTGGGCTCCCTTGCCACACCATTGTGATCTGTCTCTGTGTGTCATGGCTTGTGAGTTGTCTGTTGTTCTCAAACCCCCCTCGCACTCTTATAAATGGTTGAGGATCTCAGAGGGCTTGTGCCCACCTGGGTTATATCTATCAATACTTACCATATCAGAAATTATTAATTCATTTATAAGTGAACAATCATATTTTTTCAACAGTTAACTAATTTTGTCTTTTATATTAAGATCTTGCAAAATGTTCAATTGATATAAATGAAGATGACTAGAATCTAATAGCATCCTTCAGACTGTTGTAGTAAGTTGTTTTATATGAAGGAGCTATGACACCACTCAAATATAGAATTGGAAGCAAAGGAGACTTTTCAAGTCTTTTAAGGAATCAGATATGTTTCTGTGCATGTCACAGAATTTGATAAATAATGGTTACCTAGCATTTAGTTGTAGCATTTAGTTGTAATACAGGATCTCAAACCTTACCCATTCTGATTTTTTTTTATTTATTTATGTCTGTGTGCATGTGGGCTAGCGTGTGTGTGTGTGTGTGTGTGTGTGTGTGTGTGTGTGTGTGTGTGTGTGTGTGTCTGTGTGTGTGTGTCTGTCTGTCTGTCTGTCGCCCGCCCACCACAAAATGCAGAGGTCAGAGGATAACTTGCAGGAGCCATATGGGTTCCTAGGGATCAAGCTCTCATCGCCAGACCTGGAAGCAAGTGCCTTGACTCTCTAGTACCCTCTCCAGACCCACACTGCTGAGTTTCTGTATTCTGTTTTAAAATACATTGGCTTGTCATGCACTGCAAGCGAACGAGCGAGCGTGGCTTATGATGTGATGCCTAGGTCTTTTTTTGGAAAGTAGGGATTCACTCAGAACTGTATCTACTTGCTTCATTATACAGTATCAAAACATAGTAATCCCAGCACCAGTCTGACGCAAAAGCCAAGCTTCTCAGCCGGGCCTGCTAGACACGCCTTCACTCCCAGCAGTCAGGGGGCAGAAGCAGGTGGAATCTCTCTTGAGTTTCAGGCCAGCTAGGACAGTACAATGAAAAAAGATGATGTGGAGAAGACATCAACTTTCCACAGTCAAGTGTATGGAATGTATATTGGGCTCAGATTTTATCACTGGCAGCAAAGTCTTGCTGTTTATTTCTCTTGAAAAGATAGGATCATTTTATTCATTTTTAAAGAGAACAGTTCACGTTAAAAAGCCATAGTTTGTCTACCAGTCAGCTTTTGAAGTAAAAGTTATGTTCCATGAAAAGCAACTGGGCTGGCAGCATGGCTCAGTGGGCAAAGGTGCTCGTGCCAAGCTGGCTCCCCGAGTCTGCTGCCTGGGTCCCATGTGGGTAAGGAAAGAACTTCTTCCAGTTCTCCTGACTGCTGCACGTGTGCCATGCACTCCTTTTCTCTCTGCCCCTCTCTTCCCCTGCCTCCCTCGGCTCCAATAACCTTTCATTTTCCATGGAAGAGAGTCTGCCTTTTTTTTCTTCCAAGCTGGTTGTTTATCTTATTTTTCTACAGGAGTTGATTTGTTTCACTTACTAACTACTAGTTCAGGCCAGTATTAAATTGAACACATATGTACAGATTCTGCATTTTCTGATAAATTGCTCTAAAAAAAAAAAGGTAGGTTCTAGAAAAGGAAATACATAGAGCATGTAAAATAGTACCCTTTCCTGGTGGAAGGCCTTGATCTGGAGAGTCAAGCATGGTAGACTTTAGACACTTTATAAGAACATGTCCCAGATGCAGACATAAATAGAATAGTCCTGAAGGTCTGAGTGAGCCCACTGAGTGGCTGTCAGAGGTGCTGAATACTTTAAGGCAGAAGTTCTGGCCAGTGATCAGGGTATCGGGCACATCCAGTTACCACTGAGCGGCAGCAAAGCCGCAGCAGGAAAGCAAGGCCTGAGTGCTCTGCTGTCCAGGAAAGCTATTGCTGAGACTGTCTGGCTTCCCATGTAGGTGGCTTTTGTGCAACTGGAGGTGGGCCTTTCATCTGTACTGCTGAACACTGGAGAGTGCTGCTAAAAGAAAACTCTAGACAAGACAAGTTTGCCAGTTCTTCTGAGCGTAGAAGCATTCATGGTTCAGGCAGCATTCGGGTACAAGAAGTCTCGGGACTGAAAGTGGAAGTGGTGGTAGTGATGGCCTGAGCTTGCCAAGAGGTATTTGCCAGATTTGGGTAGGAGCCAGCTAGCTGGCTGTTTGTGACTGGTGTGGGGCTCAGCTTAGTTGTTTTTCTCTCACAACACTGAGAGGAAGGTTGAAGGAAGGTTGTGTGTGGCTGTAGCTGGGTGAGGACTCCTGGTCCTGGTACAGAAGCAGCCTGAGGAACATGGTCCTCTGCTTATTTTGCTGAAATAGTGGTAACGGTGCTTCTCGAAAGTGTGGCCCAGGGAACCTGGTGCCCTCCAGGGCCTGGGAGGCCACACTGTCTTCATTAGTCACTAATTCTCATTCTCACAGTGTTCAGTTTAGTTTTCTTGGCGCTCCTTAACCTAGGATGCTGCAGGAGACCAAATGCAGGCTAGAGTATGGGGTCTTTCAGATAGTGAAGAGAATTGTGAAATTAAGAGGATAGCTCGTCTTCCTAAGCACAGATATTTTTTACATTAAAGGATGTATTCAGATAGTAAATTCAAAATTTCTTTTAAATCAGATAAGTAAATGCTTTTAGAGTTGTGTTATTTCCAATATGGTGAATATTGGTAGATATAAACATGGAGGGGTCCTGAGACCAAATAGTTTAGAGCTGATGACTGTTGAGTTTATGAGATGCCAGAGCTAGAAGCCACTTCTCTGCCTGCTTGAGATTACAGGGCTGCATTTAAAAAGATGGACTTCTGCTTTTCCTGAAGCACACACTGCTCAGTCACCCTTATGTTGACTAGTAGTCTTTTTGGAAACCTCCAGCTCTCCTTCACTGACTCCTCACTGTCCATTCACCACACATCAGTGTCTGTGCACCAGCTCTTTACAAAATCTGAAAAAATGAACACGGCCCTAATCCGCACCTAAGTGTTTTGTCTATTTTGAGTGGTTTGGATGTATCTAAGGTAGAATTTGTTAGGAAGCAAACTAGCAACTTTTCAGTTACAGCTTTTGAAAGTATTACAGTGGGGAAAAGACATTGGGAGGAAAAGATTATTTCACTGGAATACTTTGTTTCCTTTCCTTAATGGCTCTTGATTAATGCTTAACATCCAGTTGCCTGTGATGCTAACATCACTTCTCACACAAAGGCATCATCTCATTAATTATTAAATATGAATCCCTTACTGACATAGTCATGTGCTGGGGTACATCTAGTAATGCAGAGACAAACAAGACAGGTACAGCCTCTTTCCTGTACACAGGAAAGTGTTCAAGTTCACTTATAGTGAACCTGGGGAAGCAGGACAGAAAGGACAAGTGTAGGACACAGCGTTTAATTCCAGGTTGACTTGTCTCTCAGACAACGGGCTTTATCTAAATAGGTTAATTTATTTATTTTTATTGAAAATAGATTCTTCTCTCATACAATACATCCCAGACACAGTTTCCCCTCCTCCACTCCTCCCAGTTCCCTCCCACCTCTTTCTCTCCCAGATCCACTTCCTGTTTCCTCTTCAGAAAGGACCAGGCTTCCAAGAAACAACAGCCAAACAGGATAAAACAAGATAATAAGACAAGGCAAAAGCCCCTCATCGAGGCTGGACAAGGCAACCCAATAGGAGAAGAAGAGCAGACATTACCAGAGTCAGAGATATACCCGTTCCCACTGTTAGGAGTCTCCCAACACCAGGCTAACCGCCATAACATATACATAGAGGATCTGGTGCCAGACCCATGAAGGTCCTGTGCTTTTAAGAGTAATGTTGTTCAAATTTTCTTCACCAATCATTCTTTGGCTGTGTAGGTGTATGGGAATTAACTGTAAGAAATTGGCTTATGTTAGCCTTGTGGGGACAATATGTAACCTCAGTCAGTTGCAACCCACTGGAAAGCAATCAGTATCTCTGCCTTTAGGACCAGCCTAATGGCTCAGTGGAGTGGTTCTTCTGCGTTCACAACTTGCTTTCCTTGATAGTTTGTACTTGATGGTTATGCTTTGCCTGGCACATAATAGAATTTATTCATTGAAATCAGCTGTAGGAACTATTTTTCTTCTATTTTCCTTTTTCAGCTTTGACTTTGGGATTGGAATAGAGAATTGTTTGTCTTTATTGGAATATGCAGAAGACAGAGGGAAGTTTTCAGTGGGAATATCTGTGAGAATATAAAACAGTTCTTTGAGTAGTGGAAGGGAAAGCACTCCTAGTGAGCAAGGAGCCATGAGTGATACCTTCTACTGTGGAGGAGGCGTACCTAGATAAAGAAGAAACCCGACGGCCACAGTCTGCAGGTACTGCGTTGATGTACCTGTGGTCTGCACAAACAAACCAGAAAAGCACCAAGATCATAGCTGTGACTCGAATCTTTTGTAAATCACAAATGTAAACCATAAGCTCTACAAAACACACATATATAGTTTTGTCTGTCAAAATCTATTCCTGGAGTGATCTCAAATTATTAATCACTGACCAGACTTAACAAGATAGACATTTATGCTACTCTAGATTTTTCACCATGGACTAGAAATAATTTTAGGTAGATTTAAGAACTTTAAAGAAAATTAAAACTCAAAGAAGTTGTAGATATCTTCCATACCTAAAAATACTTTTTAAAATTTTGTGTCTGTTTCTGTGTCTATGTGTATGTGTACTTATGTACAGGTCCCTGCACAGGTCAGAAGATGGCATCGGAACCCCTGGAGTTATAGGCAGTTGTGAGTGGTCTGGTGAATTAGCTATTAAGATTAACTTGAACTGGATGTGGTGGCACACACATTTCATCCCAACACCCAGGAGGCAGAAACAGGCAGATCTCTGCATTTGAGATTGACTAGGGTAGCCTAGTCTACATAGTGAATTCTAGTCAGTGGAGGCTGCATAATAGAGTGAGCCCATCTCAAAAAAAAAAAAAAAAGCTGAAATATTAACTTGACCATTAACATCATTTGTAGCCTCCTTTTCACCAAAGCTAAATTAGTTCATATGGCATAATAAGTAGGGTATCAATTCCAGCTTCATTAACCAATCATAAAATGTCTGACTTGCCAGATAAAACTTCCTGCCTCCCTTGTGGTCCTGTATAGTATGTGCAGCACTTTATGTCTTTCTGGTGTGATATGACTCCGTGAGGGCAGTCATCCTGTTGTCTGTTCACTGTAATATTCCCAAGCACTCATGGTATCTTTGCTAACTAGTTATTATCCAATTTGGAGATCTAACACTGAGACTCTTCCTTTTACGTTTTTCATAGTAATACAGAAAATAACAGTATTCTTTAATTATGTTATTTTGAATTCTTGACGTCTTAGCCACTTACCTGTATGCTCTTCACTTACCATAAGAAGTGTTTTCAGCCATTGGTATATACACATTTTCTCACTAATGCACATTTATCAATAACAAGATTCTGCATGGTGCAATGGCCTCTAACTCTTTGTTGTAATAAAGTATCAGTTCGTTTTGGTCGGCAAAAGATATTAAAATGGGTTCTATTTGCAAAAGTAACTTGCCAGCATTTGCTGTAATGATTGTATCCTTTATTTGTCTAGTTATAACCGCTGGTTGTGCCAAGCAAGATCTGAGGACCTGTCTGATATTGCTTCTCTGAAAGCCTTATACCAAACAGGTGAGCTTAATGACTGCTTAGTCTTGCTAATTAAGACTCTGACTCATTATGCTATGAGAGACTGGGTTTTGCTCTGTGAACACAGTGTTTTGTGCTGATGTCAATAGCTTTTGCACATCATGAGGATCTTAGACATACTAACCTCTAGTGTTTTCTTAGGGTCTCTCCTGGGATGTCTTTCCTGTTAGAATTCTTCTGCTTCTAAAGAGTCCTATGCCTTTGTCAAAACAAAATTCACAGCTCATAGCCCTCTCCATCCCCACTTCCTCTACTGGATTTTGTTTCAGGCATTACCTATTAATTTTCAATTGAGTGCTCCTAGTATTTCCTGGGTCACTAATATTATTAAACATTGTGATGAACTTAAATAAAATGGTTATTTATAAAAAATACCATAAGTTATGCTAATTTAAAATCTTTAAACAATCTTAAAGTCAGAACTGTGGTCAGAATTTCATAAAGCTTTAAAAACAAGGAAGAAAAAGTGTTTACCTAACAATAAAAGATAGAATGATATAAATAAATCTAATGATATAAATTAAGAAGTTTGTGTATCTCATTTCTTACCTTTTGAATGAATAAAATTATCCAGTCAAATACATAATATTTGGCAGGACAAACACTGGTCTTGTAATAAGGTTTCTGGGTCCTGATTACACCTCCTCTCGTAGGTGTGGATAACTGTGGCCGCACAGTGATGGTGGTAGTTGGAAGAAACATTCCTGTGACATTGATAGATATGGACAAGGTAAGCCATAAACGGCTTCTACAAATCAGTGGATGTGTAAAATAAGAAGAGATCATTTGGTAATAAGGGTCTCCAACACAGATAAGATGAATTGTGGATCTGTAATGGAATAGCATCCCCTGGGAATCAGTATGCATCATTTCGGGTAAGGTAGGGGTTGCTTATCCTCTGTAGGAGAAACATGCTAGACGGCTCTCATATTACTCCAGCTATTTTATCTGGATAGGATGTAACTGGCAAGCTTTTGGTTAGAAGTATCCTGCATTGTAAGTATTCTTTGAAAAAAAAAAGGGGGGGAGGAATTAACACTTGAATATCTACTTAGAAAGAGTAAACCAGAGGTGTAGTTTGCGCAGGATAGCAAGATAATGTAATTCCATCATCCTTCTTTGTGGTAGCAGAGAACAGAAGTAGATGCTCCTAAAAGAAAAAGGAAAAAAACAGTTGAAACTGTTAAATGAAAGGAAAAAATTGTCCAACCCAACTAGTTATATAAAAAGGCAATTCAAAATGTCATTTTTCCCAGCCTGAGAATTAGTAAGAACTTGTAAATAACTATTGTCTCCAAAGATGAATTGAAACTGTAAATGTATTCATCGACCCAGTGATTCTATTCCTGAGATTTTATATAAGAAAATACTCCCAAGGGGGAAGTCATTGTAAATCCTGCAACTGCTGAATGTGAATACTCACTAGGGGACAGTAGAGCCATGAGCTAAATAGAGCTCTTCAGTCAGCATTCCAGAAGGCAGAACTCACTGAACTCAGACACTGTTACAAAAGAAAAAGGTCATCAAGTGGGGACCAGGGCATGTTGGGGTGCTTAGAGTGGGGGGGGGGAGTAGATACGATACACTGTTAACATGAATGAAATTACCAAAGACTAGATAAAAGATATTCTATTAGAATGTTCACACACACACACACACACACACACACACACACTTCCCCAAAACATCAATTCCATTAGAAAATAAGTACAAAAAATAAGTTGTAATTGACCCATGTGTATTAACCACAGTAAACATAACATACTTTAAAGGAGAAAGTACATATAATTTGAAGGTAAAACAAAGCTATTTAGACTGATCAGAACTTCTAAGCTCTCAGACTTTTGGTCAGTAGTATTTGGGTGAATATGTGAAAGCAGTGAGGCCAGTGTCTTACAGGGTCCTATATAGCAAAATGTTGTAACTTAAATGTCCAATAGCTGATAATGGCATACCCACAAATGGAATATTCTGTGTCTCTTAAACACTATGGTTCTAAGAGGCTGGAGATACCGCTCAGAGTACAGTGTTCATGGAGAGTCCATGGGGCCCTGGGTTCAGTCTCCAACATGGGGGATGGGCAGAGAGAGAGACTGAAGCAAGTATAGTGGAGAGGAGAGATGGATCAATAGGGAAACTAATAAGTAAAAGGCAGAAGTGTTTCCAAGTGGATTTCTTTGGGGCTGCAGAGATGGCTCAGCCGTAAGAGTGGATAGGACTCAATTTGCAGCACCCGCATTGGATGGCCCACAATTGCCTAGAACTCCAGCTTCAGAGAATCTGATGTCACTGTGCATTCCTACACACATGGTGTACACTCATAGATACACACACACACACACACACACACACACACACACACACACAATTAAAAATAAATATTTTTTAAATTTATTTTCTTATTTCGAGGAGAATTTGTCCCCCACAGCTTTCTCTTTTTGGCTAGTCCTATAAACAAGAGTAGAATAACTTACAGATAGAGAATTTGAAGCCAGGAGGAGTGTTCTAATTTGCCCAAGTGTGAGAGTAAGAAATGATCAAAAGGACAAAGAGGTAGTCTGAGGAGAGGAAGAGGAGGACTATTAGGGATAAGTCTGTTCATAGAGAGAGAAAGACTCACCTGGTAAATTCCGTCGTAAGTTTGTTTGCAGCCATCTGTGTTCTTAATAGTCAGTGTGCCGTTCCCTCTTACCATCAGTAGTATGGCTTCTAAGAACATAACCCTACATTTGATCTTGGTGTATACTTGCACAGCATTCCTGATTTCATGACATGTCATTTCATATTAAAAACTGAGACTTATTGTGAGGTTCAGACCAGGTAACAGTTACACAATGACTGTGTTCTTAATGTCCTCCTCTGCCTGCTGTGCCCACAGCTCAGTCCTAATCCACATTAATGCCAAGGACTCCGCTGAGGAGGAACTGGAAAACAGCCCGCTTGGTAATCCTTTTGGTTGATGTAGTTTAGCTTACTCTTTGCAGTTGTTTACAGCCAAACCACTAGGTCACGTCAGCCCTACTTGGGTTATATTTCTCATTTTGTTTTTAGTGTCTCTCTTAAATTTCTTAAAATAGAATACACCCCTAACCAAACAGATTCATCCTAGATTATCCTCTTGAGTTCTAGAAATGTTGCCCGGTGTGTTGCCATCCACCAAGCCCTCCACTTTCCTCATTCAGATAAGCATTAAAAGTGCTAAGCTTCCAGGGGAGCATGGAAGGAGTGGCTCCATGCATCAGTGCTCTGTGCCTTGTCCTGAGTCTGTGTCTGTTCATCAATGTAGAAAACTTGATGGAATGAAAACAGAATCTTGAAGACTTGTGGATTTTATTAAAATTATAAGAACTATTAAATCTTGGTTCTAAATGCTTTGACATCATTGACCTAGATAGAAGAAATCTGATAGTTCATCCAAGAGCTCTTCCTGGTATCTGAAGAGTTATTTCAGAGGCCAGAGATTGATTATCCTCTTCCTTCACTTAGCATATCACAGAGAAGGACTGTGCCACAGCCTTTGAAAGCATCACTAAATGATGGGATGACTCACTTTCTAAGAGAATTCATCCTCACTGACCTAATCTTCCCCTCTGCAATTACGGGTATAGATTAGATTAATTTTAGGGGAGGGGTTTCCCCTCTCTAGGCCTCTCGGAAGTAAACTACTGTGAAAAAACGGTCTTTATTCCTCTCTTCTAGGCTCTCTTATATTTTATCCACGTGATGGATCACATCGCTGTGAAGGAATATGTTTTGGTATATTTTCACACACTGACCAGTGAATACAATCACCTGGACTCTGACTTCCTGAAGAAACTCTACGATGTCGTTGATGTCAAGTTAGTTATTTTTGGATATAAATAAAAGGGGGTATTGCTTCTTTACTTTTAACACTAAGCAGTAGCAAACATTTGTAGAGATTTGTGAAGGAGTATTTTCACAAGGATTTTCACCGTGTCTACATTAGGTACTTTGGTTATAGGAGGCCCTCCTTTTGATTTCACCGTTCGTACATTAGGTACTTTAGTTATAGGAGGCCCTCCTTTTGATTTCACTGTGTGTGTGTCTACGTTAGGTACTTTGGTTATAGGAGGCCCTCCTTTTGCACTAAACTGAACTTCTTTGTGTTCTTCCCACTTTTGACTGCCTTGGAAGAAGTTTGGTGTCCTACCTAGTCTTTGTGTATAAAATAATGAAAGCACAGCCTTGGTTGCTATGGTGTGTTAATACATACCAGAGTATACTCATAAACATTATTTAGCTTGATCCAGTACCTGTGAGTCTGTTGGGAGAGATACTGGTCTCAGGTTCAAGGAAATTTGTCCCTGTGGTTATAAATCAAATCTGAAACTGGACATAAACTCTCAGGTAAAGGTTGTCATTAGAACAAGAAGAGGTTGAACAAAAGGGAAGAATGCTGGTTTGGGAGACTCGGGCTCCCTAATGACCGAAAGAAGCAGGTGTTTATGGTGTCCTTGTGGGGATTTGGAGTTGGTTAGTCATGAAGACAGACTTTTTTTGACCTTTCTTCCTTGTGGTTTAAGTGGGCTTTCCCCCATGTAAGATAAGATCAGTGGCCAGTTTGTCTCTGGAGACATTCTCACTTTATTACCCATACGTTGGTAACAAGGGAGGAGAGAAACTGGGTGTGACGGGCTTTATGGATCAAGGGCATAGGAGCCCTTGTCTGGCGCTGAGTGTCCTGTTACCTTTTTATGTTTTCTACATCTGGAAGATAGAGAATAATAAAATATGGCTTTCATTGCCTAAGATGTCACAATTTTATATACAGAATTTAGATTTACTAGACTACTGACTTGGAACTAGAAAATTTTTTCATTAAACTGTGTTTCCTTTGCTATAATAATGGAAATCCTAATGACCACCCCACTACAAGACCAAACATAATGCAACATCACAATGTTTTTATTGGTTAGGTTGAAAAACCATTTTACAGTTAGGGAGGAAAGAAGATATATTGCCATATATTTCCATTATCTTCCACAATCCATTAAATCTTATCTTAATTAGCAATATTAATGCTTTCATTATCTAACAAATACCTATTAGTGTGCTTTGAATTATTTTGTAGTAAAACTACACTTCACTGTAGATCTACTTCTGCCACTAACTAGCCCTTCAACTGATATAACCCTCAGCTAAAACAGTGTCCCTGCTGTTTCTCTGAAGTCCTTTATAATTAACCTCATATGACTCAATGATGATTATTAAATTACTGGAAAACAAAATTTCAAGACGTAGCTCAACATGCTTCATGGAGTAGCTGGCTGAGGCCCAGATTGGGTTCTAGGCATTGCCTCTTGGTCGTCAGATCACTGAGTATTAAAGTGCTGGAACTGTCTCAGAGCCATTGGGAGGATTAAGTACAAAGCCTTCGGAGAATTTCTGGGTCATGTAGAAACTGTAACATGACTAACTTTTAGTTCCTAATGTTTGCTTTAATTTTAGTAATTTCAGAGTGACTTATTTCATATATTTGGGCTCAGAGACTCTACCATGTATAAAAAATAATGTACAGTGATGTTTTTAAAGTATGAATTGACTTTGTCCTTGAGGTAGCTCTGTCACAGTGAGGAGCAGCATTTAGTGCTTCCTTTAAAATAGACAGTTTAAAAATGAAATGTTCTCTTAAGTATTTCTGGCATTTTACCCAAAATTCAATATATTAACTCCTGCTGCTTTTCCCCCATGTGAATATATTTATTTAAATACTCAGGTAAAATATGATTGTCTACACTGATGAGTACTTCTAGGTGTGACTTACGGTGACTTTGTTTTGATTAGATACAAGAGGAATTTGAAGGCTGTTTATTTTGTTCATCCAACATTCCGCTCTAAGGTACAGTATTCGTGTTTTGACTAACCCTGGACTGAAGTGCACTGCATGCTCGGGACGCTGTAACTGCTTATTTGTCTGCGGTGTTCACTGCTGAGTTGCTGTGTTCCTGATGTTTGCTTGTCTCTGACTCTGGTACTCTTCTGAACAACCTTATCAACCATAGCTTCCCAGGCCTTGCCTTGTTGTGCTTGAGCTTTGCTCGTGCTGTTAGCCCAGAATCCATTCTCTCCTCTCTGCTTATGGCCAACCCCTGCTTGTCTTTCGTATCTTGGTTCAATAGTTACTTTCTGTCTGAAACCTTCCTAGTGTAATCCTGCAGCTGGTAAATATCCCACATTGAGTCACTTAAGATTTCAAAGATGTGATCATTGTGATGATTTTATTCTAAGTACACATTTAATGTTCTACCTTTGGGGGTTAACGTGTAAGGGCTTGAATGTAGCTATTTTGCTCACAATTACTTTTTTAGTGCCTAGTCCTCACTTCATCAAGAAATCTAATCCCTTGGTCCTTATGTGCTCTAAAAATGTCATACTTGTTGCTTACATCTTCCTATGTCCAGTCGAGCACACATCCCATCGCTTGAGCCACTCTAGTAAGTGCCTGGCACAACTGATAGCGCTTTACTCTTTCATCACACCTGCCCATGAGACTTAGACTAGAGAAAATCTGTTTACTGTGCATCGCCTTATGGAGAAATCATAGAGCTGTTGAGTTTTGGAGTCCTCCATGGACTCGCAGTCTTCACTGCTGTAGCTGTTCACATTGATGAAGTGTCTGGGGGCTCTTTATTCTCCACCAGCCCCATCATACTAGTTCCTCTTCACATATTACCTGCCTCATCCTTACCAAATGCATAAGGCATCAGTAAGAAACTCTGTACCCTCCCCATCCCAACTCATCCCACCACCTGCTCCCTGTTCTGTTATGGCCTCCCTTTTTCAGTGTTATGAAAATGTGTTCCTTCTTAACCAAGGACAGTTTCTCTATCTGTGTTCCAGTTACCATAGTAACAACCAATAGGGTTATTATTGTTTATTTTGAGCACTTGCTGTGTCTCGTTTCTTCCTGCATTATCTTTGAGTATGCTTATAAAGAGAGGCATTCCCATTCATAGGCAAGGGGATTGATACTTGGATTAAGTACTTTCCCAAGATTACCAACAATGAGTGGCAAAGGCCAGATTTGAATCTAAACTGTATTAGAGAATATTCCAAACCTCTTTAAAGAAATTAGCGTCTTTCTTCCACTTAACTGGATCGAAGCACCGACTCACTTCTACTTTTCCTTCCTTCCTCTGTCCTCACCTTCCCTTCTGTGCCTTAGTCATTCTTGTGTGTGCCACGCCTTCAGACACATGCAGTGCTTCATTCTGTGTTTGGGGAAGTAGTCAGCCTAAAGTTTAGAAGCAGGATTTGGGGGCCCAGGGTCTAGTCTCTGTTCTACCAATCTCATTTACCATCTCAGCTAAGTGGTGTAGCCCTTCAGTCCTTTACACAGTGGGAGTAATGCCTACCTCAGTGTACTCAGAAGGAGGAAGTGAGTTGGCACATCTCAAACCCTGAAAACAACTCTTGACATAGACACTCACAAATGTTAGCTGACATTGCCACCATCTTGGATTGTTTCACATGGAGTCAGTTCAGATATGGGGTTGCTGCCTTGGCTGCAGCCAGATGCCACTGTAATACCTTGCCGTTATTTGGGGGAATGAGTAGTGAGAGAGTAAGGTCCATGTATAATAAAATCCTATATAAATTTTAGTAAATCAAAACTATGTATAGAATGTTTCTAAATGTGAGATAAAATTAACAAATTATCAAATCATCACCATTCTGACTTCCATATGTTCATGTCATTTCCAAGACATTCTGACCAACATGGTATTAAATTAATTGCTTGTTAAATTGCTTTTTCTTCCATGTTTACTGATAGAAAGAAAGCTAATAGAATGTAAACCCCAGGAGATTATCTGAGTGCAATGTGTGAACTGTATCTTCTTGGATTATGTTCTGTGACCTTTATTTTTGGCTTTGCATTTTTGAATAATTAGATGGAAAAATCTAACATTCACAAAAACATCTGAACTATTCTTTCCAAAAATTGTTAATTTTCTTTAGTTCTTTATTGTAGATATTAAGTAATGAAAGCAAGCCTTAATGTATATTTTTTAGCTTGTGTTATACACAATTGAAATTTTAAAGCTAAGGCAAATAAAACTAAAATGGTGGGGGGGGCAAATTGGTATTCTTGGGTCCTCTCAAACAGTATCTTTTAACTGAGTTTCCACTTCTGTCTGCTTTGAATAATTTTCTCCTGTCAACATATATGGGATATAAAAGGAAGGCAAGATGGGAGAAACTCTCAGGTTCTGTTTCTCTTCTGCAGATGGGATGTGTTAAGGTCTGCCCATGCTTCTCCAGTGCTGCCTGCCCCATGTAGTCCCGCCTGGGCCCCTGCAGTCTGCAGCTACTTATAAAATAATCGCTCAGAGACTTAATATTATTTATAACTGCTTGACCATTAGCTCAAGCTTATTACTGACTAGCTTTTACACTTAAATTAACCCATAATTCTTTCGTTGTTGTTGTTGTTTTGTTTTGTTTTTTGTTTTTGTTTTTCGAGACAGGGTTTCTCTGTAGCTTTGGAGCCTGTCCTGGACTAGCTCTGTAGACCAGGCTGGCCTCGAACTCACAGAGATCCACCTGCCTCTGCCTCCCGAGTGCTGGAAGGCACTGCGTGCGCCACCACCGCCCGGCTATAATTCTTATCTATATTTAGCCACGTGGCTTGCTACCTTTTCTCATTTCTGCCTTGTCATCTTGCTTCCTCTGTGTCTGGCTGGTGACTCCTGACTCTGCCCTTCCTCTTCCCAGAATTCTCCTCATCTGCTTGTCCCACCTATACTTCCTGCCTGGGTACTGGCCAATCAGTGTTTTATTAAACCAGTGTACAAAAGCATTATCCCACCACAGCCCCCAACCCTTTCCCATCAATATCCCACCATGTCAGTACAGGATAGCCTACTTAAGAATCCTGTCAAAGAATTGGATAACAACAGACCTTAAAATATCATACAAATGTAACTTCATTTTATAGATGGTGAAACTGAGAAAGAAGTGTGATTTATGAAGGAGTGCTGCACTTTCCCTGAGTAGTGGTAAAGTAAGCTACAGGCTCCATCTGTTAGTTTCTTTGAGCAAATGCTGAGTTCTCCTAGATAAATGCTGAGCATCAGACTATGAATCTGACATGGTTCTAATGTCTCCAGACTGTTCATTGTTATGCAGTAGCATGGAGGCACAAGGTGCAGGTGGAACACTTAGAAGGAATGTCCTTTTGCAGCTTTGGATGAAAATGGGCCAAGGAAATCTTCAAATAGGACAACAGTTAAGATTTGAGGATAAAGATGTCAGGGCTGAAGCAAGACATGTAAAAGATTTGAGGTAAGAAAAGAAAAAGCTCCAGGGAAGTGTGAAGTGCACAGCAGACAGCTGGTGTGGGGCTAGCTCCTGCACACAGTCTCCTCGCAGCCACTGCTAGTTCACCAGCTGCGTCTGTCATGAGTTTTCAAGCTCATGCCGGAACTGCTTCCTAATCTAGTTCTAGAAGCTTGTTTCCAGAAAGGGTGTGTGATAACACATGTTAACACAAGTTCATTTTGATGAGCAGTTCCTTTACTGTTCAACTCATTTCATTCTAATCTTGCCTCGTGTTTCCCCTACTCCATGTCAATCCTCCAGATAATAATAATATGGATGTGCATCAGCCATCAGTAATGACCCAGGCCACAAAGACCACCATAAAATAGGCCTTAAGTTCATTCATCCTTTAACAAGTGCTTGGAACCCAGCTCTGTGGATACTGTCATTCCAGGATTTTCTTCCAGAAACCAGAGAGGTTGAGCAGAAATGAATGTGGCTGAAATGGTAGAAAGCAGGACCAAGTCTCGGGTCTCTGCAAGTGAGATGTAAATGGGAGTATGGAAGAGTCAGCAGAAGGGGTAGCCTAGAGCAGTAAGTGAGAAATGGGGGATGGCACCTGACCCAGTTTGGGAAATTTGAATAGGCTTTACCTAGTGATAATGTAGTTCAGTGTCATCTGTTATGTATCCTATCTTACAAGTAAGTTTGAAGGAATTATGTCATATTAGGGAAGGAAGTATGTCATATTAGGGTTTGGGATATGTCAAAGGTTTGGAAGAGCCACTGAGGAATGTGATAGCATACCGAAGAGAATTTAATAAAAACAGTATATGAATGGAAAGCACCCAAAGTGACATGAAGGCTATCCAGAGTGGCTGTGGTCTATCTAGGGTTTTTAGTACTGTTTTGGAATATATTAGACAGTCCACTGAAAACTCCTGTGCATCTGCTTCCATCTTTTGTAAATGGGCATAGCAACATTATCACACCTACTGCAGTGGACTCTTATGTAACCTGTTGATAAAAAATCAGATAGTTAAACAATATATAAGTTGTAGCTGTTGCCTACCATATGTCTTGATATCAGAAATACCACTTGCTACCAGAAATTTTCTTTCTTTTTTTTTTTTTTCTAAACTAACAAACCTTTTCACTTACATTTTGAAAAGTGACTTAAACAAAGGTGAGATTCACTGGTTTTCTACCTTTAAAAACAAGCAAAGCATATTCATAAAAAGGGAGGGGTGGGGTTGGGGATTTAGCTCAGTGGTAGAGCACTTACCTAGCAAGCACAAGGCCCTGGGTTCGGTCCTCAGCTCCAGAAAAAGAAAAAAAAGGGGGGGAGGGGTAAGTTTCATTTTCACACATGTATATAATGCACTTAGATCATAATCAGTCCCCATTATTATTTCTTATATATGGATTCTGCATATAGGAGAAAATGTGTAATGTTGTCTTTGTAATCCAGTTTATTTTGCTTAACATCATAATCTCCATTTCCATCCATTTTTCTGTAAATGCATTAATCTCATTCTTCTTTACAGCTGAAGAAAAATCCCTTGTATATATGTTTGAATAAACACACTCACAGACATACACACTGCTTTGATTGGCTTCAACGGGACCATATGCACTTATCAAAGGAAAGATATCTGAGTTCCAAGATACCTAAACCTACTGTACCAAAATATTGATTATTATACCAAATAACGCAGAAGCCTTTTTCCAGACAATGTATTTGAATCATATTCTCCCCCACCCCCACCTCCTCCCAGATCCTCCCTTCTTGCCCAAACTTGTGCTCTGTCTCCCTCCCTCCATCTCTCCCTCCCTCCCCTCTCCAACATCCAAACCCAAGCCAAACAACAATCAAACAAAAAATAAAACAAATACAAGAAAGCTGTGCAGTCCATTTTGTGTTGGCCAACTATTCCTGGCATGGGGCCTGCCCTGGAGTGTGATGTACCCAGTGACCTCCATTTTCCCCGTCCTAGCAGGTAGGAATTATAGCTTCAGTCACGGGTCAAGAGCATGTGTTGAGTCTCAGCATACTGTACGTACAGGAGTGTATCTGCACTGAGACAAAAGCTCTGTGGAACAGCCTCGGTATTGTAGCCCCAGTGATGCCATTGTTCTTTTTTAGATGTTCCTTGTAATCTATGGAATTATTGTGCAAATCACTAACAAACTACAAACGCCACTTTAAAAATAACTTGTTACTATATAATTTCAAATATCTTGAATTACAGATTTTAACTAGTATAAAATTTCAAAGGTGTATGTATTCTTAATGGTGGCTATTGGCTTAAATTATTTTTCTCTCCTATTAATCAGGTCTCAACATGGTTTTTCACCACCTTTTCTGTCTCAGGACTGAAGGACAAAATCCACCATATAGACAGCCTACACCAGCTCTTTTCTGCCATATCACCAGAGCAGATAGACTTTCCTCCTTTTGTCCTTGAATATGACGCCAGGGTAAGTGCCTGTTCTCCTTTGCCTTGTGTAGTGTGTGAGTATGTTACGGAGTGGCAGGTGTGAGCATCTTAGTGTGTTATATGCTACATGCATAGTAAGAAGGCTACTTCACAGAGCTTGTCTCATTATATGTAGATATACTCTTGTGTGTGCAGTGTGCTGAGACACAGTATATTCTACAGAGCAGCAGCTGTGAGCATATATATGAATGTGTGAACATGCTACACAGCAGCAGCTGTAAGCATGTGAGTGTGTAAGTGTTGGCAGAGCAACAGCTGTGAGCTTTGGGATAATATTTTAGTATTTTTCATGCAGTAACCCAAGAGGACTTTCCAGTCATGAATTTAAAGCTGGTCTTTTGTTGTGTGGACAGTTTCTTAAGATTGAGGCTTTTTTAGCTATATGAATAGCCAAACTGGACTGGTGTCCACTTGCAGCATAGACATTAAGTCAGGCAGCCTCTCGCAGTAGTTCCTGCCCTGTTACACATTGTATTTTCTGAAGATTATGGTAATGTTTTTAATGTATCTACCATGTTAGTGATGTTATTTATAGGTACATTCATAGATCTGTTGCTGAAGAACTAATTATGCCATCTCTTAAACTTCACTAAAATTCTTTTCTATTGTATGTATTCACAACATCACCTTTTGAATATTTTTTTTTAATTGAGAACTTTGCCAAAAGTAATCAAGCACCTCGTCTAGCTGTTGCTGATTATGTATTCTTCTGCATGAGCCAGAGGACATATTGGAAAGTAATACTGAGTCTAAAGCATTCTCCCCTAATTGTTATGCAACATGTTGTATACCTTCAAGGAAAAGTCATGCAGGACATTTCTCTCTAAACTTTCTCCAACTTCAACGATGACTTCTGTTCCCCTTATGTGGAAAGCAAAATATTTAACGTGTTCTAATAGCTAATAAAATTTCACATTTGGCTGTTGCACAGAAAGGATTTGTAACTGGAGCAGCTAGATCATTGAACAAAGATCACTCAGTATATGGGATGGGAAAAGGCTACATCCGTCTGTGTTTACTTGAAGATCGCTGGAGTAACAACTGACTGTTGTCTGCCTTTGAACCCCACCTGTCAGGCTTGAATTAATAGCAGGAAATGTAGAAGGCACAGAAGAACATGTGGATACCCAAAATTTGAATGCCATTTCTAAGCTACTACCTAAATGTATCATTTCTTTCCTGCAAATACTGAAATATTACTCCACCAGACTTGAGCTTGCTTTTGTTTTGCCTGTGTGTTTTAGCTTTCTGTTGTTTTGAGTGTCAGAAAGGACACCTAGTGGGCAGTTTAATGTTATGGAGTCAAAATGAGCCAGAAGCTCAGCCATTCTTCAGAGCAGATGCTCTGAGCAGAAATTGAGCCTGGTGTCATAACCAGGGAATCAAAAGGACATCTAAGAAGACTTTCTGATAACAAGTAAATCTGACCAGGTATGGGGGGAAAAAAGAAAATAGAAACAAATCTCAGAATTGGCTACATTTCTGGAAACTTAGAGGAAAATACATAGTATGCATTTTAGCACGTCTATCATGATCAGTAATCTAAGCAATTCTGCATTTTTAATATGCAGAAAGTAATGACCCAAGAAATATATCCTCAAAGAGAAATCGATTCTGAACACCTCTGTATGGGTTCTCTTCAGATCTGCATTGATTTTTGTGGCAAACTAATGGTGCATGGCTGATTGATATGCAATGCCATGAAACAGCTTCCTACATAACTTCACACTGTACAGGAGATCACTGAGCCACCAACTAGCTTCTCTATTTCTAGAAGCAATCACAGTAATCTGAAGAATTCTCACCAGTCAAAATGGTATATACTCTGATTTTATTTGTAAGAATGCTGACTCACTCTTTTCTGAAAGTTGCCTCAGTATTATTTTTACTGCTTTTCAAAGTTCCCTTTTAATGTTGCAGAAACTGTTGGCTTCCTAAATGACATAAATCTTTGAAATGGTTTTTTAAGTCCACTGAAACTGATACCAGTCAACACCAATTCAGTCCTTTACTAAATAAAGAGCCTATTATGTGCTATCAAATGTAAGGCACAACTAAACATAAAATATGCCAACTCTTTACTCCTTTTTCCCAATTATGATTTACATTTTCCTTACCAATCATTATCCAACCATCCCCTGGTATCTCAGGTCCACATTCCATAAACTCCGTGTCACACACTGAACACACTACCTGGACCTTTCCAAATCTTGAGAGACTTTCCCTCACATTGCTTCTCTGGGCACAGAAATACCATCCATCAGAAGCACTTGCTTTCTCCTCCATCTCCCACGACTACTTTGTCTCCAGTGTCACACTCTAAATGTGTCCTAACTTCAAACCCCTGTGCCCTCAGCAGCATGGCTTCCCTCTGGTCTCAGCTGAGGCCCAGTCCTTCCTTAGACTTGCCGGTCTTCATCACACTCCCTGCTCTTCCACACTGGCTTCTCTGCAGAGGAATGTAATGGCTGCTCTCCCTCCTAGAACACTCCCCAGATGGCAAAGCCATGCCCTTTAGCACTGCACGTAGTGGCAGAATGTCATGCTGTGCCCTCTGCCTATCCTTGAACACTGTCTCCTCATACTCCAACCCCCTCATTTTTATGCCTGTCTTTAGTCCTTATAGACAGATGGTTCTGTTGTTTTGAGTGTCAGAAAGACCAGGTCTAACTCAGTGATCCCTGAACTGGGAGGTAAATGCCATGAAGCAATATATACTTCCTCCTCCTCCTCCCTCCTCACTCCTGACTGTTGCCTTACATTAATAGTAAGCATTTTCTGCTTGTGGCTTACTGAAAAACAAGATCTTTGCCAAAGAAATACTTTTCCTAAAAGTGAGACTCCAGTCTTACATGTCATAAGTCTAATCTAGGACCCTCCTACCATAAAGTTAGCTGCCTTGTTTTTAACCACGATTATCCACAGTGGGGGCCAAAGAATTTCTCCTTACACTAGTTGGTTGCTTTCTACATTGGACATTAAGCTTCTGGCATTTAATTCTCCATCTTGACGTGGAGCTAAATGGCCTAAGAACTGTAATTGTTACAAGCCTCGCCACTTGGGTGTGTCCTGAAGATGCCTGCTGCCAAACAGTGACAGCTACTAAAATCTTCAGAAATCGTTTTTATTGTCCCATAACTAAATGAAGAATCAGCAATGAGAAGGTAACACCATCGAGCAAGTGTCCAGTGTCAAGACAAACTTATCTTTAAATTTAAGCTCAGCTTGTTACCCAGGAGGCACTTTAGTTTATATAATCTGTGTGCTCTTCGTTTTCCTTGTCAGGAAAATGATGTTGCCCATCTTGTGACGTCATGTGAGAACTTAAAGGAGCAGTGAAACCAAGGAGTCTATAAGGAGTCCAGCACCCAGGATGTTCAATAAGCCTCGCTGTTTCTAAAGCACATTGCCATTCTTGTGGTTTCTCCCTACTTTACACCAGCTCTGACACACTCCAGTGAGACTGCTCAGTGCCACATACGTGCTGGACATTTCAAACGCACTTTTCCATGTATTGCAAGTCCCTGTTTTGCACATCTTCTTAACTTGCCCGTTGCTTAAAGCTTTCATCTTTTTTCTCTCCACAGGAAAATGGGCCTTATTTTGCATCTTATCCTCCATCACCAGATTTGTGACCTTCCGTCTTCCCAGGACTTCTTGGTCAGAATTCCATTTCACAATTCACCACCTATCGGAAGTGATGTTCATTTTTGCTGTACAGATCCAGAGAGCTTTTGTCCCCACCTCTCTGGTATTTTTTTATTGACTATATATTTTCTGGAACATAAACAGTCTAAAACTGGTAGGCCATACGGAACTGCATACATTTTAAATTTGTATATTTGTATCAAATGGAAATGTTTGTTTTTAGAGCATTAATAGAAACTGGGGATCAACTTTTGAGTGTCTTCAGTTTCCTGGACTCTGGACTCTCTGTTACACAGGCCACTAACATTGTTCACAGCATCTCTTAAACAGTGCACGCTTCCTTTGTGTATTTAAGTGTTTCTCAAAGTGTATACAACCAATGTATGCTGAACAGATGCATTGTTTCCCTCAAACCCTGGCTTTAATACCATCTACATTTTATACGGACGATCTGATCATAATATAGAATTGTCCAGGACCAAGAATATGGAAATGTGTCTGATTGAAACTATAAAAATCTTCAGCAAAACATAGGACTTGCACTTTGGTGGTAAAAGGTACGAGTGAGCTGTAAGTGCTTCCTGGATTATACGGTTTGTTAAGATCAACACTGTTCTGATCTCAGCAGTGTGGGGAACACAAAGACTGTATCTTCAACTCTTTCTATTGTGATTGGTCTCCTTATCTAAAGAATGTATGTGCTAACAGCACTTCTAAGTAAAGAGCATTTGCTGAGACTCCATGCCTGACCACACTGCTGTCATACATGATTATATTGGCTAGTATCTCTTGAATGGCCTCCATTATAGAGTAGAAGTGTGTAATAGTACACAAATCCAAGGACCTGATAATTCACTCTCCAGAAGACTTTTGCCACTTGGGCTTTATGTGTGCCTTAGCTTGTTTATGGGTGAAAATCAGACTTATGCAGCCTACCTCACAGAGGTAACATGAAAATAGCTTTTAGAAAGAATTTAGCTGTTCCAGGATTCAGAGGGTTGGGGGAGTAGGGAGTATGGTAGGGTGCCTTCAGTTAGTTCTTAATGTTAATGAGAGTAAATATATGTAAAGGAATTCTGTACAACATTCCATGGGCCTTGATACCTTTTGAGTGATTGAGTTGTGTTTAGGGATGGGGCACAAAAAAAAAAAAAAAAAAAAAACCCCACCCCTCACCCTCTGACCACTTCCTGCTTTGTAGCTTTTCTACTGGCTCTCCTACAATGCTGCCATTTAACGAGAGACATCTGTTACCCATTAACAGTTTTTTCTTGAATTAAGGTCAAAGCATTATCATTTCCATGTGGGTGTCTTTATGGTCCTTTTGGTGCCTAAACCCACCCACCTCTATCTCCTTCACTGTATTATGCACATTCGCAGTTCAGAGAAGAAAAAGAATCATTCTGAGCTCATGTGAGAATTTAAAGGGCTAGTGAAAACAGTCGGTGCTTCCAAGGATCCATTCCTCTTTGCCTAAACACTCTTCAGTAGAGGAAAAGAAGAGAGAAGATATCATTTTATGTGGTTTCATAGAGACAAAAAGTGCCTCCTAGTTCTTGGATAGGTGTGGCTGTTAGACATGAAAGGCACGCCTTTGTTCTGTCTACCTGCATGGTAAGGACTTCCTGGTATGTACGTTCTGTGTCATCAGATGTCAGATGTAAACTTACTTTCTTTACTTCTTTAACCTTTTAATCCTTAAACTACCTGATAGTTTAGCTTCCTCCCCTACAGCACTTGTGGGACCTTTGACTTGAGGCAGTGCTCACTAGGAGCACTGTAGCAATGCACCTGCTCGGCTAATGCTGGACTGAGCTGCCGAGAACTGACAGCCGGCCTAAACCATTGCCACACTCCATAGTAGAAGCTGTAATCTACCTTGCTATTTGAACAGAGACAAGTGTGTACGAGCAATGTCTGTATTATTCAGCGTCTCACTATGTAGCCCAGGCTGTCCCCAGACTTATGATCCCCCTGTCTCAGCCTCTAGAGTGCTAGGATTGTAAGCATATCCTACTACACCCAAATTTGTGCAACTTGCAGTTTCTTGTAGGAAATATTTCTTAAAGGATATTTCTTTTTTCATACAAGTAAAAGTCTCCACATGCTGATATTCTAGCCTAATTGACACTGGAATATAAAGGTGAGGAAGACTGTACATAGCAACAGTTTCATAATGTAATAATAACTAAAGAAAGGCAAGGGCCACTATGTAAAACACATTTAGTGTGGGACTGCTCATGCTTTCATGATTTTCTGAAGTGTTATATATTGTTTCTGAGAGGGGAGACAGAGTGCCCTTGGTAACACTGTCGTGTACTTTTGTTCTGTGAAGTTTGGCTAGCCTTGAGAACACAAGAGGCTTTCAACAATGTGTTAGAAGATAACAAGGTGACTGGGTGGCGATCCTTAAGACCTGGTATTAGTCCAGAGCACCACCAAGTCCTTAGTCTAGTTTAACCTTGGTCTTGCCAAATTCTAGTTGAATTGCTAAAGATACACCCTAGAAAATACCAGTTTATTAATTGATATAAGCAAATAGAATTTAATTTATAATACATTTGCTTTGGCACATACTTGAGTTTTCCCAACTCATACATATACCAGTTTTTGGATCTACATTTTAGCAGTCTGCTTCTTGATTTGAGATTTCAGCTGTGCTTCAGCTAAAGTCATTTTCTTCTATTATTGAATAAAACTAAAATTATCGTGTGCGCGTGCATGCTTGCGTGCATGCGCGTGATGATTTCTAATCTTTTGCAGCTTTACTATCCAATCTTATTCTTTTTAATTATGTCTCCTAATTTGGATGTGTCTAAGCATTTATATTTTGAGATGTTTATTATAAATTATTGTGGGTTTTAAGTTGTTTGTAGAGAGGTCATTTCTAATGGTAATATAGGCATCAAGCTGCACTGTGAAAGAGACATTATTTTCTTGTTGAGAATCCCTGAACTCCTGTTTTACGGATGAAGACATGGAGTCCCAGGCAGTTGGATTAAAGCCAGAACACATAGGCTGTAAGCTTTAGGATGACTGCCACCTACAGATTGGTGGATAAAATGTTTGCGTAGCCCTTTGACTTTGCTGTTCTTTCTTATATCCCCATAGGAAAGGCTTTTAAAATACAGTCTTCGGTTTATAGGTTGCACTTGCTCAACAAGGTTCCCAAGAGGCAGCAGAGAGCAGGAACTAGCAGCAGAGGTTAGCACTCCATCAGGAACTGGGAGAACATTTGGGGGTGGGGGTTCATGTTGATGCACATTGAAAACTACCTTTTAAGGCTGGAGGAATGGCTCAGTGCACTTTGGCCGCCAAGTAACACCCAGATATTGGTGATAGGAATGAGATGAGCCTCTGCCCCCTAGAACACTGCCAGGATCTGGTGTGGACTGCCAGAACAGTGCCAGCCGTGTGCACGAAGAGGCTCAGGAAAAAATTACATGGGCTTTTACAGGAGATGCTAAGTTATCAGGAGTCCTTTTTCAGGCCAGACATTCTCAAATTGTTTATAATAAAACAACCAACATAGACACTATTCAAATGGTTACTAGTAAACTCTACACTAGTAAAAATAACAGTGGCTGTTAGGACAAGCCAAAAATGGCTGAGAACTTAAACACAATAGAAAAATTTCTCTCAGACAACTTTAACACATGTTCCTGGTGGTCTAGCAACAGCTCAGCTTTTCTCCAAGACCTGATCCACAGGCAAGCCCCCATAATATTGAAGATCCATCTCTAGCATGGCTTCTAGAGGACCCATGAGCTCTGGTTCAAGCTGGCAGATGGGAAAGAACTAAAAGACTTGCCCCACAAAAATTTTATTGCCAGACCCAGAAATGACACACATTCCTTCCATTCATGAGTGTTCCATTGTGTAGAACTTGCCTTTTTGGCCTTTCTTAACAGCAAGGCTAGGAGGCTATGAAGATGATGCAGAGTGCAGTGCCCAGCTTCCTGTAGCACTCCAGGCAGTGCTAGAGACCAGAGACATTATAAAAGATCTATTTCAGCCAAGTAGAAATACAATAAAAGAAAGGTCCCATTAGAGAGTGTCATTTCTCTAAGAACCCTGGGACAGGATTATAGTGTGGCCTAGAATAAATTGCTAAGGTGTGCCTGTATCTCTGAAGCTCCTACAAGCCAGAGCCATTGTTACTCCAAAGCAAACAGCATGGAGGGCCATCCAGATGGCCTTCACTGGATCTTTTGGGTTATGATCCATTACTAGGAATTACTTACAGACTCCAGCCCCACCCCAGAACTAAGAATTCTGTCTGCATCTTTCCATGGTTCCCAGATGATTTATGTTCTTTGCACAGTTTAAAAAGTCATTGTCACACAAAAAAATCATTGTAATCCTGACTGTGGTGCTTATGAGCTCTGTGATATGAGGTTGCTTAATATCTAATCTCATGTCTGTACTTTATCAGTAAGGTGGGGGTGGGGCAGCCCTGTTACTGGATAGAGGGGTGTCTCTGTAGATGATGCATTCAGATGTTAAATCACCCCTGACACCTAAGCATTTGGTTTTTCCCACACACCAAGTACTTTGAAAAGTAACGGTCAAGAGGCATCCTTTTGAACTGTAGCAATCTGAATTTATCCTCTTTAACCCATACCCTTATGCATATCACCTTAAGGAGTTCTGGCCCACTGAAATCAGAGGATTTTAATTTATGATTCTGTCTTGGTTCTCTGGAGATGAGTAAGCACAGAAACAAACTTTTTCAACATCAGCAAACACTGTGTATCCTAATAATCCCTGATACAGCAACACCATCACATTAAAGAATATAAACTTAGAAGTATATACAGAAACAAGCTAATGTGCTTAACCATGAATGCTGCCAACTACCTAATGAACTTCAGCAATGGCATATGCAGTAACACAGGTCATCAGAAGTGGGTGAAAGAGCATCTCTAGAGATGCAGTACTTTTGTGCAACCAGAAAGTAACCTGTTTTCAGCCCTGGTGATGGGTTTGTTGTCGCCGTCCTTGCTGGCTGTCATATGGTTATTTTGAGGTGAACACTGGTTCTACATGAGGCTTTAGAAAGCTCCTCTAGATGTTGGGACTCAGGTGCATCCTTTCACCAGTTTCTCTTCATCCTGTGTGAGGAGTATGGAGGTTATCAGAGGTGGGGTGGAATCTCTCACCCTCAGCTTTGGCACTTTTTTTAATAAACATTTTTAGCCTCAGTTTGATGGATGTTTGCTTCTTGAAATGCCAGTTTAATTATGGTGTGATCACTGTCATAGGTAGTTTCCTTTAGAGTCATCCAATAAAGAAATTCTTTTAAACTTGGAAAGAAATTGAAAGACCTCAATAGTTATAGGCTTCACTCAAGGAAGGGCCATTCACACTTTATTTCAATCAGGAATAAGGCACTGGGTTCAACATAGAGGAACTGGAATCATGAATTAGTGGAAAGCACAGATAAAGAGTGAACTCTGACCTGTAGCCATCTAAGACAAAATTGCATATACTCTGTATACACAGACCTCATTTCTCAATCATGGGAAAATTGAAATGTGAAACATGGGCAAACTCCATGGTGACTTCCTTTGTATGACACTACGTGCAAGGTCAGGGCTAAGAGATGCTTAGTTTTTCGTCAATCTATCTTCCTGGTGAAGGAGATGGCCTAGGAAACCAGTGTAGAGTTTCACATTATCCCCACAGGATTTCAACAGGAAGCCAAGGCACAGAATGGCACCATGTAGGACTGCTTTGTATCTGGGTTTTATTTAGTTGGTTTTCTCTTACCTTCACAATTAATTATGCATCAAATTGTACTGTCGGGGTCCTATATTATATACAAAGACTCCCATGATATATACCTACTTCCATTTTATATAGCCTATCCCTTTAAAAATATATTTGATTTTTTTCTTTTTTAGTAGCTTTATTGGGATACATGTGTAAAATCTGTCCATTAAAAATATACAGCTCAGTTGTTTTCAGTATACTCAAAAGAGTTGTAAACCATTACCACAATCTGCTTTTAGAGTATTTTCAACACCCTAAGAGAAAACCTCATACCTATATAGTCCTTCCCATCCCCAGTCTTCCACCCATTCCCTCCATGGTCTGGTTTGAATCCATCCCTTAGGGCCCTTCTCCATCCCCATGCTGCACTCATTGGTAGGACTTCTCATTAAGCATCTGAGGAGTAGGTGAGGCCAGTAGTTTGACAGGAGACTGTGGGGCAGAGAGACATTGAGATTAACAAATGAAGTCACTTGACCACAAGTCTGGAAACTCATCACGACTAGGGCTGTGTTTCAGGGACAGAACATGCACGAGAAAAGCCTGGGGTCTACAAATACAAGAGAGGGCTAGTGCTGCACAGGTGATTCACAGAGTATCTTGAGTCCTGGCCAGGGCCACTGAGCCACCAGGCTTCTTCTGTGACTATTAATATGTTGCTTCAAGTCTTTGTTCATGGACCCCACCTATGACGGAACTGAAGGAGCTAATGATTCCCACTCTGCTCTGTTACCCACTGGCAGTGTTGCTCCAGGCTAAATCACTGAGCCCTCTCTTCTGGCTGTTCTCCTATCCATAGACCATAAATAGTGTGCTACAACTCTGAAGGAAAAGGTATCCTGGTAGTTGGAAGCTAAGGATTACCTATAGCTCAGAAGGGAGAGGTACCCCAACAGAAGTGTTACAGCTCTGTTCCAGTGGGGGATAGTTTCCCCAGCAAAGTGTTACAATCCTTGCTCCTAAAAAAGGTTTCCCTAATGCAAGTGTAACAACTCTGCTCCAGCAGGGAAGGATTTCCCCAGGTGGGTTATCACAGCTCTGTTTGGCCCTGCTCCAGAGAAATGTTACAGCTCTGCTCAGCTTCCCCAGAGTGTAACACTTTGCTCCAGCAGCGACAAGATTCCCCAGCCAAAGTGTTACAATTCTGCTCTGCGCCTGCCCCACTCTAGCAAGAGCTGTTAACACCGCTCTGCTCTGGTAAGAGCCATTACACCTCTGTTCCACTCCACTCCACTCCAGCAAAAGAAAGTCATTACTACAAACCTCACTCAAGAGATTTGTTGGAAGGAAGGCGTCCAGGAGAGCAGCTGCTTCTGCCAGGGTGGAAAAGGGGTAGCTCCAAACTGAGCAGGTACAGGGCTTAGAAACGATTTCTTAGGGGTGGAGCTTTCTAAGGTAGAGATTTTCAGGGTGGGGATTGGTAGGATTTTAATTCCTGAACTTGGGACAAGCTCAGAGATTGGTTGGATTTCATTTCTGAATTGGTTAGGGGCAGGGTGTGTTTCTTTGGTCTACGGCCAGGGTGTTCTTTCACTGGCCCTTTTTACCCTACAGATAGTAACATCTACTTCACAGTGTGGTTGCACAGCACAGCCTTACACTAGCTCAGTGTCTGGCACAGGTTAAAAGGGTAACAAACATTTATTCATCATTGGAACAAAGTGTTAGGTTAATGACGGGAATTCTGTGCTACAAAAGCTCTCTAATCTGGAGCAGACACTTCCTTTTATCATCAAAGTTCAAAGTAAAGCACTTCTGTATCTTCATTTTCTCCAGTTTTCTTCTGTTAAAAATATGTGAGTGCAATTGACAGCCACATCCAACTGTTGTCGGTCCTGATGGTGCATGAGGAGCTTCCTGTTCATATACTCAGGCATGTTTACTGTAGGGCCCATGCTTTGTATATAGGCAGCATTGTCCTGTCCACAAGCTACAAAGAACTGATCTTTTAGGCTGGAGAGATTTGGCTCCCAGCATCCAATCACCTGTAAGTAAAGCTCCAGAGAGATCTGATACCTCACCTCTGCAGGCACCTGCCCTCAAGTGTACATACCCACGCACAGACACACAATTAAAAAAAAAAAAAAAAAAATTGTTTGGAAAAAAAAAAAAAAAACCTGACCATTGGAGTCAGATTGTTAACACTTTATTCAAACATCAAGAACAGCCTGCCCCTTTCCCTGACCACAAAGCATAAGTGTTCAGTGGGAGCCTAATCTCCCCAATTTTAATCAACCGATGACCTAGAGTTGATTGGTGGGCCTTTGGGGAGTCTAGGAAACATGATTTAACTACCTTCAGAATTCTTAAAGCCCCACTTCCTTCCTCTGAACGTTGACTTTGAATACGTGCTTTGTGTTTTAGTAAAACACATTTTAGGGACATGTCTTCTATAGAGTAGTAATGAACAATGGTAGTCATCTTTTACAGAATCTAGCCTTTGTAAATATATTGTGTCACTGAAGAAAATGTTAAAATATTAGAGAAGTGATTGAAAAAAAAACAACTATCCATGAAGTGAGATGTTCAGTAGGTAAAGGTGCATGCTACTAACTACCTTAGCTCAGTGCCCTGAACCCACATGGGAACCGACTCTCACAAGTTGCCCTCTGACCTCCATAAATATGCCATGGCTCAGATGTACCCATACCCACCACCCCACCCTATGCACACACATCCACCCCCACCTCCCCTGACACACACATACAATGTAAAAAATAAAAAACTAGCAAAGTAATCCTAGTTAGTGTGTGACAGAATAATCCTACCTATATTTAAATCTTATTTAAACTAGAAGGTTCCCAGGTTCTCAGCCCATTGGGTGGTACTAGTCAATGGAAGCAAACTGCCGTTCAGCCTTCTTTCAGCGCTGTGACATTAAATATGTTTCCCAGCGTCTGAGTTTCAACCCCTCTCATGCAAAAAGCATATAGAATTGCCGTGAGGATGAAATGAGCGATGCTTCGAAGACTCTCGGGTGCCTTGTGTGGTCTAACTTAGAATTCTGATGGCCGAGATTAATGTATCTCTCTGCATCCACCAGATAACAGCTGCTCCTTTTCACTCTAAAGTACCTTGCATTACCAAGTCAGAAAATGGTGCACTTGGTTTATCTCCAAGCAAAAAAGTTACATTTCAAATCAGCAATTGCCAAACTGGATAACCGGCCAGAAAGTAAATACTTTAGTGTTGTAAACCAAATAGTTTTCTCATGGTGGCCCAACCATGCTGCTATACCACAAGGCAACCATAGTCCAATCATAAATAGTGACTATACAGCAGTGAGACTTTACTTATGGAGACCAGAATTTAACAGCAAATATATATATAACTATATCTATAACTATAAAAATATTATTTTTCTTTGTTTTCAATCATTTCATAATCTTAAAGACACATTTATCTCAGGGACCTTACAAAAAAGTAATGTGCCTCGTTTACTGTTTAAAATAATCCAAGGGTCTTTAAAGCCAGAATCCTGCAGGCCTGCAATGGAGGAAAGGCCCAGGGAAAGGAGGAAATCAAGAGCTGGCCATCCCATCAACCAGCTCTATGCAAAGCTGTGTTTATCATGCCTGGCATAGCTCATGCAGTCCCTTGAGCTTATCAAGATGGGGGTGGTGGTAAACTTCTCATATCTCTCTCTGGTAAGGGAAACTTAATAAGAGTCAGTCCCTTGAGAACCAGCTGAAAAGATAATCTGTAATCAAATAATTGCATCCCTACCCTGTGCTAGATATTTGAATCATTTTAGTCCTGCATTTCTTATTAGTCCTACTTTATAAATAAAGAATGGAGGCTTAAAAGACAAAAATGGGGGTAGGGTGTTCTTAAGCTTGTGGTACCAATATATAAACCCAGGGATGTTTGACTCCAAATCCCACAGACCCTCTCTGTAGCACGAATCAGAATTGGGCTTGATAAAAACCCAGAGCCAGATATCAGGGTGAAAGCTGAAAGATCAGAGAAGCAGAGCAAACCACAGCCACCACCTCTCACCTCACCAGCTCCTCAGCCTGGAAGAGTGTGATTTCTGTCTTCTCCCTTCTTATATTCCTTTCTCTGCCCAGCCATATCACTTCCTGTCTCAACCATTCTAGTGCTGAGATTAAAGGTGTGTGATCCCAAGTGCTGGAATTAAACATGTGTGTCGCCACTGCCTGGCTGTTTCTCTTTTAGACTGGATTAATCTCATGTAACCCAGTGTGGCCTTGAACTCATAGAAATCTAGACAGATCTCTGCCTCTGCCTACTGAGTGCTAGGATTAAAGGTGTGTGCCACCACTGCCTGACCTCTACATTTAATCTAGTGGCTCAATCTGTCCTCTGATCTTCAGGCAATCTTTATTTGGTAAGAGTACAAACAAATTATCACCACACTTCCCCGCCTCTCAGAGAGTATCAGGCCTGTTAGAGCAGGAACTTCACAGAGCTCATTCTGTGCTGTATGCCAGGGCCCAAAATGAGTGCTAGTGCACAATGGATATTCAGTAAGTACTTGTTGACTCGGCGAGTTTCTGCGTTTTTCTCCTCATAACACTAGTGTTGATCTTAGAGCAGGGACCCCCGTAAGAGAGTTTACAGGGAGAGAGTTTACAGTTTAAGGTCACAGAGCACCTCTTCAGTAAATCTTACATGGAGAAAGCTCCAATTGTGGACTCAGCAGACCTTTGGGGAAAGGTACTGTTCAGCCTCTGAGCAACATCCATTAGAATCCTCATCAAATGCATGGAGACAGGATTTGCAGAGCCTTCTAGCTAATCATGATACTAAAGACATTTAACTAGGTATGACTTTTCCCTACAGTTTGCTTATAGCTCCTGACCATACTCTTTTAAAGAAAGTTTCCCTTGAAAGTCACTTCTCAAAAAATTATTACATAAAAGATGATTTTTATTGGACACAAAGTGCTTCACAATGAGAAGCGAATGGCCACAAGCCAATTTGATTATAGCCAACAAGCAGTTGTTTGTCTTTAGAAATACAGCTGTGAGGAAACGTGCACACTTTCATTGCTGGAAGGCCAGGCAGTATAAATCCAACCCGCTGCTCTGCAGAGACCTGCTGCCTCTGTTCCTGCTAAGCCAGAGACAGGTCATTAATATGCAGGCATCACTAAGCTCGGGTGCTACCATCATGTTCTCCGATTCAGCATCTGTTGTTTTCATGTCTTCATCATTTACCTCAGGACCTTGAGATCCATTGTTCATTCCAAGTATTTAGGATTATCAGTGCTCCGTGTTCACAGAATTTTGTAAAAACAAAATCTGTTACGAAGGAATTGTCCTCACCATCTACCTCTTCTCTCATTGCAGCCCCCTAAAAAGGTTCCATTCTGAAACCTCAGTATTTTCTTTCACTGTCCCTGACACAAGTGACTGTATTCACACTTCAGTCATATGCCATCTAATGTTTCTCCATGATACACTGCCAGCTCATTCATCCTCACTGGATGTTTAAAATCCTGAAATGCCATGCTATGGATTGAGGACTGCTCCCACAGCCCTCAGTGCCCTTTGCTCCCTGACCCTGTTCCAGATTCCATGCATCTTTCTACCATGCAACACTTGGGTGGGTTAAATGAGGATGCCCCCCCAAGGGCTGGTATGTTTGGATACTTGGTCCCCAGTTAGTGGAACTTTGTGAGTAGGACGGGTCTGACCTCATTGAAGGAGCTGTTTGGGGGGGGGGGGGGCAAGCTTAAGATTTCCAAAGACTTCTGCCATTACCAGTATACTCTCTCCCTCCTGTGTGTGGATCAAGATGTGAGCTCAAGTTTTCCTGCTAACGAGCCTTCGCACCACCATCATGGACTCTACCCTTCTGGAACCATCGCACAATTAAATGTTTTCTTGTATAAATTGCCTTGGTCCTTGTGTTATCACAGCAATAGAAAAGTAATTAACAAGAGTATCTACAGAATTCAAACACATCTTCCCAAATGATGGCCAATGTCTGCTGATTGGTCAGCATTGCACCACTTTTACCAGCTCATGTATCTTAATAACTGGGACATAAACTTCATTGGTGTCTCCTTGAATAGTCTTCAGCATACTACAGGCCCTCAAATAATTCACTAGAAGAACAAATGAAGTACATTTGTACATACTGTACCAAGAACAGTGAAGTGAGTTGCAGGACCACTTGATTGTGTCCCAAGATCAGAGACCCATGAATAAGTTATATTGTTTTGTGGTTCGATTTTCCAGTCTTCAGTGTTTCAATAAGCCCAAATGATCTCTCCTTCAGTGAGTGGCCTTGCTCTACAACATTGACCTTCATTCTTAACCTTTTTCTAAGCAAGGTGTTATAAGCCAGTATTGAGTTTCAAGTCCTGAACTTCCTCAGTGACCACAGACTAGTCATCACAGACTTTAAATCAATAAAGTGTGGAAGGCTGTCAGAATAAGTAAACTAAGAATAAATAAACCATAGAACCTGTGTGATAAGACTGCTAGTCTGAATTTGTTCAGCCATTGTTAATATACTGTTAAGGTCAATGCTAGTGACTCAATGATGTGTATCTCCAGGCGAGAGAGATAGCCCAGCAGATAAGCGCACCTGTTGGTCTTCTAGAACACCCAGGTTTAATTCCCAGCACCCACAACTGTCTTTAACTCCAGTTCCATGGGCACCTGACATCCTTTTCTGTCCTCCATGGGTACCCAATGTATGTGATGTATACATGTACATGTAGCAAAACACCCATACACATAAATATTTTTTAAGGATTTCAATGCGCACCTCAACTCTCTTGTGCACTTACTGCCTTTCCAGTGGCGTAAGAAGAGTCATCCTTGTCTAGAATTTCCCATACTATCCTCAGCAATCTTAACACTGACCTTTACCTTTTGGAACTTATTAGAGGCCCACCTGATCATCCTCAGAAGGGGAGCCACCAACCACCCACTTGTGTTTGTGGTTATCTAGTCCCTGCCCAGCCAGTCTTCTTCCAGCAGAATGACCACATTGAGAGGCTAACCCATGGATTCTGTGAGCCTGTGGTTTTATTATTATTATTATTATTCAACCACAGTGTCCCCTCCTTCTCCCCCCCCCAACCTAAGTCCCATCTTACTCCCCAGAAAGGGTAAGGCCTCCCACAGGCAGTCAAAGAAACCTGACACATCAAGTTGAGGTAGGAGCAAGCTCCTCCCAACTGCTTCACACCATAGGGACTGGGCTCCAAAAAAGCCAGCTCATGCACCAGGGATAAATCCTGGTCCCACTGCCAGGGGCCCCACAAACAGACCAAGCCACACAACTATCACCCACATATAGAGGACCTAGTTCAGTGCCATGTAGGCTCCCCAGCTGTTGGTCTAGAGTCTGTGAACTCCTCCCACCCCAGAGCTCAGGTCAGCTGTCTCTGTGAGTTTCTCTGTCATGATCTTTAACCTCTTTGCTCATATAATCCCTGTTCCCTCTCATCGACTGGCCTCCCGGAGCTCCACCCAGTGCTTAGCTGTGGATCTCTGCATCTGTTTCATCAGTTACTGGATGAAGGTTCTATGATGACAATTAGGGTAGTCATCCATCTGATTGCTGGAGAAGGCCAGTTCAGGCACCCTCTCCACTATTGTTAAGAGTCTTAGCTGGGGTCATCCTTGTGGGTTCCTGGGAATTTCCCTAGCGTCAGGTTTCTCCCTAACCCCATAATGCATCCCTCTATCAAGAATATATCTTTCATTGGTGAGCCTGGGTTTTGTTTAGATTCTCTGCTTTTCATCACACTGGTCTGTAGCAGCCATCTGCTTGTATTATCCAGGTTAGTGTGGGACTCTCTGATCTGCTAGAGACTGGTTACCTCATAACACACCACCTAATTTGTCACTGTGGGCAGTTGCTCTCAGTTCAGTCTTCAAAATATAGAAGGTTTAGTAACACTTTTTTCTATAGCCATTTTCCCATTTTTTTTTCCTAGATAATCCTTATATTTACCCACGTTCTCTGAATCTGCAAATAGGCCTCTGGGTTATGCCAGGAAATACTTTGTTTACATCACTATAGTATAAAGAGTAGTTTGAAGAAATTTCCATGTGGTTTTTGTGGAAACCAACTTCTGATGTCAACTGTATGCTCAGGAAGCTAACTAAAGTCTGGGGCATCTCTTTGAACATCATGGTAACCTCGGTGCTGACCACAGAACTGGCACTTGGTATGGAGTTTAGCACTGAATGAATTGCTTTAAAGCAAAAATAAAGGGTGGATAAATTGTCGCTGCCAGAGCATTATTTGATGAGAACAAGCCTAACCCAGCCTATAAAGACTATAAACTGTAAAGCAGCATCTTCCACTAGTAAAATATTTTCAAATCCTTTTAAAATCCAGACAAGCTCCTTGACTGTAGATATTTTAAGCATTTACCAGAATTATATCATTTCAGAATGGCCTCTGTCAGCCCAAGTCTAATAGAACACAAGGATGTTGCCAAGGCGAATTCCTAAGAAGAACACAGTGCTACAAAAGCGGTTCACGGAGTCCTGAGCGTCTTGGTCGGTATTCACATCCTGTTACAGTGTGAACAGGATGGGCAGCTAGCCGTGTTAGTGGGAGATGGGGGAGAGCAGCGATGGTGAATCAAGATTCCTCAAGCAGATACGTTATGAGATGAGTCCTAGTCTAGGACACTGTGTTCAGTGATGAAAGCCAGGAGTGCCTCTCCTTTCTCCTTAAGGAATCTCATTTTACTGCGAAGTGTTGAAGCAAATACATTCCAGCCTAGAATTGTTAGGCCTGGCCTTTGTTCAGTGCGTAATGTTCTGGATGCTCTGTAGACAGAGATGTTACACTTCTCAACTAAATTCTTATGTACGCAGTGTGGGTAGTGAGCAGTGCACATTTGAGAGGAGTACTTTATTTGAAATGGAGACTGTTCCAGGGAGATCACACGGTAATCACTCTGCAGAGGATGTCCTTCTTTAGCCATGCATCTAGTCAGCTATAACTTTGCAAAGATTTTCCACAAAGAATTCAGATTGAGAGCTGAGTGGTGGTAGATGCCTGTAATCTCAGGACTTGAAAGGCAGAAGCAGAAGAATGGCCTCAAGTTAGAGGCCAGCCTGTTCTACAGAGTGAGTTCCTCGGTAGCCTAGGGCTACAGGATCAGGCCCTGTCTCAACCTCTCCATACCCCCAAAAAATCAGATTTGAGAGTGTGTTGAACTTGAGTTTTTAGCATGGCTAGAAAGCTTCCTATGCCTACTCCTGAGTTCAATCTTTAACTCCCTTAGCTCCAGACGTGAGGAAAGCACATGGGGATTAGAAACGAATGTGCTTTGTGTTTTCCATAGGAAATGTTGACAAAAATATGAAGGCAACTAACCACATTGTTCCCCAACACCTTCTCCTGAGTAAACCAAAGGGCCCTGTGCTTTTTTTCTCAACCTCTCTCAGTAGAAAGTGATGTTCTGACCAAGTCCTCAGACACTGTTTCCTGACACATATGTCCTGTCTCATATGTACAGGTTTCTATAAATCCATGTATGTGTACATATGTGTACATTCAAATCATGCAGTCTAAAGGCAAGAAAACAGATGCTGATGAAGCATCGACACAAGAAAGAAGAAGAGGGTCTGGAGAGATGGCTCAGAGGCTGGGAGCACTGGCTGAATTTCCAGGGGACCTGGGTTCAATCCCCAGCACCCACATGATGCCTACAGCCATCTGTAATTCTAATGCCAGAGGAGTTGATGGCTTCTGAGGGCACCAGGCACACATGTACAGGGGCACACATGTACACGGGCACACGTGTAGGCAAAACATTAAATAAATGGGGTAGGGGAGCTAACAAGAAATTGAAGGGGACAGAAAGGAAAGAACTACACGGTGGGGAGGAGATCTCCTAAATGGCACGCTGTGCCAGAAGATGGCCGTGACCCTTCAAGACGAAATTCCAACAGAACTTCGTTCTAGGGGTGACATGAGAAGCAAGGACAGCCATGAATCTGGGAGTGTGACAGCAGAAGGTTGCATTTCTTGTCGTCCTTAACCCTGTTGGGTGTCCTTTTGCATTTCTGCACCCATGTCCAGGCCTTTTTGCATGTCACAACATTGGGAAAGCAGGAAGAAACCGAGCGAGGTGACGTAGACACTAGCACAGCATTTGTAATCTGTTACTGTGTGCTGCACACCACTTTGAATACATAAACAGTTGCATCTCAACAACCGTGTGAGACTGTAACTTTGACTCTTGTATATAAGTGAGAATATATGAGACCAGAGAGAAGGACCAGGGTGACCTAAGTATCAGAGTCTAGATTCAAATCATGCTAAAAATACCCATTGGTTGTTGGGCCTTACAGTGGTCAACTTACACAAAGCAAGTGGGAATGTGTAAGCAATTATACGGGAATGTATACTGGGTTGTATAACTGAGTATTTTGTGCTGTCCTGTGGTATTCTTTCCTCCCTATGACGAAACTTGTGGCTGTCATCCAAATCACTACATGGCCTGGGATGAAACAAGAAATAGGCATTCTCCTGCACTAGCTTAGAAAAGAAAAGAATGTTCTTGAAAAGAGCTTAGTGTGTGCTGATTTTTAAAAATATACTTAAAACATTTATCAGTGTGTAATTATAGTGGGGGGAACAGTGTTTTATACAATAACCCTCTGGGTTTGCTTATTTGTTCTTTTGATTGCCATGGGCATTTTGACCAAATAAATAAGAAAAATGACTTTATTTCAGCCCACCCCCTCCGCAAGAGAAAAGAAACCCTCTGCTATGCATTTTGTTGTTGTTGTTGTTGTTGTTGTTGTTGTTGTTGTAAGTAAGACTAGGACTCCAGCTATATTGTAAAACCTACCTGTTTCTATGAGCTTTGGTTTGCCACCGGCTGCTGCTTTCCACGACCAGCAGGGTTGCAGTCATGTGGCTCCAGCTACCTCTGCAGCCTTGTCTCTTCCTTCTCTTTTTTCCCCTCTCCTCCAAACAAACCAGGATAGACGGCACCAAGGCTTCTCTGCCTCTCCTGTGTCCTTTAAATATTATCCTCTATAAACATGTTCCAGCCCCCCAATCCCCATGAGCTCCCCCCACTGAATCTGATCTCAGGTGTGGGCCCTTACCCCTGACCTTGATTGTCTCCCTCCCTTAGGACCCCTAAGTGTCTTACGTCCCTTTCTTCACTTGACGCCTTTCCTGTACATCCTGCCATGGCTCTGTGACCTGTCAGATCTGCACATTGTGAAATGACATGCTGTAGATCACATGCTGACCAAGGGTTTCAGGTATCAAACTGAGGCGGAAAGAACCCAGCCACCAAGGTCTGAAAGCCAGGTCAGATGACTCCCTGCTAATTATCACATTCTAAAATGTAGGTGGAAATGCAAAGTTGGTAGGGAGAATGTTTAGGCTGCAAAATAGCACAGGATGCATAGATCCTCACTAGAGGAGTAGAGTGGGGTTGGGATGAGGTAGAAACAGGATGGCGTGATGGTTGGGAGTAAGTTATTGAGTAGAATCCAGGCACAGACTTGGGCAATGGCCTGAGCAGTTCACCCTCAGGACTGTAATGGATACTGAGGATGTGGGTATGGATGGAGGTTAGATTGGCAGATATCAAGAGCACAGGATTTTGAAATTTTGAAATTGAAGGGAGCAGCACTGGCAGTTCAGAGCTAGAAGAGAAGTTTCCTGGGAGACTGAGAAGGGGGATTGGGGGAACCTCTGTGGTGACTTGAGCTTTGTGGTCTAAAGCTATTCTGTGGGGATGCTGCTGTGCAGAGCAGGAATGTCGGTTATCACTTAGTACTCTGGCCCTTGGTGCTGCTCATCAATCACTGTGATGATAAACTGCCACTGCCCCATTTCCAAATACCTCAAGGGAACTGAAGCATCCCTGATTGAAAATCACAGAGAGGCTAGGCAAAGGTCACATATTTTTTTCTGCAGTCACATTCAGCTGTCGGCAGAGAGAACACAGAAACCTGAATTTTGAGTGGAGGGTTGCGAAAGACTAAGACATTGAGAGGAGAGAATTGAGAATATATAATGGGGTGATTATAATAGATTTCCTGAATAACAAAGCCTCTCTTGTTGCCTGAGGCAACTTGGGGAATTCCACAATTGGGGGATCCTTGGCTGCCACTGATGGCCATTTGACATGTGTCCAATTTTGATCTCTTATAAGGGAAACTGCTATGACTATAATGCACATCTTTGTGAGGGGGAATTATTCACGTCTCTCAGTAACATGCCCAGGGATGAGTTGCTCGGTCTTAGAGAATAAATATGTTTAGCTTTATCAAATGTTGTCCTATGTGTCTTTAGCTGTTACTCTTACCTTGCCTGTGACTCAGCCATCCCATTCCAGATAGCTATCCAAGAGAAATGCATGACCACACAAAGATCACACTAATACTCAAAGTGGCTTTATTTGTAACAGCAAAGCACTGGGAACAACCCAAAAGTTGTTCAAGAGGTAAATGCAGCCATACAACTAGGCATGGTGATGCACACCTTTGATCCCAGCACTCGAGAGGCAGAGGCAGGCAGATCTCTGTGAGTTCGAGGCCAGCCTGGTCCACAAAGCAAGTTCTAGGACAGCCAAGGCTGTTGCACAGGGAACCCCTGTCTCAAAAAACCATAAATGCAGCCACACAATAGAACACTTGGTGAAGAACTACAGACAAAATTGGCATGGCTGAATCTCAAAATAACTGAGTAGAAGAAGGTAGACACAGAAAAACTCATATTATTCTAGGTACAGTAATTCTAGAACATGAGGACTAATGCACAGAGACAGAATGTAGATTAGTGGTTGCCTTGGGAATGGGGTCATGGGGAGCAGAGAGGAAGGGATGGGCTCTAAACAGCATGAAGATACTTCTGGGAGTAGACAGGTTTATTTTCTTGAGAGAGTAATGGTTTCAGTGTCAAACTTTTGAAGTTGTGTAGCTTAAAAATGTGTACATTGGTATGTATATATTATATTTTAAAACTTTAAGAATATGACATATACTGAATACTTTACATTCCTAGCCATATATAGGAATTGTAGTTACTTATACAACTCTACCAATATTTGGTCCCTATGCTGGCTAGTTTTACATCAACTTTAAGCAAGCAAGACTCATCTGAGAGGAGGGAATGTAAATTGAGAAAATGCCTCCATAAGATCAGGCTGTAGGCAAGCTTGTTTTCTTGAAATTAAGAAAGGGGCATTTTCTTAATTAGTGATTGATGTGAGAGGGCCCATTGGCTGTGGGTCTGGTACCCATGCACTGGTGGCCCTGGGTTCTGTAAGAAACCAGGCTGAGCAAGCCATGAAGAATAAGCCAGTAAGTAGCACTCTTCCATGGCCTCTGAATAAGCTCCTGCCTCCAGGTTCCTGCCCCATTTGAATGCCCTCAATGAACTATGACATGTAAGCCAAATAAATCCTTTCCTCTCAAGCTGTTTTACATTGGTATAGATTTTAGTCTATTGATACAAACTTAAAGTTAATTTTATTATACTGTATGTATATTCCTACTCTTGTTTAAGGTATTATGTTTGTACAGCTCATTTAAAATTGTAATGGATAATTAAAAAATACATTAATAATTTAGTCATCTATGATAATCATACTTGTAGCCATATTAGTTAAGTCTTCTAGGTATACATAGATATATTTCAGATAGATAGGTAATCTTCAAATACTTCAAAGACTTACAGAATATGGCATTTAAAATATTTTTAAAAATTTAGACTTTCTGGACAGCAAGACATGTCTGCTCCTGGCAACACTGACTTGCTTCAGAGAGGAGGATGGGCATCGAAGACACTCCATTATGGAGTTTATCTTTCTTGCCCAAAAATAGCCATTTGGGCAAGAAACTGTTCTTGCCTGGACTGCTTAAAAAATGTATCGACTGGACATGCAGGACCCATAAGAAATGACCACTAAACTTTACTTGGCAAAATGGTCCTTGAGGTTCCTGCTTCACAGAGGAAACTGCCAGACATTCTACAGGACACTGAGAAAAGTGACCGAGAGACTCTAGCCCTGTGGGCTAAAGACAGGTGCCCCAACTTTACAAAGGAACATTAGGTGACTGTCCAGGCTGCCAGCTGTCTCTGTCTACCCTAAAAGACTCCGGAAAGTTGCTTGCATCCTTCTCCCAGTTCTGAGGTCTTTGATGTGGTTGAAGGCTAAATAGTTATAATTTCCTCAGTTATGATAAAAGGTAAGTTAGATATAAAACCTTAGACTCACAAATATAAGATAGATAGGATATCTTCTTTAATATTATAACTATAATTCTTGCTTGATAATTGTTTTGTTATCAGTAATTTTAATATATAAAAGTTAAAACCTTGCTTTTTGAAAAAAAGAAAAAAGGGAGTGCTGTGGGATATTCAAGTATGTCAAATGTGTTGCTCTGATTGGTTAAAATAAAACACTGATTGGCCAGTAGCCAGACAGGAAGTATAGGCAGGACAAGCAGAGAAGAGAATTCTGGGAACAGGAAGACTGAGGCAGAGAGATGCCAGCCGCCGCAAAGACAAGCGAGATGTAAGGTACAGGTAAGCCACGAGCCATGTGGCAAGTTATAGATTAATAGAAATAGGTTAATTTAAGATAGAAGAAGTAGATAACAAGAAGCCTGACATGGCCATACAGTTTATAAGTAATATAAGCATCTGAGTGGTTATTTTATATGTGGGTTGTGGGACCGAGGGGGCTTGTTGGCACCTGGAGAGAAGCTCTTAAGCTACACTAGTGCAAATCTTTTCTCATGACTTTTCTACAGTTATCTCTTGCCCTGTGTATTTACAGGTTTTATATCATTTACTATGCTCTGAAATACATATACACACAGCTTGAAAGTTAGATGTTTTCCAGTTTGAAACAGTCTGTAAAGCCACCTGTATCAGTGCCCAACAAAGAAAACAGAAAGTTTTGTGTGTTTTAAAAGAGAAATTGGAGCAGGAAATGGAAGGAGCAGAAAACCAACCAAACAAAATAGCTCCATACAGATGCCATGCCCCTAATCTGGAGAGGATGAAGGGAGGAAGTGGTGTGTTGGAAATCCAAGGTTGAAGCTGTGGGTGGGAGGCTGGAGAGAAGACTCAGTGGGTGAAGTGCTAACTGTACAAGCTTGAGGACCTGAGTTCGGATCCCCAGCGCTTATGTGAGAAGGGAAGGCCAACAGTGTGATGTAGCGTGGGTTTTTCTGGTCCTGCCTGGCCCAGATCAGGACAAATCTCTCTCACCCGCCAGTCCCACAGCTGTTTAGACCCAACCAAGTAAACACACAGAGACTTATATTACTTATATACTGTATGGCCATGGCAGGCTTCTTCTTATCTAGTTCTTCTATCTTAAATTAACCCATTCCTATTGGTCTACAAGTTGCCACGTGGCTCGTGGCTTACCTGTATCTCTCTGCCTCATCTTTCCACTTCCCAGAATTCTCCTCTCTCCTTGTCCCACTTATACTTCCTGCCTAGCTACTGGCCAATCAGTGTTTTACTTATTAGCCAATCAGAGCAACACATTTAACATACAGAACTTTCCACAGCAGTGTGGCAACCCTGTTGCAAAGAAAAAAGTGAAAAGTGATAGAGGACACATTATATTGACTTCTGGTTTTCACACTCATGAGCACATGTACACAGATGAGATGCATACTTCCCGCCAACACATACATAAGCAAGCGCGCGCGCGCGCACACACACACACACACACACACACACACACACACACACACACACACACACACACAGAGAGAGAGAGAGAGAGAGAGAGAGAGAGAGAGAGAGAGAGAGAGAGAGAGAGAGAGAGAAGCTGCAAAACCATGAAGTCATGGGGTAAAAGCTGGAGCCTCAGTAGTGTGGCTAGAAGAAATTGACACAACAGAACACAGATGAGCAACATTAGAGACTACCAGAGACAAAGCAGAATGGGATACGAACCCCTGGTTCCTCTTCTCCACCATCTCTGGCTTCCCACCAGTTCCTCTCATTCCTGAAATCAGCCCAAAAACAGCTGATACAGGAACCAAGGCAGCCATTCTGCTGGAGTCAGCCTCTCTAGATATGAAGTGGCGTTCCATGGAGCAGATGGCCCAACATTTACCCAGTCCAGAACCCTTTTGGAGAACAGGTATTTCTTTTAATTCCTTGGCCACTTTTGAACACATTACCTAATTTTATTGAGGTTTTAAATTACTGGCATAAAATTGCGTGCTACACTTTACCATCTTGAACTTAAATATTCTTCTGCATTTATGACAATTGCCTAAATACAGGTAAGGTCATGGTCTTAATTACTTTTCCTGTTACTGTGATCAAAACTTGGACAAAAGTGACTTAAGAGAGAAGGGATTCATACAGTAGTACAGCATGATGGAGAAGTCAAGGAGACAAGATCTTGAGGTGCTGGTCATCCAGTATCACAGTCACGGAGCAGAGAGTGATGAATGCTGGTGTTCAGCATTCTCCTTTTCATGCCCCGCAGGACTGAAGTCCAGGGAGCAGGGTCACCCTTCCTTAGGGTGGGACTTCCCACCCTAGTTAACTTAATCAAAGTGATCGATCCCTTCTAGGCACACCCAGGGGCTAACTTCATCTAAACAACCCCTTATAGGTGTGCCTGGAGGTGAGCTCCTGGGTGACTCCTGCCTTGTCAAATTGACAATGAACACAAGTCATCAGTTGTCTAATCTGTACCCCTGACTCCTCTGTAGTCCTTAGCTGATGGCGACGTCTAGAAGCTGGCCCATTAGGATCAGTTATTTTGACACGAGTCCTTCACAGGCAGTTTTTTATATTTCTACTTGGAGTGTGTAAATATAAATATCATGTTGGGTATTAAAGGATATCATTGACCATTTATTTTCCTATATCCATCAATGCATACATGGACTCCAATATTAACAGTTGAAAATGCTGAAAACCTGATTTTATTGGTCTTTGTTTTTCAGCTGGAATACATCTATTAAAGAGAAGGTAGCTCCCATCTCCTTTGTTGATTGTCTTTTGACTTAATTTTTCTCCTTTACCTCTTCGGATAAATGACTTCCTTCACTGGAATGGAGATCTTTTCTTTAGAAGTACAGACCACAGAATTTTGTCACAGGTGTTCACTTTTTTTTTTTAATAAATGACACAAAATTCAAATGGTTTGATAAAGTATAGAATTAAAGAGTCTTTCTCTCCTGCCTCTCAGTTTCCTCTCTAGAGGCAGACACTGCTTCAGTATTCCTTAGACAAGTATCTCACTCGGTAGCCCAGGCCAGCCTCCAATTTGAGATCCTCCTGCTCAGCCTTCTGAGTGCTGAGATTACAGGCATAGCCCATCATGCCCAAGTCCTGCTGCATGTTTCTTATGATGGCTTCCCCAGACATTGAAATTGTATGTAGTCAAATGACAAGGCAAATGGGATCAAGTGTTCATACTGGAGAAGAAGAAATAGGTATTCCTAAACTACTTTTACTTTCATAAAAAATTTAAAGTTATAATTAATTTCTAAGTAAATAAACAACTTACATATTAAATAGCACATATGTACTTTTTATTTAATAACCCAGATATTAACTTTAGGTACTATCTTGCCCTTATCTTTTTTTTCATTGAACAATATATTTGAAACATCTGCCCATGTTAGAACACAGAGAGATGACTTCCTTTTCAAAGATTACTGTCATTGCATTGCATGCAAATATGATATATCACAGTTGAACTAAATAGCAATTAATCATGGGATATTAGATCTTTTGTGTTGATAGTGTAAACATAGCTGTAGTGAATGCCCTTTTATAAAGTTCACTTTCTCATGTATGTGAGTGAGCTCACCTATAGGATCAAAACCTAGTTGTGGATGGCTGCTTCAAAGGGCCTATCAAGATTCAATTTTTTAAGATTTATTTTATTTGTGTGTGTGTGTGTGTGTGTGTGTGTGTGTGTGTGTGTGTGTGTGTAGGCATGGTGCCTTTGGAAGCCAGACAAGGATGTTGGATCCCTTAGAGCTGGAGTTACTATAGGAGGCTGTGAACTGTGGGAGCTGGAAATCAAACTCTAGTCCTCTGCAAGAGCACCGAGTGCTCTTAACTGTTGAGTCATCTCTCCAACCATGACATTTTACTTTTAATAATAATCACCAAATTGTTCTCCTTGGAAGACATCCATTGTACATCTCCAGTGCCTTCTGAGTGTCATAGTTTCTAGACTCTCACCTACATGTTGGATTATGGGTAATACTGACATTTCCATTCTGATGGTTGAAAACATCAACTTGCTTTATAGTTTTAGTTTGCATTGCTCTTCTTTTATTTTTAAGAAAATGATGATTTATTTTCCTGTGAACTATCTGCTCATATTGCTCACTCTTTCTGTTGGGTTCCTGGCTAGTTTTAGTTGATTGGTAGGAGGTCTTTATCTGTTAAGAAACTTGGCCTTTTGTCTGTGGAATCACAATATTTTTGAGCTAGAATAATGACTGTACAATAATCTAGTTAAGTACTGTAATGTTCCAAATTTAAGAACCAACTCAAGGGCGTCTAATGACTTACAAATGTTGTAGCCTAAGATTTTTGACTCCTTTTTAGAAAATTTTTTTCCACAGAAGAGCTGTTTATTAATATAGGATAGGAAGAGATGTGACAGGCCTGTGTGAAGCACGCACATGAGTGAGGAGAGGAGAGAAGAGGAGGAGAAGAGAGGAGAGGAGAGAAGAGGAGAGGAGAGAGAGAGGAGAGAGAGGAGAGAAGGGGAGAGAGAGAGTAGAAATTTTTTATACTGCATCCAGCCAGTCCAGAATTAACCAATCCCTGTCTTCTCCAGAGATGTAAGACCTGGGCATCAGGGCTTTGCCCCTCTCCCCCACATCCCTGTACTCCTGGCTCTCTAGGGACAGCCCTCCTGCCGCACTTATGTGGCACCATCTGGATTCCCCATGTATGTCTTCATCAAATCTTATACTCGATGAACAAACTGACTCTTTGAAATTTCCCATCGCTTCTCATTCTTGTGTCAGTCTTTCAGAGTAGACTTAATGAGATCTGCAGCTTGAGAGGGGGGAGCAGTCCCCTGTATTGGGTATGGTAAAAGAAGATTAAAAATAAATAAAAACTTGAATTCCTGCCTTGCTCAACAATCCATTTGGGAAAACAAAGAAAAAAATGAATTTATAAAACAAATTTGGATTATTTGTGAACGCTCAAGGCAAACAAACCCAGTGCTTAAATAGGCATAGGAGAATCCTGTAAGCTTCACTTCTGACTTAGAAGCCATGTCAATGGGCTGTAACACTGTGGACAGAAAGAATATACTCAGGTTCACAAGAGGGGCCACAGACATCATATCTTTCTTTGTTGTTGGGTTTTTGTTTTTTTTTTTTTTTAATCAGGGTTTCTCTGTGTAACTTTGCACCTTTCCTGGAACTCGCTTTGGAGACTAGTCTGGCTTCAAACTCACAAAGATCCTCCTGCCTCTGGCTCCCAAATGCTGGGACTAAAGGTGTGCACCACCACAGCCTGGCTGACATCATATCTTTCACACTTTAAAGATGCTACTGTTTGCTTCTCTTCACCTTACTATAAATAAGCTGAACAATGACATAGGAAATGCCTTGCTTACACAGCCCAGATGGGTTTAGGGCTTCTCACTGAAGGACAGGTGAGCTACTCACTATGCATACTGCTTCATCTTGGCAGAGAACAGGAGAGAAAGAGACAAGGGTCAGCTGCAATGGATAAATACCAAGTCCACTGTGGACTTGACTTCTGGTAAGAGACTAGAGTACAAAGGGAAGACTATAATTTTGGACTCGAATCTTTTTTGAAATCAATGTACTATTTTAAAATGACAAGCATAGTGAACTTCTCTCTGAGCCTCCATTTTCTCAACTACAAAGTGGGATTGGTTTTGTCTGCTCTTCAGAGTAGGCTGAAAGACAGTACGTGTCTGATAACCAGCAGCTGCTTTAGTAAATAGTAGGCTACAGTGACACACACACGAGATAGAATCCTAAGAAAAAGCCTGTGACGGCTCCTTCTAACTTTAAACTTCTTGCCTGCTGTCCTTGGAGGAAAGTTTTTTTTACAGGCATCAGGAAGAATTTCTAGAGAGAAGAGGTAAAAGCCTCTCCACTCTCCGGTGTCCGTCTGGCACAGCAAATGAAACAACCTGTGTATGAAGGCTCCTGCAGGTTATTAAAACAAGGGCTGGACTTGATGGTAAGGAGGTGTGATGCCATCTCTGCTATTTTCTAGCTGTATGCTATTAAGTGGAATCTGCTAACTTTCTTGACAGGATGCCTGTGAAGAGTTCTATTTCATGGGGCATCTGAAGATCACAGTATGTATTCAGTTACTAGCCATTTCAGAATACCTCTTGCGAAGGATGATTTTAATGTGCCAACTTAGAGGGTGTTTGGGGTGAGATTAACATACCCTGCCCCTGCCCATAACCTTGATAAGCAGATTGCCCTCTATGATGTGTGTGAGTTTCAGCCAATTGTTTGAAAGTAGGAATAGAACAAAAAGAGATGCCCCCCAGACAAGAGGGATTGTTGGGGAGACTGCCTTCAGACTTGATGGACACCATTGGTTCAATAGACCTCCACCTGCTAGCTCACTCTGCAGAATTTGGACTTGCCAGCCCTCATACACATATGAGGCAAATCTCTATAATGAACTTCATACTATATACATACAGCCATTAGTTCTGTTTCTCTGGGGAGCCCTGACTCAGCACCTCCTGTTTTCTTGGTCCTGTGGTTATAACACTGAGACAGACAAGATCTCTCAGGGAATAAATATTCTACTTAAAAGTATGTGCCCATATGTGGGTCTGTGCCTGTCAGTAGAGGTGTCCATAGAGGCCACAGACATCAGATGCCCTGAAGCTGGACCTTAGAAGGTTGTGAGCCACCTATCATGGGTACTGGTAACCAATCTTGGATCCTCTGGAAAAGCAACAAGTACTCTTAACCACTAAGCCACTTTCCAAGCCCTGAGACAAATATTTTTACAGGGAGTGTCTTAGTTAGGGTTTCTATTGCTGTGCAGAAACATGAATGACCACAACCAACTCTTATAAAGGAAAATATATAACTGGGGCTGGCTTACAGTTCCGAGGTTTAGTCCATTGTCATCATGGCAGGAAGCATGGCAGCATGTAGGCAGACATGGTTTGGAGAAGGAGCAGAGATCTGCAGGCAAATCTCACAAAAAGAGTGAGACACTGGGTCTGGCTTGAGCATCTGAGACCTCAAAGCCCACCCCTGGTGACACACTTCCTCTAACAAGGCCACACCTCCTAATAGTGTCACTTCCTGTGAGCCTACAGGGGACCATTTTCATTCAAACTACTACAAGAAGAGAACAGGCCAGTAAATAGTTATAGCAGGCAAAATAAACCGGAATGCTGGTAATGACTGGATAGCATCTCTTTTGATTGAGTTGATCTGGGTAAAGCATATTGTAGACACAAAGACAAACATTCTTAGGAATGGGCTCAGAGTTTGTTTGAGTGATGGAAATTGTCACACCATGCAACAATCACCAAGAAAAATTTTATGAAGCACCTTTGTTCAGACTATTTGGGATTATTATATGTCATGAATTGAAGTGTTTTTTTTTTTTTGCAAAGTTTCTTTTGACTGTACAAATAATTGTTTAAGAAAACAGGCTTATAATATTTGACTGCTGTCGTTACTCAGCATGTAAGTAACAAACTAGGATGTCTTTTGATTTGTGATATGTTAGAATGATTAGTTCTAAATATTGCTGTTTGAATTGCCTACTTGATTTTCATAAAAGTCATTAAATAAATTTGGTTTGGGATTATGATAGGCTTTCCAGTAGTTTCTGAAATGGCCCTAAACATACTTCTGCCCTGAACATGTTTGTAGAAAGTGCCATTCCGGCTGGGCAGTGGTGGTGCATGCCTTTAATCCCAGCACTCAGGAGGTGGAGGTAGGCAGATCTCTGTGAGTTTGAGGCCAACCTCATCTACAAAGCAAGTTCCAGGAAAGGCACGAAGCTATACAGAGAAACCCTGTCTTGAAAAACCAAAAAAAAAAAAAAAAAAAGTGCCATTCTCAGCAGTGACAATTTTAAGATCAAAGTATCAATTCCCTTTGAAAAAAATGGCAATGATCTGTATCAAATAGTCAGCCAGGATGATTTATGACTCGCCTCAATAATATGCAAAATTGCTCTTATTTTTAATAAAATGGTAAAAGTATATATATAAAACAAAGATTTGTCTTAAAACAATTTTCTTTATCATTTATTACCAGTAAATGTTTGGTTGGCAATCTCATTTATATACCTACAAACAAGGGTCACATAAAAAATTTTTTAGGACTAAGGTGGTCAGAAGTATTTGGTATAATTAATCTATTAGGTACTTTTCTCATTGCATGATGATGTAACTAAGACAGAAAACGTTTATTTGAGCTCATGACTTGAGAGGATAGTCCACCACAGGGGAAGCATGGAGGTAGAAACATCTGGAATCTGTGCTGGCAGAAGTGGTATGTTGCTTGTCCATAACTCTGTAGACCAAGAAACAGAGGTAAGACAGGGAGTGGGGTCAGGTTATAAACCCGAAGGCCCACCCCCAAAGATCCACTTCTTCCATCTAGGCTCCACCTCCCAAAGGCTCTACAACCTCCTAACACAGTGTCTCCAAGGGGAGACCAAGTGTTCCAGCACCAGTGCCTGTAAGGAGCATTTTATATCCAAATAATAAGAGAAGGCCTATTATTCTCTTGGTGAAGGATTCAGGTTTCAGTGTAAGAGCAATGGGAAACTAATGATGACATTTTGTCCAGGAAGAAAGGAAAGAAGGAAGGGGGTTAATTTTAAATTGAGGCAAGATTCAGATGGCAAGAAACAAATTCCTACCACTTATCAGCTATTGTGTTACAGCAGCCCAAATGGGCATAGAGTGTGAGATTGAGAGCCAAAAAGCAGAAACATGTTTGGCAGTTGATGTGGGGTTCATGGATGGCTAGGGTGGTAGCTGGAGGGTTGAGACATGGACATACACAGGCCATGTTTTTGAGGAAGCATCAGTAGGACTGTCCAAAAGATTCAATTAAGTGTTTGGAAAATACCTTATAACCTTCATAACCTCTAAGGTGTTAGGACAACACTAATGAAGAGAGTTTTATGATTATCCAAGAGAAAAGGCTGTTCTGGAATGTCCCCGAGGCTCCTCTGAGTCCCGAGAGCCCCTGGCACTTTAAAGAAGGGTAAGTTACCTTGAGACGGTGAGGAAGATCCTTGAAGGCCTTCTTGATCCCATGCAGTGCCCAAGGGTTCCAGAGAACAGTCCAGGACAATTGCTGACCCAAGGCTCAGGAAGACCCAGCAAAGGCTGCCTTCCACCAGGGCTACATCACAGCCTGGAGGCTAGCATGGGAACTGGCAGCTTCACTTTGGCATCCCAGACACTGCACTCTTAGGAATTAACTGCCCTGACGCCTGGGCTCTCAGACCTCAGTGATGTCCAGTAAAAACACACTGGGTGGCAAGGCACTAGGCCAGAGAAAGGCAAATGATTCCAGCAGAGCAACCCTTACAGATGACTGGATATCAGCAGAAGTCTCAGAAGGCTGGAGTGCTCTCCCTCCGATCCCCAGAGGGTTGGTGCCTGAGCCCTGGTGCACAGCAGGGCTCAACCTCAGGCAATGTCAGCATTCTAGGTCATACTCACGTGGCAAGGGCCTTTAAGGAAGACCCTCTCCAAAAGACAGATGCTCTTCTTTCCCTCCCTTCTCTTGCCTTGGGGATCTTGCCATGCATCAAGATCTATTTGGTTTACATATTTCCTAACTCCTCTGGGAAGGTGACCCCTTTTACGGATGAATTAGCATGGTTCACAAGGGCCTTAGTGGGGCTAGGAACTCTCTTCCTTAATGGATATTTTCTCACCAAGCAGATAAAGAAGCTGAATGAATCCTTGAAGTCAGCCAAGTAATAATGCCAGTGCTGTTATAACCTATGAAATGGCTCTTCTTGCATAACCCATCACCCTTACACAGTTAGAACTGCGGACCTCACACCAACAACCTTGCCAGCTATACCATCGGGTTCTTGTTAGAGAGATGTGAATTCCAAGACTCTCTGACTGACCAACTGACTAAGAAAGATGCACATTCAAGGTCAACTGTTGAGAGAAACTGGTCTATAGAGAGGCATAGAGCATCTCAGTAGACTAATCAATGGTCATCTCAGCTGGCTGGTCTTATGTTAGCTTGACACACAAAGAGTTATCTGAATGGAGAGGATGGTAAGTGAAAAAAAATATTTCCATGAGATCCAACAATAAGGCATTTTCTTAATTAGTGATTTATGGGGGAGGGTACAGCCCATTGTGGGTAGTGCCATCCCTGGGCTGGTGGTCCCAGGTTCTGTAAGAAAGCAGACTGAGCAACCCATGAAGAACAAGCCAGTAAGCAGCACCCCTTGATGGCCTCTGCATCAGATTCCTGCCCTGTTTAAGTGCCTGTCCTGACTTCCTTCAATGATGAACAGCAATGTGGAAGTGTATGCAAATAAACCACCCTCCCCCCATCAACTTGCTTTTTGGTCATGGTGTTTCATTGCAGCAATAAAAACCCTAACTAAGCTGGGCAATGTTGGGGCTCACCTTTAATCCCAGCAATCAGGAAGCAGAGGTAGGTGGATCTCTGTGAGTTTAAGGTCAGTCTGGTCTACAGAGATAATTCCAGGACAGCCAGGGCTGCACAAAAAGAAACCCTATCTTTAAAAACAAAACAAAACAAAAAGAAACCCTAAGATACCATATGATTATATAGTGGATAGAAAAAGCAAAGTCCGCTAAGAGAAGGTGACCAGTCCTGGAAGACACTGATCATAGACAGCCTTTTGTTCTCTCTGGGTCCCAGCTTCTCCCACAGAGAGGCTCAGTGCTGTTCTGAACTTAACAGCCTTCCCCAGTTCTAGCTGCTCACTGGCTTGTTAATGTTTAACAGTCTATTCTGCAGAGTTATATGAATCTGGTTGTTTTACAGAGGAAGAAACACAAAGTGCCAAGAGATCTCAGAGGGCACAGTTGCTGTTAAGGGATCACACGTAGCTTTGTTTCCTGAGCTTCCAGTGATACTACCAAGCAGGCCAGGAGGAAGACGAGACTGCTCATCGACATGGTTCTGACTGACGCCATCCCCGGGTCTACAGAGAGTTCTGGAGATGGGATGAAAATTATCTCAGCTAAAGCCAAGGTTCCCAACCTCTGTGTCCTGCATTGACCCACCACTGGCCACAAGAGTAGCCACGAGCGAGCCCTTAGAGGATCCCTAATCTGGGGCCTGGTAGTTTCCTACGAAGCACATCACTTAGGAAGGTCACATCAGGGAGTCGTTGGCATCTGGGAACTGGGTGAATCACCCTTGAAGTGGAGCTCTGGGCAGAATGTGAAAATATTCTCTAAAATGGGTATTCAAGATGTAGGGGTAGGATCAGAAAAAAAAATCACTTGCTAAAAGTAAAGTCACAAAACACCAAGACACAAAATCAAAAGTATCAGATCTAAGAGCTGTGTGTTCCTGGTGAGATCAGGGCGCGTTTAACAAATCTACTAAACCAGCAGTTCTCAACCTGTGAGTCGCAACCCTTTGAGGATCAAACAACCTTTCACAGGGGTCACCTAAGACCATCTGAAAACACAGACATTTACATTGTGATTCACAACAGTAGCAAAATTACAGTTTTGAAGTAGCAATGAAAATAATTTTATGGTTGGGGGAGGTCACCACAACATGAGGAACTGTATTAAAGGGTCACAGCGTTAGTTGAGAAGCCACTGACTAAATACTTCTAAGTCTAGTGAAGAATGCTCCAGACTCTCCAGCAAATATGCTAATGCCTACAGATAGGCAGCAATGAGTTACAGATGTGTGGGACTTTTTATTTCCTTCAAACCTCAGGCAGAGTGGCAAACTGGATGTGGATGGCTGGGCTCCCTGTATCGGGGCTGTTGGCTGGGTGTGTGATGTACAAAGCTGTTCTTAAGGAGAGCTGCCATCCAGTAACTGCACCTTATTACAGCAGATGCTATGCTGGCACCGCCCAGGGAGATGGCTAGCACAAACTTAGACAAAAATGGCTTGCACTGGCCTGACCCGGAATCCCCTCTGCTCCCGAAAATCAACTTTTCATCTTAAGTGACCCCAGAGTCAAGAAGGACAGTTCATTCAGGTACTCTGGAAAGATGGAAGAGCTTTCAAAACAAAAATGTTCTCAAGGTTACTCTCTCTTTTATCTACATTGAAAATACTCATTCTTTCTCTATGATCAAAATACATTGAATGAAAAAGTTTAAATAGTAATTTAAAAAGAAAATGTTCATTTCTGTTTGAGCATCTCAACTGAGATTGTCCTGAACAGTATCCTAAGAGTTTGTTCACCCATGAGCCTATCTGATATCCCTCATTCATAAGCCCATGTCTTACTTGTTAAGAAAGTTGTTATCCAGATAATTGGCTCCACATAACCTCGATGAAACAGTTTGATAACCCTTATTAGTAAGTTTGTGTCTTATTTCAATAAAGCTTTTATTTCTAGAAGCAGCTTCACATAGCATGCTTGTCAGAACTTGAGGGCCAGTCCCTGGATCGTTGCCAGCCAGGCTCTAGAGAAGACATTTAGTGAGTATGATAAGAGGACATCTCACAGCAAAGGGATGAGCCATTTGAGAAGCTCTGTTTTGTCACAGCCCACATAAGAACTGTGGCTAAGCCAGACAGTAGCAGCGCACACCTTTAATCCCAGCACTCAGGAGGCAGAGGCAAGCAGATCTCTGAGTATGAGGCCAGCCTGGTCTACAGAGTGAGTTCCAGGGCTCTGGAACTCCAAAACAACAACAAACAAAAACTATGACCAGACATTGGGAAGATCTGAAAGAATTTGATGACAAATATTGGTCAGTATGTCTTGGGCTGATTCCCCAGAAGGGCATCTAAGTCCTTATGGCACAAGTACTTGGGTGACATGTGCTAAAATGTCTGGTCCTGGAAACAGACTGAGGAGGATACTAAGCATTCTCAGAAGGCCAGTTGCAGGGACAGGCTGTTCTAATCTACCGTTCTCCGAGCTATACCCCCTCAGAAGTGGCTTCAAGACATTGGGAAACAGCCAGGGGCCCTGCCTGTCAGAGCACTTCAAGACCACCCAGGACAAGGTAGAGTTGGGAACTTGTTCTTCTGATCCATTTTCAGGTTTCCTCTCTCCTCTTCCTATATGGAGGAAGCACTTCCTGTATGTAACTATGAGATTCAGCTAACCTACTTGTCCCTAAAGCCATCAGAATTAGATTTCAGGAGAGTTTAGGGACTATTTTGCCTTCCTCTCTGGGACACCAGTGTGGGCCTCCTCTCTGGGACACCCAGTGTGGGCCTCCTCTCTGGGACACCAGTGTGGGCCTCCTCTCTGGGACACCAGTGTGGGCCTCCTCTTGGTGACACCAGGGAGGTTTCTCAGAGCACATCTATATGGGTCTGACCAAAGTCCTATCTGCACTTTTGAACCAAGGCCACTGAGATGAGTGTAAAAGAAGCAAGAAGGGGAGACAGCCCGATCTGACCACTGCAGTGCGGCTGACCTCCAAAGAATCACTGTTGTTCTCTGGAGTAGTTCTGGCCAGCTTTGGGGAAAGAGGTGTTGTCTCTGTTTGGAGTCAGCCAGAGCCCAGTTCCTGGTACTTTGGAGATGACCTCTGGCATCCCCTCCTCATCAATTCTGAACACTCTGCCAATCAGCTCCACCCTAGTTCTAGAAGACAAAGCAATCTGCTGCCCAAGGCTTCATCTTTCACAGTCCCCAAAGGAGCCAAGGGCCCCAGCTCCTAGGTCCTACCAGATCTCCAGGCCTCCTTGGCACACTTTATTGGGTTGCTGGCACTCACTTCATTGTAAGCTGTTGTCCTCATCTCTCTGTTCTGTGTTCTTCTTTTTGAGGACACAGATCATGACCTTGTCATTTCTCCGTGCAACAATGGCACTTGCTACAGTGCTGGTTACACAGCAAGGCCTCAGAAAGCTGCTGATCAGTGAGAAATCACACGCACAAATAAACAAATGAATGTGCTTATGAGTATCTGTGGAACAAGTTGATTGAGTGAGCTCATCCTAGAAGCTGGAAGCTAGGGAACCGACACCTTCAAAGGCAAATCTTTTGCCTGTTCACCCATGGTATTTCTTTTTACCACCAAACATTAAATAGAATGAGGGCACAAGAGACCGGAAGGGCAGCCTCAGAAGAAGAGGTCACAGAAGGGCTCCCTATATAGCAGCAGGAGGTTGTATATAAAGAAGATGAGGATACACCCCTTTCCCTACTCTGTATCTGTTATGAGTGTGGACATGAGATAGGTTTTTGTAGGTGGGCTTTGGAGTTCTGGTATTCCGAAGTTTCACCTGGATGGGCCCCATTTCTCTTACTATCCATCTTCTTTCCAAGTCACCATCTGAACTTCAGTGTGAGACCTTCCTAAGAGATGAAAAACATGAGTTCACAGGCCACCATCCCTGCCACCATGGTCACTGAGTCTCTGCCTTGAGGCAGCTCTCCTCTCCCGTTGGCCTTCTCCAAACAAGGTTCTGTGTCTCTCCTTGGAAGCTACCATGCTAGCCAGCTGCTTCTGACTGCCAGATTCATGGCCTGCCTGATGGACAGCTCTCACCAGCTACCTCAGAAGCATTCTTCCAATGTGAGAAACAGCTCAATAGCTCTCTTCATCAACAAAGACCCCTTAATATCATCTCTCCAAGTTCTATACATACATGGGAAGGGTGTAAATAGTAACAATAATAAAAATGTCTATCAAAGGACAATTGCTTCCAGCCATTCTCCTCCTGGGGACTTCTGACCACAGAGAAAGTGAGGCAAGGGAGGTGATACCAAGCTGCTATGAGAAGCAAACTGTTCAACTCTCAGCAGCACAGGCAGAACAGTTTTATTTCTTCTTCATGTCGATTCCAATCAGACACTTAACAGATAGCATCCTGTGTAGTGGGGCATGGACCATGGGTTCAAAGTCTAACTGCTGTGGGACTTTCCCATTCTTTGAGTCTTGGTGTCCTCTGTTGTTAGCTGACAAAGAACAGGAGAGTAGAGGAGACATAGTCATTTCTTTTTTAAAAGATGATTTATTTTTATCTTTTACTTATGCATGTGCATATGTATGCCTATCTTTTGTGTTAGTGTCCTTATGTGCATGTGGGTGCCCACAAAAGCCAGAAGATGATGTCAGATGTCCCGGAACTGAAGTTGCTTGTAGTGGGTGCTGGAAACCCAACTCTGGTACTGTGCAAGAGCAGTATGTACTCTTAACCACCAACCCATCTCTCCAGCCCCCATTTTACTTCCTGATCACTTTGGCCTGAAAGTGACACATGTCATTTCTACCCACTTCCCATGATGGGAACAAGTCTGTCTAGTCCATGCAGCACTGCACAGATCCAAGAGGCTTCAGAGACCCTCTGATATGATCCTGAAGCACACACGGCCACAGAGACAGCTGTCTCTGACATAGTGGAGGGATATGTAGTGGCGATCAAGCTATGCTCAGGTAACGAACTGCAACTCTCAGTGGCAGAAAGGACACAATGGCAGATGAACTCTGTATTATGAAACTGAAAAGGGGAGAGAGTGAGGCGGGCCGTGAGCAATGCCATTCTGGAGAAGAGGGAATACACTAAGCTGCTGCTGTCCCAGGTGAGACTCCAGAAAGCTGTTATCAAGAGATGTTCCTAAGTGCTATGAGGTGTGGCTGCTCCCTGGTGAAACACCAGTAAAGGTTCTGGGGTGTGGGAAGGAAGACAGTTAATAAATTCAATGGTTAGCAAAACCTGATGTGGCTAAGTGGGGGTAGCACACGCCTTTGATCCCAGCACTCAGAAGGCAAAGGCAGGTGGTTCTCTATGAGTTTGAGACCAGCCTGGTCTACATACAAAGTTCTAGGACCTCAAAGGCTACATAGTAATACCTTGTCTCAATCTTCCTGACACACACACAAATGATCCTTTGTTGTTCTGAAATTAAGTAGTGGTAGGAGCTGCATATCTTTGGAAATACTCTAAAACCACTGAGGTTGTCATTTTTAAAAGCAGAAATTTCATTTAATAACTATATGTCAACTAGACAGTAGGAGAAGAAAGCAATCATTCCCCCTTTGGGGCGCGTCTGTGAATGGTACTTCACGTAACTCAGCCATGGCTCACCTTTCCTTTAACGTGAAAGGCAGCCATCAATGTCTTTCAAAGGGATGAAGAAATCGAGATTCACCTAAGTCAACTGTCCCAACCACACAAGACAGCCACAATTCACACTTCACCGCCTGATGCTGAAGGTCGATGGCATTCTCTCCGCTGGTCCTCGATGCTCTTTAATAACAGTCACTGTCATTGGTTGATCTGAGGACTTTGCATACATGCTAGAGCTCTCTCAATAACACCAAGAAGGTGGCAATAGCTTTCACTTCAAGCCTGAACTCGCAGAGGCTCAAACCAGCTCACTGATGTCCCAACTCAGGAGCTAAGAGGTGGGCCAGGCTTCAAAGCCCCTCTCTGTCCTTTCTCCTGAAGCCAGTGCTGCCCCATTCACAGCACAGACACACCTCTGTCTTCTTGACAAACAAAGCTTGCTCTTCTCAGCCTAATTCAAATCCAGATAACTGTGTTACCATTTGTTAAGGTGGTGACTAGCATGCTGGGATCCTTGGCAATTCCTTTTTTTTTTTTTTTTTTTTTTTTGCCAATCAAAGCCCATCACTTTTTGAAAAGTTGGAGTCAAAGGTCCTTTCTCTGTGGACTCCATACCAATCAGCCACCTGATGTTGCTCACTTGTATCCTTTAGACAGAAATCCCATCAGTTTAATTATAATGGTGCTTCTTGTTACATTCCTTGCATGGGTCTAGTCTCAGATTTATTTACTTATTTAGGTCAGTTCCTGCAAGAGAAGTAAAGAAATGGAGTGTATTTAGAAACTATGGCAGCAACTTGACACAGCTGGTATATCCAATTGTGCAATCAGCAGGTTCATATTTTTGCCTTTTTTATTTCATTCTTCTAGTAATTAATTTTTATTGTAGTTTATAAAAGAATCAGCCTGCAAAAGACTGAAAAGTTTTATATAAAAAGAGATGATCCTGTGCACAGATAGTTTGAGAACAGAGATCTGGACCAGAAGTCAACCTATTATGGTTTGTGGCCAAGTCCATCCTACAAACTAAGTCTGTAATTAAACTTTTAACAGAACAGCCACATTCATTCATTTATATGTTGTCTATGGTCACTTTCACGCTACAATGGCTGCAACAAGTTGTTGTGACAGGAACCATATGGCCCATAAAGTCTCAAAAATTTACTATCTTGATGTTAAAATTTTTCTGGTCCAAGAGCTAGACCATAGATTCTGAAAGAATGAGGATTACATATGAGGAACACCAGGGGGATAATTTTTAAATGCTGATGCCAACTTTGGTTCCCAGAAACCGTGATTTCAGGGGCCTAGTGTGGAGCCTGTGTCAGTAATTTTAATGTATAACAAGTTTTAGAATTGGTGATCAGATCAACAACTCAATCAGAACTACTGTGAGTTCTAGGACTGACCCTACTGAATCTGAGTTCTGGGCAATGAGACCCAGGCATGGTTGAGTATTTCTGTCAAGTTCACTGCCCAAAGGGAGTCAAGATGCTTATCCAGGACTGAGAACCATTGGTCTAGATTCAAAAGCAATGATGTTCAAATCTATTTGATATATCAGAATTACTTGAAGAAGGTGCTAAGAACATAGACTCCCAGGTTTCAACTCGAGTGAGTCTGATTCAGTGGGTCTCCATTGGATAAGACCAGGGAATGTGTGTGTGTGTGTGTGTGTGTGTGTGTGTGTGTGTGTGTGTGTGTGTGTGTGTGTATGTGTTTACAGAGACCACAACTGCTTCTATTGAAAGGGCATCCTTATCTCATGTTGAAAAACACTGCCTTCCTTCAGTGCAACAAGATCTTGGTCTTTGTCTAGGCACCCACAGAATGTCTCAGAGTCTGGCTAATTTTCCCCCTTTGAAAGATGAAAAGACCCACCCACCTCCAAGCTTTACTTTTTCAGGACTTCCCAAATCTGAATATATTCTCATATATGAATATGCGTATTAAAGAATAGTTCATAGAGTGATGCTTATTTACTCTCATTGAGAGAGAACTACTGAGAGATGTACTTTGCTCTATCTCAGGCAAATGTGCATGCATTTCAAGAGTCTCCAGTGGTGAAGTTCATGAGGTAGAACAGGATTCAAGGAGAAGATCTGGGTTTTGTTTAGTTTCGATTTTTGTTAGTTTGAGGTTTTTTTTATTGTCTATGTCCAAATAATAATAATAATAATAATAATAATAATAATAATAATAATAATAAATAGAAAAGGAAACATTTATACCAGTGGCCTAAGAAGTTCAGATTATATGAAGTGAACCTCACATCAGTCCTCTCTGTTATATATTATGGGATATTTTTAAAGGTAAGAGAGCCACAGCTAATGTAGGTTAATTTGCCCAAAGTCACTGAGAGTTAGCATATATCAGAGCTGTGACTTGACATTTGAGTCACCAGAGTCAGCAATCTTAAGCATTCTGCCATTCTTCACTGTGTCTGTGGAAAAAATGACCAGTGTCTCAATCTGTCTGGACTGCTATAACCAAACACCAAGCTAGTTTAAGTAATTCATAAATGGTTATAGTTAAGGAGACTGGAAAGCTCCAAACACAGGATCCTGTGGATTCAATGTCTAGGGAAGCCCATTTTCTGGTTCATAGGAGGTGCTTTCTACCTGGCTCTTGGCAGAGCAGTTTGCTGGGGTCTTTTCTATAAGGATGATAATCCATACCCTAATAATCTAACCTTCTCTTAAAGATTCCCCCTCCAAATACTGCCACATGCAAGAAGGTTAGAATTTCAATATATGAGTTATGAGATAACACAAACATTTAGACAGTCAGGAAAAGGAAGAGGATTCCCAGAGGCCATTTTAGCCACTTAGGTGATACATTCTTGTGCAATTTGCCCCAAATCCTTAACTGTGAAGATGCAGCTCTCTAAATCTTTCCAGCCCAGGTCCTCGGGCAGGCATGGTGTATGCACTGTGTGATACACATATGCTCAGAAGGGCTTTGTCCTAACCTGACCTCTTCCTAGTCCTTTTCTTCTCTTCCATTCTCATAGCAAGGGACTCAGAGGCCTTTCCCCACCAACTATTCTAATATTCCTGCTTCCCACACTCCTTGTTACCTCACCAGTCCCTCCTTCTGGTTACTTTGAAGAGCCTCATTGAAGCAGTAGCCAGAGCAGGAGTGTTGAGTTACTACTGACCTACTGCCCTGTTGGTTAACCACCCTCAGTGATGTTCCCTAGAGCAGACCGGAGCACCATGGTAGCCTGCCCATTTCAGCAAATACAGACTTGTGCTAATCTAGCTCAGCAAACTATGGCCTAATAAAATTTTATTTAGACACATCCATGCCCATTCATTTGCATAAGGCACATGACTGCTGAGTAGCATTGCTGTGATAAAGACCTCACGGCCTGCAGAAAAACCTATAATACCCACTTTTCAGATATTTCCAGGATTGGGGCAAGGATCCAGTCTATGACCTGGAATATCTCCTGTTTTGGCCACCATGATCTCCTCTGTGGACATGGGTATTTTCCTCACAGGTTTCCCCATTCTTTGAGTGACATTCACAAACGCCATGTAACAGAAGTGTCCGTGAGGAGAGGAGATACATCTTACTTGCACTCACAGAGGAGCACTCAAAGTGACAGATTTGTCCCTGCTCTCGAAGGAGTCGGGGGGGGGGGGGGGTGACAGTGAGACTCTTACCTGCGGGTTAGGGGGAGAAACATGTCCGCATGATGGGCCTTTCAATTTTTCTCACCAGTTCCCTTAGCCAGAGCTGCCTGATAGCCCAGGAATAGAAAGAGAAGAACAAGAGATGTGGATCAGAAATCTCTTTATGTAAATCTCTGTAATGTGCATGAAAAGTGGGACACACTCACTGATAAGATACAAGATTCCTACAGCCCTCTAGCGATCAAGGCCAGCCTGGTCTACAGAGTGAGTTTCAGGACAGCCAGCGTTATTCAGAGAAACTCTGTCTCAACAAAAAACAAAAAACAAAAACAAAAATGAAAAAAACCACAGTGAGGTTCAAGCTTCTACTATCTCCCCCATCCTTTTGATCTCACAAGAAAACCACATGTTGGCCCGTGAATAGTTAACCCTTCCACCTACACATAGTTGACCGTGTTAGGGTCATTTTATTCAGAACCTATTAATTACATTAATAATAGTATACTATATTTCCATCTATTTTCTTATACATTCAAGCATAATGCATTCACTACTACATTGGAGATAATGTCCTGAGCATCCTGTATGGAAATTTGATCATAAAAGAATGCAAGCACCACTCATTTCCTCTGTATTAATTGCCCTCAACACAGTGATTATTTTCATGACTGCTTGGAAGAGGCCCATCTGGATACAGAGACAGGGTACATGGGGCTTCCCCCCCCCTCGATACTCTGTGGAAGTGACATCATTAAACGGGTCTTCCTCACTGTTCAGGAAGTTGCTTCTGAATGACTACCCTATGGTGATCTGTGAGCTGTCCTGAGGAACACTATCTTTCTCAGAGCACTTTGACCTTGATGGGAACCAATGATCTTAAGGTCCCTGAGAACACATTAGGCAGCTGTTTGGGGACTTTGGTTAAACAATACTGGTTCCTGACTTCAAAGGAACCTGTGGGCCAGGTGGCAGGGAGACAGAAACGCACAGTATAGGCATTAAGAAGAGACCTTGGGACTTGGGGGTCATAGTTCAAGAAGGCTCCCCAGAGGAAAAACATCAAGATATTTTAGATCATGGGTAAGAATCAGACAAAAGGATCTTAGGAATGTGTCAGCATGTACATTAGCCTAGAGCAGTGGTTCTCAACCGGTGGGTCACATATCAGATATCCTGCATATCAGATATTTGTATTAGGATTCATAACAGTAGCAAAATTACAGTTATGAAGTAGCAACAAAAAAAATGTATGGTTGGGGGTCACCACAGAATGGGGAACTGTATTAAAGGGTCTCGGCGTTAGGAAGGTTGAGAACCACGGACCTAGGAGCTTAAGAGAAGGTTGTGGGATTGAAGAGCAGTTCTGTTACTGCCTTCCTTGACACAAGGATATGCAGGTGTGTCTAGAGCACCAGACGCCAAGCATCATAGCTGCTCCCCTAGCCTGGGCTGGATTCCCATTAGTTAAGATACATCTGCCTGTACCACACTAATGAGTCTTGTTTCCTCGAGGTAAGGAAATGAACCTCAAAATCCCTTTTTCCTGATTTTTCTGGGTGCTCTGTGTCCTCTAGGAAAAGCAACCACCACTTCAGGGTGTTGAGCTCCCACGAGCCAGTTTCCAGCATCGTGCCTGAACCCTGGTAACATTCACTGGCCTCTGCTGGGTCTGATGCTGTACTTGTGCAACTATGATTACCAGCTGGTTGAAGATGGTGCCTTTTACTTGTCCCTACATAGCTTTAACTGAGAGAGGCATGAAGAAGACAGAGACCCCTGTCCTACTTCTCAGAACAAGAAAACATTTCAAATAACTAATCTGGGATTTGGGTTTGGCTTTATGACTTTCCTGAGGTTTGCTCGACTGGTGCCAGCAACATCTGGATCAGGGAGCACATCTGGTCCTACCATAATAAAAGGAGGCTGCTTGGATGAGTTTTCCTCAGGAAAAGGTCCAGGATGTAGAGCAGCAGGGAGGGTAAATAAGCCCCAGAAGCAGCTCTCAGGAATGAGCAGGGGGCAAATGGTTCTGCCCAAGAAGTGGGTAGCCCTTCTACCAGGCTAAGGCTGAGCCAACCTTGCGTTACTCTCTGCTTTGACTCAACAGGTCCCTTCTCTCCTGCACCCTTCCCAGCCCCTCATTTTCAAGGCTTTTTTTAGACCTCTCTTTCTACCACTGTCACTCAGCAAGTCTCTGCCCACACGGTGAACAAGCCTAGGACAGGTCCTGAGTCTGTGCCACAGCCTTCTCCAGACAGAATATTTACCTCCAGCATTGAGAGAGTCAAGTGCATGCAGGAGTGGCATCAGTGTTTGAGACAATAGAGGAAGGGTGACTTTTGTTGCTGTAAAAAATTCCTTTGCAGATATTATGACAACGTTTTGTTAATAAAAATAATATTGTTTTTATTTCTTTTTTCTTTCTTTCCAGATTTTTTAGTCCACTCTATTGCCAACCCCTGATAAATTATGAGCTAAGTGTTCAAAGTTCATTTCTCCCAGAAGCAACTGTTCTTTGAAGATAGATTCCTAAAGTCAACTGGTACCCAAATAAGGGGTTTCCAGTACCTACTCAGTAGCATGGCTGAACATTTTTGAAAGGGGTAGGTGTAACATCCCTGAACCTTGGCAGCTGGTAACAATCACAGTGGTCATTTGGTAAAACTTTCCACCCAGTAGAGGAATTCTGCCTATAGCACCCAGAATGGCTCAATCACTTCCAGTTATGGGAACTCACTGCTCTGCAAGGCAGGATACTCCCCATTGGATGGTTTCTGTGGCTGCAAAGGTTTTGTTTTGTTTTGTTTCATTGAAAGATCTTCCTTCCCAAAGACGCTCTTTAGGTGTCCAGCATCATGCTTTTACAACGGAGCTGACAGGAATTCTCTTTACTTGCCTAGAATACCAAACAAGGCTGTTCCCACCAAGAATTGGAATCACTAGAACCACAGGGTAAAGAAATGTTCGGAATAAAAGAAAAGCCAGATTGTTTCTCCAAGTGCATCTGTTATTCCTCATTCATATAGTGTATAATTTGTGTTTTTTCTTCTTTTTAGTGACTTAAAATCATACGTGTGTGTGTGTGTGTGTGTGTGTGTGTGTATGCATGAGCACTAGATCTTGCCATGGAACACACATAGAAGTTGTAGAGCAGAGTCTCTGATGTTTCTGCTGCTTGGCTAGCTGGCCTGTGTTCTCTGGGAAGTCCTCCTGTCTGCTCCTCCCATCTCATGGTAGGAACACTGTCATTACAGATGCTGCTACCACACTGGGCTATTCCATGGGTTCTAGGGGTCTGTCAGGCGAGCACTCTACCACTCAGCTGTGCCCTCGGCCCTAACTGTTACTAATGAAAAATTCCAACATGAATTATAAGACTTCAGAGCAACTGTGTTAATCCATTGAGTGGTCTCACCCCCTCTTCCCAGATATCCTAACATGTCCTCCTCCAGCCTTCATGCATTAGTTTGTGTGTTTTTTGTTTTTGGTTGTTTGGTTGTTTGGTTGATTGATTGGTTGGTTGGTTGGTTGGCTGTTTGGGTTGGTTGGTTGGTTGTTTTGGTTGGTTGGTTGGTTGTTTTGGTTGGTTGGTTGGTTGTTTTGGTTGGTTGGTTGGTTGGTTGGTTGATTGGCTGGTTGTTTGGTTGGTTAGTTGGTTGGTTGGTTGGTTGTTTTGGTTGGTTGGTTGGTTGGTTGTTTTGGTTGGTTGGTTGGTTGGTTGGTTGGTTGGTTGTTTTGGTTGGTTGGTTGGTTGCTTGGTTGGTTGGTTTTTGTAACCCACTGAGTCCAGTTGGTGCTGCCTGCTGGAATACTGTCTGATGCTGTTGGTTTGATCTTTTGTGGGTCTTGAACAGGCGACCACAACTTTGATGAGTTCATGAGTCCAACTGCCACATCACATCCAGAAGACAGGATTTCACAGCATCCCTTCCATCCTCTGGCTCTTAGTCTTCCTTTCCTTCCTCTATAGTGTTCCCTGAGCCTTGCAGGGTTGATATTGATGTTAGGGGCTGACTACTCATTAGTCACTTAGTCTCAGCACTTTGACCAGCTACTACTAGTCGCTACATTGCTGCCCACTGTAGAGAGATGTTTCTCTGGCCACGGCTGAGAGTGGCACTAACCAATGAGTGTAAACATACATACATGGAGTATTCAGCCATGAGATAACTTTCCCCTTTCCAAGGCTCAGAGATAATTGAGAAAGAGGCAGAAAGAATCTAAGAGCCAAAGATTAAAGAGGGCCAGAGCAAAACAGTGTCTTTTGATCATGACAGGAGTGCTGCATTCACAAACTCATAGCAGCTGTGGTTGCCTGCACAAGACCTGTACAAGATCATACCAGCCAACATTCCAGCATGGAGGGGAGCTCATGAGCCCCCAGCTCTAGCTGGGGATCGTCTAGGGGAGGGAAAATCATTTTTCTTTATAGATGTGACCCTGGTGTGTCTATCACATTCCAGTGGGTGGTCCCACACTCATGCATACATGGAAAGAACAAAGTGGACTGGATGGATTATTCAGGGGAAAAAAATAACAACAGGACAAAAAGTTGGGAGAGGGAGAGGAACCTAGATCTAGGAAGAGTGAGGGTGAATATGATTAAAATAAGCTGTATACATGTATGAAATTCTCAAAGAATTAATTAAAATTATATTTAAAAAGAAATGCTTTCTTATCTGAAAATTAGTATATTATTTATGTTTTATTTTGTATTGTAAAGCTTTCATCATTTACATTTCATTTTATAACACATCTAGAATTGACTCTGTATAGAGTGGGATATGCATGTTAGTTAATGATTTTTGTGTGTGGATAATGAATGGTTAGCACTGCTTGCTAAGAAATCCTCTATTTACTTTTAATTGATGTAATATAACTGTATCAGGCGCCAAAGTTCCACCTATATGCAGACTCATTAATAGGTTCTCTACTTTTTTAACCTAGCAATCTACTTAAATATTTTTATGGCTTTATGAGTATTCATACCTGAAAGGCAAAAGCCCAGATGCATTATTCTTTGTTATCCATTTGATCTTACATGAATAAAATATAATTCACATGATGGATTCCAAATTATTTCAATGGTATGACATCAATCAATCAACGAATCAATCAGTCAACTTGGAGATACTTGACATTAATGATACTGAATCTGTCTATCCTTAAACTAAAATAAACATTTATTTTTCTCCTTTCTTCCAACATAATTATTAAAATTTCTATATATAAGCCTTAAACATCTTTTTAATATTTATTCTTAAGCATCTTATTTTTACTGTTATTGCAAATTATTTCTTTTAAAAATACTTTTCTTCTAGGTGGGTACTGCTGGCACACACCCTTAATCCCAGCACTCTGGAGGAAGAAGCAGGCAGATTCCTGTGAGTTCAAGTCTATCCTGGTCTACAGAGTGAGTTCCAGTAGAGCTAAGGTTACACAGAGAAACCCTGTCTTGAAAAACAAAAACAACAACAACAAAATATTTTTTATTCTTTACTGTCTCATATACATACAATCTAAGACATGGTCTCATTATATATCTCTAGCAGGTCTGGAACTTCCTATATAGACCAGGTTGGCCTTGAACTCACAGAAACTTCCCTGTCTCTGCCTACTGAGTATGAGATCTATTTTTTATAGAGCTTTGCTAAATTCTACCAGTTTCTAATTTCCTTGTTTTAATTCTTTTCAAATATATTATCTAGAGTTACCAAATTTCTTTGTTTATTTGTTTTCTATTTTTATGCTTCTAATTGTCTTTTATTGTCTTGTTGTGTGGTCAGATTCTTCAGTGTAGTATTGACAGACATCCTTAGCAGAGGGTATCTTTGTCTGCTCTCTAATTATAAAGGCATTGCTTCCAACATTCTTCACTAAAAATGATGCCCAATATAAATTTGGGATAGATAGTCTTCTTTGGCATGATGCTATTTTCTTTTATTCACAGGAATATTATATTATTATGAAGTGGGTGAGAAATTCTACAAAGCCTCTTTTTAAAATATCAGTACATTGAATGTAATTTACATGCAATACAATTTAAATTTTAGAGTGGATAGCTCTAAATGATGATGAATTATCACAGATGGTGCTGTGCTACCACTATAATCATAAATAAATCATTTCTATTACCATAAAAACTCTCTTGTGCCCATTTTGTCAATCACTGTACTTCTTTTTTCAGACTAAAAGATTTATTTTACTAGTACCTTGTCTAGTGTTTTGTATATACACTGGATGTTGTTTTATGTATAATTGTATTTGTTGCACTGTCTTTGTCCAGTGTGGACACTGAAGTGATTTTGGCTCATAGGACATATTTGGGAATATTCTCTTTTATTTCATTTTATTAAATGGCTTCTGCAAATTTTTTAGTATGCTTTAATTTATATGGATATGATTGCTAAGGTTTTCTGTTTCTTCTAGAGTCAGCTTTAAGTTCTGGAAAGCCATTTTAACTGTTTTCAAATTTACTGGCATGAATTTATTATTTATTTTTAATCCTCAACATATATAATAGTGTTTATTCAACTTTCTTTATATTCTTTTTCATTGTTACCAAGGTTTTAGCCATTTTATTATCCTTTTCAGATTAAATTTTCGCTTCCTCAAACCTCTCTATTGCACACTTGTTTCACATTTCATTAATTTAGACTTTTATCTTCACTAGCTCTTTGACTCCCTTAGAATTTATTCTTTTGCTCTTGCCCTTATTTCTCAAACTCATTACAGTTCAGACTTCTTCTTTTCCAAAATAAACATTTAAGGCTATAAGTTGCCTTTCAAACACTACTCATTTACACCCCACATATATTGATATGTACTATATTCATTATTATCAAGATCTAAGTACTTGAACATCCAGTGTGATTCGCAGTTGGACAGGGGTTTTAACTTTCTAAGTGTGTGAGGATATTTCATCTTTTTGTTACTTTCATTTAATTACATTCTTGTCAGAAAATATGGCTTTCATACAGAAAATTTTAAATTTGTCACAACTTATTTTGTAAGATTATGATCAGTTTGTGAATGTTGAGAAGAAGATGATATTTACAGAGTTGTATGTACAATCTTTGTATTAGATCAAATTCATTATTTGTTTTATTACAATAATCTGTATTCTTTTCACATGTGAAACCTATAATATTTCTAAGAGCTGATTAAAATTTACTTTGGTAAGAGGTTTGTCAATATATATTTTAGACATATAGAGAGATAATACTCCATATAATTTCTTTGTTTTGCCATTAATACCAGTTTAATAACTTGATACTAGTATAGCTATTATCACTTGTCACCAGGGCAACCTCCTCCCTTTTGGAAATCTCTCTTCTCCTAAGAGATCAGCAGTATCTCTAAGGATGTGCTCTACTCAGGATTTAGTTATTCTGAGGGAATGGAATCTTGGAATTCTAGCAGTCATAACTTCAGAAATAATAGTTTCTAAAATGAAATCTTAACCATTTCTACCCAGTTATTTGGAATATTTTCCTAAGGAAAGAATGAGATCAATAAGAGGGTTTTTATGCTGGTTTTGTCCCTAAGGATGTTGACTCAGTGTGTGGCAAAGTTGGGTTGCACAGGCATTTGTACGTCCCTGGGTTCCACACACTAATTATTTTTCCAGTGAAATTCCTCTCAAGTTACCAAGCAGTTGTATGATCTCCTCTCTGGCCTCTGGACCACTCCAGACTCCCTTTCCTTTCATGCAGCCTCACCATTGCCTACTTTATTAATAAAGCATCCCTTCAGTTCCTCTCCTATTAGTGTGGCCCATTACACAGGGAGACATGATCATTTTCTTTCCTATGCTAATGTTTCCCCTTCGGTTCTCACCATTCCTATTTTCTCCAGCCTGTGTCCTCTTGGTTGTCCCTTCTTTAAACTCTATTTTTAATCCTTTTCCCCCCTAAGTTCATAGACATTCTCATGTGAAGACTTTCACATTCTCTACTTCATCACATATTTGAAATAGTAACTTTCATGCCTGTTAGACTCTAGGTGACTTGGCATTACTTCTTGTCTCCCTTAACTTTGGCAGCACAAGTAGAAGTGTCCCATTCATTAAACTTTGTTTCATTTAAACATCTGAGTAAAATTCTGCCTTCTTTTAAGACCCCATCTTACTCAACAGAAGGGGACTTCAGAACAGTCTTCTAGTGACTTTGGCCACTTAGACTCTTAGTGTGCAATATGTGTGTGTGTGTGTGTGTGTATGTGTGTGTGTATACATGTGTGTATATATATATATATATATATATATATATATATATGTGTATATGTGTGTGTGTGTGTGTGTGTGTATGTACATACATGTATATATATGTATGTATATATATGTGTATGTATATATACATATATGTGTGTGTGTGTAATTTTACAGGATTCTCATGAGAAATAATTCTGAAGAGACAAGTAAAACGCTAGCTCAATAAATTCTATGATGAGTCTTGCATCTTTAAAATGATATTCTACCTTCTTTACTAAAAGAATCCTCATACATGTGTTCTTAGGGAAGTAACTATGAAAAAACAGAGCTTGAGCTCAGGAAGCCATAGTTATGAGTATTTAGAATGCCAGTATGAGCCTAGCAATCTGGTCATACCAGACAGTTTAGGGACCTCATGAGGATTGGCTGACTAGTTAACAGAAAGGTGCTCATCCCTGAAGAGCCCATCTGGGACATCGGGAATTGTTTTTTGTTGTATTTTTTATTTTTTTAAAGACAGTTTTATTGAGATAAGTCTGACATCTAGTAAAGACACACATATAGTGAGCAGCTTTATAAGCTCCTACATTTCTTTTCAAGTGTGATGAAATATAGGTAACATAAAATATATCATTTTAACAAGTTTTTAAATGTAAGGTTCAATGCTGTTAGTATTTTCACATTGTTGTGTAGCCAAACTCCAGAACTCAACTTACAGATTAAAACTCTATATCCTTTAAATATTATCTTCCCATTTCTTCTTCCCCTAGACCCTGATAAGTATCATTCTACTTTCTCATTTTATGAAATTGACCAGCCTAGGTATATCATACAATATTTGGGTTCCACTTACATATATAGGTTCATTAATACTATAGTATATGTGAGATTTTTCTTCCATTTTTTGACTATATGTCATTGTGTTGTGTGCATATATCACAGTTTGCTTATGCAGTCATTTGCTGGTAGACACTTGGGTGAGTTCCACTTGCTAAGGAAGGGTTGGATTAGAACATATTGGCCCCCACTCCAGCCTGACCTTTGTTATTAAGACAACATATGCTATCCAATAGACTCTTCATGAGGATTGACTAAAATATTGTCCTAATCTCCTCCTAACTGTCTACTCACTGAGTCATTGCAAAGCTATCTGGGTATCTTGAGGTATCCTCGGGGATCTTGAGTTCTGTTGTCTTGAGTATGATGTGTTGGCTTGGGTAACCTTCTAAGATCTCTGTCCTCTCAATTCTTGTGCATCTTCACCATCTTCTCTGAAGTTTGGCAACAGCCCGACACTAATGAACACCTCCCTGATGAGGCTGTTCTGGGCTAACTAATCTCCCTTTCCACCGAGAGTTGGCAGACTCTGTGGTACACTAAGAACAGACATGCCATTTCCTTCTAACTAAAGTGGTGTATAGCTCCATGCGTTTTCTTTTAATTCATAGTGACAGAGTATTTTCATGACTATGGGCTGACATTTCTCATCTAGTGTCATTAGGATTCACTTTGGAAAGCACACTGGAGTTTCATGCTGCTCATAAATGTTTGAAAAGAAACCACTTCATAGTCTAAGATAGGAAATCACAGGCTTGCTATAGGGATGGTCTATCTGAGGGCTGCTGGCTTGGAAAGAAATATAAATCTAGCTCAGCCTCAGTGAGAGCTTATTTGCTTGCCATTAGGTGATACCATGTATGAGCTCATGCCTCAGAATCCTGCTGGATTAGCTGGCCTGTGCCTGTCACATGTTCACCCAAACAAACTGAAGCTGGTTTTGATTTTTAAGTTCTCTGCTTCTCTGTGGCTTATGCCATTCGTCAAGAATCTGAAATCTGCGATAATTCCAAACACGAGAGCACATTTTGTATTTCACTGGCCTTTGCCTGAGTACCCAATAATTTTGAATTACATAACTAAGTATCCAGTTGGCCTGCTGTGAACCTATCCCTTGTAGCCTCGAGTGAGGGATGGGGGCAAGGGTTTCCTCTTTGGGTATATAGAGGACACAGATGGCCTGGAGAAAAAAAGGACCTTTTGTGACTAGAGAGAAGAGAAGGAGGAACTGTGCACATCCCTCTAGAGACTCAGCTAGACAGGAAGCGATGACCCAGGAGAGGAGAGAGTGAGAACAAAATTTCACTGCATGATTCTAAATGACTTGATTTAGAAACCTCTGAAAAGCTCAGACCTGATTTAATTGGGGCCAAGACCCTCACCTCAAGAGAGGTCCAAATGTACAAAGGATGTAGTGAGGCTATTTTGCCCACTGTTAAAGCAGGCTTAGATTCCTCAGGAAAATCAGTTCCTAGGGCTATCCAAGCTCCCTGCAATATGCCATCCTTACATCATTTTCAGTATTTGCAAACCATCATCATCTTCCTCACAAATTAATCATTTACCCTATCTCCTCACAAGAGAGTCCTTCTGTTCTTCCTCTTACAAGGCATCATTGATAAACAGAGAAAAGCCCTGTCTAGTCCATACTTGGGCTTATGTGACTTCATCTTTCTGTCTCTGATTTGGCAAGACCAATAGTAAGCCTAAGGAAAAGCAAAACAAGAAATGTTGCCCAGATGAGTGACAGATGAAAGGAAACATGGCAAAGTGGCCCTCTAAGCAATTCTCTATGACCCAAGAATTGCTCAGGTTTAAATAGTGTCCTAAACTTCCCAGTGCCTCAAAACCATCTACATATAGTAAATAACTGCAGATGGTCCAGACCTGGTTTTACAAACAGTAGTTAGTTGGTAGTCACAACCCAAGGCCTTGTCTTGGCTGAAAGAGGCAGTGGGATTACAAACATTCATCTTCACCCAACAAAGTCTGTTTTTTCTTATCTCTCACAGTCTTAACTCACTGACACATCCATATAAAAGCTACCTCATTAAAGTATTAAATAAGGGATGGGTATATAGCTGAATGGTAGATCGCTCATCTAGTATACACAAAGCCCTAGGTTTGACCACCAACACTGCACACACACACACACACACACACACACACACACACACACACACACGGGGGGGGGGGGCATAGAGCATACAGATAATAAAATAATAAATTATATGATTAGAACATATTCTGAAACCAATGTTCCTTCAGGATTTAATTAACTTGTGAGCTCTCACTTTTGTTACTTAGTTTAAAACTCCACAGGTTTTAATTTGACTCTATGGAATAAAGTCATTTAATTAGCTGATACTCCAGCTAAGCTGTGTGAATTGTTGATTCTATTTTTATGTCTGAGTTCATCAATCTGACTTTTCATGAGTGGAATTGTTAACAAAATCAAAGACATTTTCCAGGCCACCATGAGCCGTTGCCTTGAACCCTAGAATGACAATCATTGCGCAGCGGCCACTGTCAGTTTCCCTAAAACTCAAATCTGTTTATGTCACTCCTTTCCTTAAACCATTCAATTTCCCATCACCTCAGATTCCAAAATTCCTAACTCCTTAAACATGAGGCAGCAGAAGAGCGGTTGGACCACTTTGGCTGAACATCCTTGACCAGCACACCGGCTTCATACTCTTCATTCCGCACCCCATAGAAAGAGAGGAAGGAGCTGAGTCGTTGAGTGATGCTAAGATAAGGCACATTCCCATCACTCTTGCCCACATTGCCAGAGCATCCTTTCCCTCCATGTAAATTTGGCTGACGGCTCCTCCTAGGAAATAGACAAGCAACTGGGTCTCCAAACCTCTACCTTTGGAGAGGAGAGGAGGATGCTTGACTTAGGGCATAATCCAGCCAGGGTAAGTGTTTATGCTGACCACAAAGAGCATAGTCTGGCCACATCTCAGACCTATGTCACATTCCCCTTCTAATCCTACTTCCTCTTGCAGGACCAGTCTCTCCTGGCCCATCTCCACTTCCTGGTAAGTGGTTTACCGCTCATTGGCTTATTTCTTCCTAAGATCCACACAAGTCAGTACATTTTCTATTAGGATTTCCTCAACTAGTAGGAAGTCAGTAATTTCAGACCTTCTGATTATATCTTATCAACCCATATGACCAGTCCCCCATACACTAAAACACACCCACTTTCCTGGATCTAACTGTGGTCAAAATAACTTTATAATACTTATTGTTCTAAAGCTAGTTTGAGTTGAGTTTCTGTCCATTATAACTAGGATCCTGCAAGTTTATACTTACTTAAACCAGTTTTCAGACACCCCAACCTGCAAGCTGCCTGTGACAGGATCTGTAGCTAACCTTTCCTGTGTTGTACTGGCCTCTGAAGAAACTAGAATTCTTCCAGAAGTATTGTCAGACAATAACAACTATTTAAAACTAAGATCATTGTTTTGAGCACTCAGTCTCCAAGTGTTAATTGTTTCATTATGTCAAAAGAATGTCATTTATGTGGCACCAATTAAAAGTATAATTAGTTAATTACCTAAGCACAGAATTTCTACTATTTTATCTTGATGGCTTCACTACAAAGCCATGTTGTCCCCAACAAGTGCTCCCATTAGGGTGTTTCACAGATATTTTTCATATCTTTCTCTTGAGCAACTTTGTAGAAGATATGGCTGTCCTTCTCCACCCAATACAGCTTTACTTGCAGAAATGGACATGGCATCTAAGATAGTGGTTGCAGAATGTTGCCTATATCAGAACCACTTGGAGGGCTGAGCAAGCCTCTGTGTTCTGCCTTCACCAGATCTAGGCTAAAAGTCCCAAACTTCACATTCCTAAGAAGTTCTAGCTGATTAGATGTGGCTAGTCTAGGACTCACACCTGACTTTCACAAACTACCCATACTATAGTAGACTCCCCAAACACAATTTCTCATTTCCCTGGCAAATTTCAAAAGCCTTGTTGGGAGAACTGATTTTTTAAATAGCTCAATGAATCCATTATTTGACATATTTACTTTGCTGGATTGGGGGTTCCCAAATTCCAATGTATCAAAGGCCAAGGAAAGAAATCAGAGGAGTTCAGACTGGGCGGTGGGGAGACAGTGGGCATCCACATGCACACACCGTGTCAAAGGTGTGTACTGTGGGGATCTGGAGCATGTGAATTCCACCTGAACAGTGCTGTTGTGTAGCCTGGTGGCTGAGATCACAGGCCTTGCATCAGGCTCCATCACTTATTAGCTATGTGCGGCTGGCAAGTCTCCAATTTCCCCAAGCTTTGTTTCCCTCACCCATTCAATTGGGAGGACAGAATCTACCTTAGAGGGTAGGCGTGAGGATTAACTTCAGGATAGAAGTTGGGAGAAAAGGTGGGCCATATTTAACTACAGTACCAGCAAAGGCTTACCCAATTAGGACTGTGTCTAGTCACTACTGAGCATTAAGCCAACACTAGTAAAAATACAGTGTGCTTGTTAATTTGCTTAGCTCTTACACCATCTCTGAAATAAGTACAATTCCTAGCGCCATTTTGCTTATGAATAAACTGGGATGAGACATTGAGGAATCACAAAAGAGGCCCAACTTCACAGAGCTAGCAAGTGGTAGGACTTGGTGATAAACCTATGCTGGATGATTCCAGGTTCCTACTTTTACCACCACACACCGAGTTAGCAGTTAAGCAAGCAGGTGCCTTTAAGGGAAAACCTGTGTATAATGCACCTGCTGGGTTATCCTTTCTTTCTTTGTTTCCACTAAGATGCTGGAGAAATTTGGGGAGAATCAGCTTAGTTCACCAAGCTTCTTCAGCTCATTCCTTCAGCCACCCTGCATAAACTTGGCTTTTTTTTTATAAAAAATTATTGCTGTTACTATGATTATTGTTATTACTATTACATTAGAGAAGGAAGATTTTATTTGGGCTCACAATCACAAGAACAATAGCTGAGCTTTTGGCAGCCGCATCTCACATCTCGGCAGATCAGAAAGCAGAGAACGGTTGTCACCTTCAAAGTGATTCATTCCTGCTAGCTAGACCACAATCCTGAAGATTCCACAGCCTCTGAAAATAGCACCACCTGCTAAGGACCAAGCATTCAAACACATGAACCTGTAGGGGACATTTCACCTTCTAACCATAACAGGAAGAAAGCGCAGTCTCCATTCTATAACTGATGCAAAGGTTTAAGGACATCCCTTCCATGTCAGCTCTTGTAGGCTGCTGTGTAATCTAGGACATGAGTCAAACAATAGCCATTGGAATCATCAAGGTTGTGGACCAGAAATCCTTCACTGCTGGCCAACTCACTTAATGGAGAAGACCAGTAGATGAAACTCACCACTGGACATTCTCTCTGCTCTCCCCAGATAACCTGACAGTCTACATGCTTACAGGTAAAGTTAGTTAAACCTGTGCTACTTTCTTCCAGGAAGGAAAAAAATGAGACATCCCAGAAAACTCTTCCCTGTAAAGATACTCCATCACCCTATCAGTCACTCTTGCCACAGCTCCAGACCAGCCTGGAGATCAGGCTCCTCCCTGTCTGGTCTATAGTCTCTGTAGAGCAGTTGGATTGTTCTGGGATGTGAGAAGCAGGCTCACAATGACAAAGGGCTGAAATAGTGCAAGTCACTGCCCCAGAACAGCACTGCCCCATGGCTCTGGTACTTTATCCTCTAGAAGCCTACAGAGCAGTCGGTGTCAACAATTACTTATCCAGCTAGTAAAGCAGGATAGAAGACCATAAATTATCCACTAGAAGCATGGCCTCAAACTCATGTTTGTGTCCAATACAATAAGTCTGTTACGTTTAGTATGTAAGTGGGGGTAACTTGTGGCCTTGATTATTCAGCTATGCTTTCTTTCCATTAATGTATGCACCAAGACAACTCTTCCTGGAACCCAAGAAGCTCTATATTGTGCTATACTGAAGGAGCCGAAAATCAGGAGCACAGGATTTGCCTGTACCCTGCTCTTCACCTCATCTTCTCACCCGTCAAATATAGGCATTTGCCAGGGGCCAGATGCTGTTCTCACCCCCACACACCTATTTCATGGGTAGAGATAGAAGGGATATCTCAGGTGGCAGTGTATGAGGAAACAGAATGGTAGAGATGGGGGAGTCTTTGCTAACACCAATGTTGGTTTGAGCATGCACCAAAGCCATTGTATCTCCCATCCTAATCTTTTGTACACGTGTCCAAAGCATTATCTCTATGAGTGTGCATAGACTTCTAGAATGAAATCTGCATGCTGCCTTTGTTTGGGTAGTCATTGCTCTGTAAATGACTCCAGTGCTCTATTTACTAGCTGCAAGTCATACATGCACTCTTATCTACTAATGTACATTTGGCTTCTCACCAAAATGTGTTTGGTCCCAACAGAGGCACTGGTTTTGTTCTGTAAAGGAGCAGTATCATAGAACTCTGGCCAGTTGGTACTATCTAGAATACAAGTTGATTTACCTGGTTACTAAGATTTGTTTAAAGACTTAAAATTGATTTGTTTTAGTGTTTTTTTTTATTTATGTGTATGTATCTTTCTGTGCATATGCCACATGAGAAGGGTGTTGGATCCGTTGGAGGGCACAGGTTATGGCAGTGAGTCACCTGATGTGAGTGCTGAGAAGGGAACTCAGGTCCTCTGGAAGAGCAGCAAGCATTCCTAACCCATGAGCAATCTCTCTAGTCCCTAAAACCAACAGAAAGCTGACCTCTGTGTAGCCCAGTCTCTCTGCCTCTCCCTATCTGTCTCTATATTTCTATCTATCTATCTATCTATCTATCTATCTATCTATCTATCTATCTATCTAATCTATCACTCTCTCTTTTTCTATATATAGATACATATCATATATTTATCTCTCTCTCTTTTTCTGTGTGTGTGTGTGTGTGTGTGTGTGTATGTGTGAAGCCTATAGTTTGAATATAGCCCCCCTTTTTTTTTTTTTTTTTTTTTACAAAACTGAGTGGATCTAAAAGAGCATGTCTTGGACTGGAGAGATGGATCAGCCATAAAAGAACACTTACTGTTCTTCTAGAGGAATCAGCCTCCATTCCCAGGATTTTCGTGGAAGGTCACAACCACCTATAACTCAAATTCCAGGGCATCCAGTGCCCTCTTCTGGTCTCTGTGGGCACTTCCCACATGTAGTGCATAGACATACACACAGGCAAAACACACATACACATACACATTACAAAATAATTTTAATCACCTATCTTGGGTCACTTTTGAACTATAAGCCACAGTGTATAGGCTCTACACCTGCACTACAGGTATGCATAGGGTTATGTGGTGCCTAGTTATTCTGCTGAACATGGTTGGGAAAAATCCAAGTCTTCAGCATGCCAGGTATCGTGCCCATCTCATGGCAAATGATACTTCACAGCATGCTTCTCTCTGGATGGCACCCTCTCTTGTGTCACCTTCTACCTCTTTTCTTACCTTTATGTCTTGTTTTTTCAGACGAAGACTATAAAAATGCTCTACTTGCTTAAGTTATACCTGATTTCTCTTTACTGAGTAGTTTGTACCTTTCTTCACAGGATGGATAATTATCGTATAGATACTATTGTTGGACTTATCCTTTGTCATGTCTTAAACTTCCTGCACCTGACCTTTGATTCCAGATAATGTACTTACTTAACATAGGCCCATGGGAAGTGGGACCACAAACTGAAAAAGTTCATCCTCCAGCAGAATAGTGGAGCTGTGGACATGACTTTCATCTTACAGGTCTGACGTGTTAAATCAGACACATTAAGGTCAGCTATGTATCATGAGGATACATCATTGATTTCCTAAAATAAATATAGATTATTTGTTATCATGTTACTATTATTATTGTTGTTGTTGTTTGTGCTTGGTCAGCCCTCAGACCAACTTCTCAGGCTGACAGAAAGGCTTTGCCAAGCACCAGCCCCACTTGGATGATGGACATGACCATAAGCAGTAGTCAACCACAGCACCAGAGGGTAAGAAATTCTCTTGCAGAAGAGGGATCCACATACTGCACCCTCTTCTGGAGGAAGATCCTAAAGCTTAATTCATCAGCCCCCTACCCCTCCCTGTAGCTCACCCACTATACTACCTGGTCAGGTTTCCATGGTTAAAGCAGTGTAGTTTATTCCTGAAAAACATTATTTTGTATGCTAACCAAAATCACTAATAAAAAAAGAAATATGACCAAGAACATTAATGAAGGTTTCTTATGCCAGATATTGAGATTTTTACAAGAGTCTATGGCTTTTGAGAGGGGAGCATTGGCATCGTATGTGGCCTAACTTCATTTAAAACACACACACACACACACACACACACACACACACACACACACACACACACATTGTATGCAATTTTAGGTAAATATAAAATAATAGGAGTCTTTAAAACTTTAACAACCATTCTTGGTGTTACTGTCCCTCCTTCCCTCTCCTTCTATACTGACCTCCTTCCTTCCTGGTTTTAAGCAGGTGTGATTTAACTGTGACCAAGAGCAACTTGGGAAGGAAAGGATTTGGTTCATACATCACAGGTTGTGACATGCTGTGTTATATTAGGGAAGCCAAACCAGAAACTAAGAGGCAAGAACTGAAGCAGAAACCACAGAGGACTGTTGCATACTGGTTTTCCCAGCCTGCCTTACCCTACATCCCAGGACCACCTTCCCAAGGACTGCAATGCCCACACTGGGATGGGCTCCTCCACATAAATCATCAGTCAAGGAAATGCCCTGCAGACTTACCCACGGGCCAATCTGATGGGGGCACCCTCTCAGCTCAGGTTCCTTCTTTTTCACATGATGTTAGCCTGTGTCAAGCTGAAGTACTGATGTGGAAATTTTCAGCTGCTCTTTCAGCCTTGTTATTAGCTGTCTCGGGGTGCTCTCCCACAGACAAAAATCGTTATGGGCATTGCTTTTCACAGCTAACTCTGATGCAGCCAAACTTAATACAAAGGCTTGTCATGGACCCCTTAATTATTGACTCCCTTCCTGGACTCGCTCACACAGATGGGTGAAGACCCAAACTATCCTGGAGGAAACCTGCAATCTTGTTATGGTAACCATATGCCAGACCTGGTCCTCAGCTTTACAAGATCCAGAGCTGAAGCACAACCCTCACATAGGTTCCTGGGCTTGGGGAAGATTGATAATATCAAACAACTCACAACATCTAGGTGTCAATGTCTTGGAGAAAGTTTACAGTGACAGCCATATTATTGCCAGAGAGTATTCAATGATCCTGAAATCTGAGCCAGGGAGTGGGCTGAAGATCATCATGTATGTGTGCCCGTTGCTCCAGGAGACTGTGGGCTGGAGTATGACAGCATACTCAGCTCTGCTTCCTCTTCCTGAAGATCCCTTCTCACCTCAGATTGATAACTACCACTAAGAGGCCAGCAGTCTTCTGCCGTTTCTGCCTCCATTCCATGTCTCGGATCTCCTTCGCCTGTTTCTATTGTGACATCATTAGTCCCTCAAGGGCCTTTGATGCTACTGTCCATTAAAATAGTGTAGCACGAATTTCTAAAAGGTCTTATTAATAAAAACAAATCTGGAGCCAGGTACTGGGGTGAATGCTGAAAGATCAGAGAAACATAACAAGCCACATCCAACCTCACCTTGCCAATTCCTCAGCTGATCTTCTTTCCTCAAGCTGGAAGCCTCTGAGTCCTCATCCAAATGGATCTCAGCTGTACTTCTGCTAAAAAGCCTAAAAGCTTAAAAGGACTCTATTCTTGGTCCTCACCTCTTATATACCTTTCTGCTTTCTGCCATCACTTCCTAGGATTAAAGGCATGTGTCACCATGCCTGGCTGTTTCCAGCGTGGCTTTGAACTCACAGAGATCCAGACGTATCTCTGCCTCCAGAATCCTAGGATTAAAGGCATGTGTGCCACCATTTTCTGGCCTCTATGTCTATCTAGTGGCTGTTCTGTTCTCTGAGCCCAGAGAAGTTTATTAGGGTGCACAATATACTGGGGGATATAATATCACCACAAAATAGTTTCTTTTACTGGCTTACCCTTGTTAGAAATATTGCCTGTGGTGGAGCAGATGAAGTCCTGAGTGGCTGTATATAGTTGACAAGGGAAGAGCCATGTCAAGGACCCCAATGCTTCAGAATCACCGAAATGGCAAAGTCCTTGGACTGCAAGTACAAATGTTGAGACTGTATGCAGAAACTATCAACCACAGCTTCCTCTCTGTTACAGCAACCTGAGACAGTTCTACAGAGGCCTCCTGCCCAGGTCAGCTAACCACCTTCTGCTTCATGCAGGGGTTGCTGTGGGTCCATCAGCACGCACAGCCCACTCTACCCCTGCTTTTCTGGACTGTGTTGTTTCTTTGTTCCCTGTCACCTCAGTCAGGACAATCCCCAAGCCATGCAGATCCTGGCAAATATGTCTCCACACAATCTTCATTAGGGTAATAGTCCTAGTCTTCTCCTAAATGAGAAAAACTGCCTTAGCTCAAAGCTGAGAAATGGTCCTAATTAAGAGTGAGTTTGTCTCTTCTAAGATCTCCGTATCTGTAGGCTGGGGGGAAAAGATAGCAACGGAGAGCACATGTCGGTAACTGAACGAGCAAATCTGTCCAACTCCAAGATAGAGATGTGGTCATTGTTCCAGTCTATACTGGCCACAAGAATGTGTCAGCAAGCACACAGCACCCAATGACAGACTTTTGAAAACTTGGTGCGACCCTCAACTCCTAAAGTATCGACACCATTCATTAGCAAGAAAATAGCAATGGGAACTTTACTGTTGCTTCTTGCTATTTTGTTCAGCGATGACAGAACACCATGCCTTGAGCAATGATCAACTTGTTGGGTAAACAATTACTTAATATAACCTGTTACCATCATGACATCAAGATCTAAAAACCACTAATATTAAAGAACCCTAAAGCATCTCTGGTCTATATTGATGCTTTGGGATGCTTTTATGTTCCAGGCATCATGTACTGCACCACCTACGATAGTTTGTCCTCTATCCACATTCAGCTCAGCTCCCCTCCCCCCCCCCCTCAGCTCCCCTCCCCCATCCCCTCAGCTCCCCTCCCCCATCCCCTCAGCTCCCCTCCCCCATCCCCTCAGCTCCCCTCCCCCATCCTTCAAGCCTCCTACCCTTAGACACATTTACTCTAGTCCTTTTGATTTCACTCTTTTTTTAAGATTTATTTTTATTTTACAGGCATGAGTGTTTGCTTGCGTGTATTTTTATACACCATATGTGTGCCTGGTGCTCTCAAGAGGGCATCTGATCTCCCTGAAACCAGAGTAATAGACAGTTGTGAGCTGCCATGTGGGTGTTGAGAAACAAACCCAGGCCTCTGAAAGAGCAGTAAGTTCTCTTAACTGCTGAACTGTCTCTCCAGTCCGACTGCATGAGTTTACCATCTCTTCCGTTGAACTTCTTGATGCTCATCTAACATGTCTCTGCTCTACTACTTCCCCGATTCCTTATCCACATTCAGAGAGAGGCTTGCTCTCCCAGCTTAGTGATTCTCAGAAGTCAAAATCAGAACTCAGCATCTTGTATACAAACTGCTCCTTCTAAATCAGAAGTTTTCCCAGTCAGACACCAAATATGCTTACAGGTCATTACATTCAGTTCCTCAATTCAGAATCTGGACTTCCAAGCCATGCTAACCACAGTGTCCCTTCTAGATTTTTTCCTAAGGCTTTGCCCAATTCTATTTTAAATGTTTTTTTGTTTTGTTTTGCTTTTTGTTTTTTTCCTTTTTGAAACAGGGTCTCATGTATCTCAGATTGGCTCTAGCCTTGCTAAGTGTACAAGTATTTCCTTAAACTTTTGGTCCTCCTGCACTCCACTCTTGAAATCTGGGATTATAGGCATAGGCTACCACTGTGATCAAACTCTACCAACTGAACTACTATGATGGCTAGTTTTTAATTGTCAGCTTGACTCATTCTAGAATCACCCAAGGAGAGTCTTAGTGGGGGCTTGTCTAGGTCAGGTTGGTCCATAGGTATATCTGTTGCCGACTATCTTGAGGTGAAAAGACTCACCCACTATGGCTGGCACCATTTCATAGGCAAGAGATCCTGAACTATGTAGGAGTGGAGACTTTGAAGTCACAAACAGGCATGCATTAACTTACTCTTTGCTGCTCTGGATTGTGGAAGTAATGTGACCATATCCTTTAAGTTCCTGTCACCATGACCTACCTGTGCTGGTGGGCTGTCATGTGGAACTGAGAGACAACAACAAAATGTTCTTTCTCAGGTTGTTTTTGTCAGGGTATTTTGTCACAGCAAGAGGAAATCAAACTATAGCAACCATACTTACAGTTCTATTTTTAAACAGTGTGTGTGTGTGTGTGTGTGTGTGTGTGTGTGTGTGTGTGTGTATTAGATGAAACTAAGTTCATTAAAAAGATGAGATTAACTGTTTCCAGAACTTACCAAGATCTGGTAGATTGGACAGATTTATACACAAAGGACACAGATATAAACACATAGCATCCTTAATGATGTATTTTGTGTTACTAATGAGGCACGAAATGCATTCTAAAAATGTAATGGCTCAGCAAATGCTGATGAGAAAGCTGGATATCTACATCCAAATGAATGATACTGGATGCAGAGTGGAGCCACATATAAAAATTATATTCACCTGAACCAAAGAACTAAACATAAGAGCTAAAATTAGAAAACCTTTAGGAGAAAAAACTTTCATTGACATTGAACTTGACAATGATCTTGTAGATCAAAGTCACAGGCAACAAAAGAAAACCAAATCAGATTTCATCAAAATCCTAAAAGTTTGAGCTTAGGTTAAGGGACACTTTCAATAAAGTGAAATGGTAACCCACAGAATGGGAGTCATATTCTCAAATAATGTATCTGATAAAGAATAAATGTCCAGAACATATAATGCTCTCCTTATCTAGAAAACTCTCTGAGAACTTACTGAAATGGTTATATGATATATATTCCAATGGAGCTTATTATATTCCAGTGGTGACAAATGTGTAGTAAATGTGATAAGTTGGTAAAATGTGTAATATATTAAATTGTGGTAGGTGACAAACAAAAAAAGCAAGGAAGTTCAATGGAAAATATTATATATAGTTATACTCATTGGCGTGTAGACAAAATTTAGACAAAATACTTTGAAGAATGCTTCCCTGCAAGTTAAAACTGAGTAACATATTGAAGAAAGTGAGTCACTTGACTGTCTTAAGTCAGGAAGTGTTCTAGGCAAAGGAAAGAATAAATAAGAAGCCTCTGAGCAGAAGCAGTGCCAGTACATTTGAGGGAAGCTAAGCAGGCTGTGTTTGAGCAGTGTTGTTCTTCTTCATAACTATAGTAAGGACTAATAGCTAGCCTAAGGATGTGGAAGACTCAAGTGAGTGTGAGCTGAGATGAGCATGGACACATAACAACTGACAACAGAAACAACAGAGCATTCCGAACTGTTAGAATAACTCCACTCCAACAAACTGGAACAGCCAGAAGAAATGGACAAACACCTGCACACATCCGTTACCCATGCTGAATCATGAATAGAGTTTGAACAGCTAAATAATGGACAATGAGATTCAGTCAGAATTAAAAATGAAAAAAGATACTCAAAAAACCGAAGAAAATAGAATTTTTCTGTGGTGGCTATTCTTGGTTGTCAATTTGACTGCATCTGGAATTAACTAAAACCCAAGCAGCTGGACACATCCAAAAAGGTTTTCTTGATTGAATTATTTGAAGTGAGAAGTCTAACCCTAAATCTGGATCTTTTGAATTGGGAAGATCGACCTTAAACCTGAGCCACACCTTCTGCTGAGAGCCTGTATAAAGGACATGGAAGAAGAAGTTTGCTCTTTGCCTGCTTGCCCTCACTCACTGGCAGGTCCATTGCTTTTCTGGCATTAGAGACTACTTCTTTAGGATTCTAGTGTATACCAGACCAGCTGAGATATCATCCAACCTTGTGGACTGAACAGCTACCAGAGTTTTGAATTTTTTATCAAAAGACAGTCATTGTTGGAATAGTCAGACCATAACCTAATTTATTAGCCACATTAATAAATCCCATACACATATACCAGAATCCTGAAGAGGTAGGCTCTAATGCCAGTGAAGGAATGAGCTTGTCAATGAGAGTTAGGGCAAGCAGGCAAAGAGCTAGAGCTTCCTTCTTTCATGTCTGATAGATAAGTAGATAGATAGACAGATAGATAGATAGACAGACAGACAGACAGACAGACAGATAGATAGATAGATAGATAGATAGATAGATGATAGACAGATAGATAATAGATGGGTAGATAGATGATGATAGATAGAGAGATTTATTCTGTCGGTTCTGTTTCTCTAGAGAACCTTGTCTAACACAGATTTCTTTCTTACATTCATTCTAGAAGGCCAGTATTACCCAATGCCAAAACTACATTACAACATAACAATAAAAGAAAACTGATGTGATGGTTAATCATGATTGCCAGCTTGATAGGATTTAGAATCACCATGGAAAAAAACCTCTAGGTATGTCTGCAAGGAGCTTCCAGATTAGTTTAATTGAGGTAGGAAGACAAAGCCTCAATGTGGGCTGTGCCATTCCATGGGCTGGGATCATGAAGGACTATGGTGATATTTTATTTGTACTGAAATGTGATTTTATGTGTATGTTAATAAAGTTGCCTTGGGATCAGAGCTAATAGCAAGCCATAGCAGAAGCTGGGCGGTGATGGCGCATGCCTTTAATCCCAGCACTTGGTAGGCAGAGCTAGGCAGATCTCTGTGTGTTCAAGGATAGAGCCAGCATGGAGACACACACCTTTAATCTCAATACCAACCTTAGAAGAGCTGGAGGTCTATATAGACAGGCAGTGACGAGGAGGTCCTGTGGTTGGGTTGAGAAGGCAGAACAGAAAGTCAATAAAAGGACAGACACAGGAAGTAGGCTCTTGCTGAGAGGGAGGACAGCATAGGCAGTGAAGGGTAAGGCTCTCAGCTATTGCTCTGACCTCTTGGGCTTTTAACTCTGCAATTGGCTCTGTGTTTCTTATTTTAAAAAAGACTGTTACATCTACAAAGGACCACCAGCATTCTTTTCTCTCTGCTTCCTGACTGGGGATACCATTTGACAGGCTGCCTCTGTCTGGCTCCTGCTGCTGTGACTTCCCTGCTTGATAGACTGAACCCTGGAACTGTAAGCCCCAAATAAACCCTCCCTCCTCTGACTTGTTTCAGTCAGGCATTTTGTCACAGTGATTAGACAAGTAACTAATACAACTAGTAGCCACTATTCCTGGTGAACACTGATGGAAAAGTCCTTAGCAAAATATCAGCAAAGCACACCAACAGCCCATTAAACAGGTCATTAGCCATAATATTTGCCCCTAGGATGCAAAAAAGAGCAAACATAAGGAAATCAATAAACATGACATACTCCATTATCATAATCAAGTACAAAAACCATATCACCACTTTAATACAGCAAAGAATATTTGACAAAAATTCAATATCCCTTTAGCCTTACTCCCAATGAATTAGGGGAGAATTAAGATATTTCAACACAATAAAGGCCCTACATGACAACCCACAACTAATAACATATTGAATGGAGACAGTTTTAAAAATCTTTCCTCTGAGAATTGGAACAAGACAAGGATGCCTGCTTTCATCACATTCATTAAACACAGCACTAGACGTCCTAGCCAGAGCAATTAGGCAAGATAAAGAAAGAACATCCAAATTGGAAAGGGAAAAATCAACTTTCTTTGTTATCAGATGTCATGATTGTGTTTACAGAAATCCTTGGAGACTCAACCCCCCCCCCTCAAAAATAACTGTTGAGACTAATGAATGAAATCAATACATTTTCAGGATACAAAAGCAATAATCAAAAATCAATAGCACTTTTATATGCTAACAATGAGTTATCTGAAAAAGAAATCAAGAGAAAATCCTATTCATAATAGCTATAAAAATAAAATAACACATCCAAGAGTAAATTAATGAAAGATACATACAGTGAACACTAAAAATAAAGAAAAGGAAAGATAAAATAAGTTGGTGACTCATACATGCAATTTCAGCACTTGAGAGACTGAGGCAAGAGGATTTCCTTGAGTTCAAGGCTAGCCTGATTACAATGTGATAGGACCAAATCCGAGCCATAGACTACCAGGAGAAGTCTGAATTAAGGATAAGAATATGTTTTTTTAATCCAAAAGTAATTGATGAAAGACATTGAAGAAGTTACAAATAAATGGAGGTGTACCCATATTCATCAATTGAAAGAACTTTAGAATGCCCATAGTACACAAAGTGAGGTACACATTCAATGAAATCCCCTTCTAAATTCCCATGTTGTTCTTCATAGAAATAGAAAGCTGTGGAATAATCCTTCTGTACACTGTGAAAATTTTAATTGAAAAGTTGACTGACTGATAGCTAAGCAGGATTTCTAGGGCAGAGAGCATGCTGGGAAGAAGAAGGGCAGAGTCAGAGGAGTTGTCAATGAGACACAGAGAAAGCAAGAGATAAACACACCATGCTGAAAGAAGATACCATATGTGCCAGAGGGTAGATAAGAAATATGGGTTAATTGAAGTTGTAAGAGCTAGTTAGTAGCAAGCATAAGTTATTGGCCAAGATTTCATAATTAATAAGAAGTCTCCAAGTTGGTTAATTGCGAGTGGCTTCTGGGACACATAGAAGCTCCACCCACAGAAAGCAAAAGCCAGTAAGAACCACAAATGATTTCTGGCAATCCACCTGCAGAAGAATGAAGTTAGATCCAATATTTCACTGCTTACTGAAATCATCTAAAAAATGATTAAAGATTTAAATATAAGGTTTAAAACATAAAAATGTAGGGACAATACATCAAGATACTGGCCTGTGCAATGATATTTTTGCAGATGGCCCCAAATACATGAGTAACTTGGTCCCATCGAGTTGTTAGGCTTTTGCAGGAAGCACCTTTACCTGGTTAGCCATCTCTCCATAGTTGAGGCTCAAAAATGCCACTGATATTTATGATAAAATAAGCATTTATATGAGTTTTCATTGCTGTGACCAAACACTCAATAGAAACAACTTAATCTTAGTCTTTCTGACAGGTGTAAGGTGGTATCTCAGAGTTGTTTTGATTTGCATTTCCCTGATGACTAAGGATGTTAAGCAATTCCTTAAATGTCTTCCAGTCATTTGAATTCTCTGTTTAGCTCTGTAGCCCATTTTTTAATTTGATTGTTTGGTATTTTGATGTCTAGTTTCTTAAATTTTTTATATATTTTGGAGATCAGCCCTCTGTCAGATGTGGGGTTGGTGAAGATCTTTTCCCATTCTGTAGGCTGTAGTTTTGTCCTGTTTATTGTGTTCTTTGCCTTACAGGAGCTTCTCAGTTTCAGGAGGTCCCATTTATTAATTGTTGCTATCAGTGTCTGTGCTACTAAAGTTGTATTTAGGAAGTGAGATACCATCTTATACCTGTCATATTAAAAACACTGAAGACATCTTATGTTAGAAAGGATGTGGAGCAAGAGGAACACTCTTCCATGCTTAGTGGGAGTGCAAACTTATACAGCCACTTTGGAAATCAGTATGGCAATTTCTTAGAAAATTGAGAATCAATCTTCCTCAAGACTTAGCTATACCACACTTGGGCATATTCCCAAGGAATGCTCAATCATACCACAGGGACACATGCTAAACTATGTTCATAGCAGCATTATTTATAATAGCCAGAACCTGGAAACAACCTAGATACCCTTCAACTGAAGAATGGGATAAAGAAAATGTTGTACATATACACAATAGAGTACTACTCAGCAGTGAAAAACAATGACATCATGAAATTTGAAGGCAAATGGATGGAACTAAAACATATCATCCTGAGTAAGGTAACCCAGACTCAGAAGGACAAACATGGTATGTACTCACTCATAAGTGGATACTAGATGTAAAGCAAAGGATAACCTATAGCTCTAGAGAAGCTAGTTAACAAGGAGGACCCAAAGATGGATGAATGGATTGCCCTGGGAAGGAGGAATAGATGAGATCTCCATGAGTAAACTGGGGATGATGGGTGGGCAATGGAGGGTAGGGAATGGGGCATAAGAACATAAGGGAATGCGATGGTTGAGCTGGAACAGAGATGGAGTGGGAGAGCAATGAAAGAGATACTATGATAGAGGGAGACATTGTGGGGATAGGGAGAAACTGGGTGATAGGGAAGTTCCCAAGAATCTCCAAGGATGACCCCAGCTTAGACTACTAGCAATAGTGGAGAGGGTGCCTGAACTGGCCTACCCCAGTAATCAGATTGTTGAATACCCTAATTATCACCATAGAGCCTTTCTCCAGCAACTGATGGAAACAGATGCAGAGATCCACAGCTAAATACCAGGCAGAGCTCCAGCAGTCCAGTTGGAGAGAGAGAAGAGGGATTCTATGAACAAGGGACATCAAGATCATGATGGGGAAACCTACAAGGACAATCAAACCAAACTAGTGGGAACTTATGAAATTTAGATCAACAGCTATGTGGCCTACATGGGACTGGACTAGTCCCTCTGCAAAGTGAGGCAGTTGTGTAGTTTGATCTGCTTAAAGGGCCCCCAGTAGTAGGATCAGAATCCATCCCTGGTACATGAGCAGGCCTTTTGGAGCCCAATCTATGATGGGATGCTTTGCACAACCTTGAGGCAGGGGGAGAGGCTTGGACCTGCCTCTACTAAATGTACCTCACCATGGGAGACCTTACCTTCTTGTAGGAAGGAATGGGAGGTGGGTTGGGAGGGGGAGGCTGAGCAGGAGGAGGGAAAGGGGGATCTTTGGTATGTAAAATGAATAAAAAGATTTCTCAATAAAAAACAAAAACAAATAAAAAAGAAACAACTTAAAAGGAGAAAGTATTTATTTTGGTTCCCAATTTCAGAGGAATCAGTCTACCATGGGATGTATGGGGAGGGCATGGTAGCATGAGGTAGTTCACATAATGGCTGTCCAGGACGCAGAGAAGGAGAGCTCTACTGCTCCATGGCTTTCTCCTTTTTCATCTCTGGAAAAGTCCATACACACTCAGAAATGTGTCTCACTAATCTCCTATGTGACTTTAAACTCAGCCAAGTTGACAATGAAGATTAATCACCCCAGTGGTCAGAAGTGGTACTGATAAGAGTAATTTCAGCTACCAAAGTGATGGAAGATGAGGTAAGTATAGTCACGTGTGCTTGCTAGTGATGAGGATCCATCCATACACTATTGAACAACTGTATCTTTGTGTAAACATCCTAGGGTAGGCTTACATAAAAATAGATGGCAGAGCCTACTGCATACCTAAGACATAAAGTGTAGCCTATATTGTTCCCAGGCTACCAATCTGTACAGCACATTAGTGCATTGAACACAGTGACACATATCAAGGCATAGCTCTGCACAAGCACAATAAACAATAGCCAGATGATAAGAAACAGCTTTTTTATAATCTTATGGTACCATTTATTAGTTACTTTTATTATCTCCATGAGGAAAAACTTGGTTAAAGCAACTTAAGGGAAGAACTTTTATTCTGGCTCACAGTTTGAGTGCACACAGTCCATCATGGCAGGAGAAGCATGGGGACAGGAACAGCTCACATTCTGAGGGGGTGGGAGCTTGCTCACATCCTAGTGATTCAAGAAGTAGAAAGAGGATAACACTAGTGCTGTGATGCCTTTCTCCTTTCCCTTATTTTTATCAAGTCCAGGAGCCTAGCCAATGTGATGGTATCACTACATTCAAGGTGGAGTTTTTCTGGTGGAAAGGGGTAGGGATTAACACTGAGTTTCATTTGAGTAGACCAGCCTTGAGTTTGCTGTGTAGGGGAAGATGTCCTTGAACTCCTGACTTTTCTGACTCCACCTTCCTAGTAGTTGGACAATAGGTATGCATCACCACATCTGGATCACGACAAATCTTCCTTTAGTTATTTTTCTCTGAAAGCCCCCAAATGTGGGCCTCACTAATGCCCAAGGTTTTTAATCCACTCAAGATGACAATGAAAACTAACTATTACAACTCTTCTCCTTGTCAATTTCACACACACACACACACACACACACACACACACACACACACACACAATCAGTTTTAAATTAACATTCTACCCATGGCCTCCATAGGCTTATGGCCACCACCACCTAAGGCAGATAATATTCAGTTAAACTTCAAAAGTTCACATTGTCTTTAACAATCAATTCTAACATTATACAAATGTCTGAAGTCTCTTTTGAGATTCAAGACAAACTTTGTTATGAGTTCCTATAAAATAAAAAAATCAAGTGACATGTTTCTGATAGACAGTTGACCAGAGTAAATATTCACAGTTCAAAAAGGAGGGATGGAAATATAGCAAAGAAATATAAGACCCAACCCTAGCAGAATCTGGGGTTCATGGTGGCATCATCTGGGTTTCAGTAGACATGGATAGTCATGCTTCTCCAATGTGGTAGACTGCATCAAACATGGCCTCTCTTGTGCTATCCCTACCAGTTGGTGCAGTGGGCACCTTATTCTCTGGCCCGTGTAATACCCGGGATCTCTGCTGAACCTTGGCATTCAGTTATATAGCCCACCCAGGAAGTCCTTGCAGGAAATCTAACACTGATATGCAATGTTTGGCCTTCATGGTGTTCTGTAACCTTAGTGCAAGCTTCCATGATCCCTTTACTCTTTCATTCTGCACCCCTGCAAAACCAGGTTGACCTGGATAGTACCATGTTCCATTTCCAGCTCAAGATGTATCCCAACTCCCTTGGGCATCTGTGTGCATTCCAAGTGGAACCCAGGAAAACACTTTCCTTGGTATCTGCTTTCTACCAGGGAACCCTGGAGGCTTTATCTCTTTAGACATTATTCTGATTTTATGTTTTACATCCTCAGGTCTCTGGTGTGTGGGGTCTTGCACTCAAGACACAACCTTTCTTATTTTTCTGGCACAAAATATGTAATTTTTAAATGGCATTAATCTCTTTAATAATTACAGATACTTTGTACCCACCCAGTCCCCAACTTTCATCTAACTTCTGTTCCTTTCCTCACCAAACCGCACATTTTTCCTATCTTCCTGCTCTCCTTCATCTCCTTCTCCCTGCCAATCTGTTATTTCTGAATAAACGCATATAACACTACCTATGCCATAACCTAAAACACCTTCAATTAGGGCTTTTTAAAATTTCCTCTGTTAAACAATTAGTCCATTACTCTTTTATTTGATTGGTTTTTCATACTCTGCCATTCTAACTGACTTGGATCTCACTGCTTTTCTTGAACTTGTGGATATCATTTTATCTTAGCCCACAAGTGCCAAGAAATAAATGTGAGCTAACACATCTGACTCCATTACTTTTGATTTCAATCCCACTCAAGTTCTAAGACAAAGGTAGAATGCAGCTAAATTATTTGTGAGATCATAACATGGTCTGTATGTAGCCCATCTTCTGGTCCTTGTTCCCCTCGGAAACCTCATGGGCTTGGCTGCCACTGTGTGCATCTTACTAGCATCCTGGTCTTTGGGTGCTGACAAAAATGGCCTACTCTTTTGAGTTCTGCTTATCTAGAGTTCTCTGGGGTTCATCTTATCTGATGAGTTCTAAAACTTCTCCACCCATGGGTCTGAAGTGTAATGATCTGCCTAGCTCTACCTCCTAAGTGCTAGGATTAAAGGTGTGCACCACCACCACCCAGCTTCTGCTGTGGCTTGCTCTGACCCCAAGGCAACTTTATTAACATACAAATAAAATCACATTTCAATACAAATAAAATATCACTATATTTCCCCTTTTCTATTATAATAAAAAGAAAAAAGTTATAAATAATAAGAAAAACTATATACAAAAGTACAATAACAATATACCATATATACAAGCAATAAATACCTAAAAAATGTCTAGTCCATTTGCATTTGACAAATTCAGAAAAAATAATTCCATTATCTATCCTATTTTGGTAAGTCCAAAATGTACCTGATTCACTTTCTATCCTAACTTAATTACTAACGGAACTGTCTTATAACGTCTTTCAAATTTATACACTTACAGTTCTTAGTGAGTTTTTCTGAAATCCTTAACAAAGAAAATTATAACTATAACTAACTGATCTTCAACTCCCTCAGAGACCCAAGAAGGAAATAATGCTACCGAATAAAAAATAAAAACACAAACTGCATGCAAGCAGCTTCCAAAAAAAAAAAAATGTGAGTTGACAGAAACAGCCAGCTGCCTGGACAGTCACCTGAGGTCTCTCCACAGTGTTGGGGCATCATCTTCAGCCTATAGCCTTAGCATATCTGACAGACACATTTGTGAACTAGGATATATACAAGGTCAACAATTTGACCTCACATTTGGTGAGAGTAGTCCATGTATCAGAAACACCTGAATTCCATTAGTGTCGTGTCATGATTCAGGATTTTAAATTCTGGAAATTGTTGATTTATTTTATTTTATTTTTTATTTCAGCTGTCCATTTTTCTTGGCTGTGTATATATGGCTTCATCTCGGCATCCTGTTCTTCTCCACATCCCTCTATTAAATGCCAGTCTACTATTGAGAGGGGTGAGCTTAGTTATTCTTCAAGAATAACTGTTTCATCTGCTGTTCCATTGCACATCAGAAGCCATTGGCCCATTCCCTATTCAGCTGCCTTTGAAGAAAAGGGCACGGTACCTTTTCCAGATTGCAAAGGCCACTCACTTCTGGGATGGTGCCATATTGTCCTGGCTTCAGAAGATGCCTTTTGTTAAAGCCGCAACCACACTTGTTTTGGCAAGAATCGGTAGTCCTTTGTTTCATGTCCTGTCTGTCCTGTTTGTCAGCAGTTGATTCGAGGATACTTTGTTGTCCACAATGAAAGTTAATTCCATATGCAGTTTCTTCAATGCCCATATTTTCTCTGAAGTAGATTGGTACTGTCAAAAGCCAACATGTCTCATAGTCATAGCAAAAAAGAAAAATTCCTAAGTTATTAAAACATTTTAAATGCCATATTCAGTAGATCTCTGAAGGGTTTGAAGATGACCTATCTATCTAAAATATATCTGTTCGATCTTGAAAACACACTTAATATGACTACAAGTTCAATTGTAATTCTAACTACTAACTTTCATTTCTATGTATCCTAATAGTTGGTAATAATAACATTCAAGGATTAGCAAACTGCATTACATTGTTAAATGAATGGTATAAGTACAATATCACAAGCAAAATTAGAAATATGTGTATGGCATATTCTAACAATCTCAATATATATATAATTTGTATATAATATAAAACAATCCAATCCAATGTAAAGTATTTAAAACTAGTAATTGTCTTTTTCTTTTTTCCTCTCTTTTTTTTAAACAAGCACCTTAAATCTAATCTCCTTTGCCTAGCCCTTTTCCTAACCCTTAACAACAACTTGTAACCAACCCTCCTAAACAATGAAAACTATCTCAGACCCAAAACCCATAAAAATATAAAAAACCACCCACCCCACACCACCCCTTTGGGAATGTGGGCATTGTATTCTTAAAATTGCTTCCTGCTGGGTATGGGCGAAGGTATCTTTATTCTGAAAAGAAAAATTTTTGGTTAATTGTCAAATTCTAGGAAAAGTAACTATATTTTTTGTTATCCATAATGCCAAAGTTCAGGGTTTATCTCAAGTCTTTATTCAAGTAGTCTTTGAAACTGGATCATCTCAGCTAGCCATCTCAGAATTGCTCTAAGCACTTTGTAGTCAAAGCTGATCTGTAGATGATGTTTGTCAGCTTAGTGATATTACTATTGTCCATGTGGAATTGTCATTGTGGGGCCCCATCTTCTTCCTGGACATTTCAGTTGATGTTAGGAATGGCCGTGATTTCCTGCAGAAAACTGATAAGAGACTCAAACACAAAGACATGTATAGGCAGCTAATCGAAGCCTTTTCTCTAGAATTAATTAGTTCTCTATATGACCATTATTATCTTAACAAAGTTTAAATATATATATTGTAAAATTTGATATAAAATTCATACCTTAAGAAAAGTTTAAAGATTTAGAATAGAATCAAAGAATTGAGATTAGTAATAGAATAGTCCCTTAATTAATTTGGTTTTTCTCCTGTCCCATGTCAGAAGATGGCTCTTTCTTCTGGTATGATACAGGGAGTTTGCATTTTCCTTTTAACAACATGCTTGAGTTTAAAGGAGGAGAGAGCCATTCTCCAACTCCAAAGTCAGCTTTAAATTTTAATTGAACTGGGACTACAAGAAGACCAATAGTGTTAATTTTTTTAGAGAAGAGCAGAAACAAACATTTAGGAAGATTTATGAAATTTTGTAGATGATATACCAATAGGCCATTTCACTCTTTCTTTTTCCAGGGACAGATGATTTGTCCTTTTTCTTCAGTTGTCTCATTTGTCCAGTGTTCTTCAGATTCCTTAGCCTTCATTCTCCTAAAACACAAAAACAAAAACTCTTCCCCAAGACCAATTTTGGGGAGGTTCCCTTTTGGCAAGTTATATCTGATTAAATGAAAAGGCATGTATTAATGGTATAAGTTAGTTTAAATTGGATGGTCATGTCAGTTGATGAACTATCACCTCCTCTAATTAAGAGGTCTCTCTTGTTCACATCGAACCTTTATCAATTTTGATAGTACCCACTGCTTATCTTCTCCTGCAGAAACAAAAGCAAAACCTCGTCCCCAACGTAACACATATCCTGGTTTTCATTCTGAGGTCAGCACATCCTTGATGTATATAGGCTGATTTAATTCTGTAGTTTTTTCTATTATCCAATGTCTCTCTGCAGCTGTTATTCCTTTCTCATTAGCATTGAGAAAATTCAAAGTTAATAGAGCATTGTGCAGTCTATTTCTGGGGGTTATTGTTACCCCTTTCTGTTTATTTATCATGTCCTTTAGAGTTCTGTTAGATCTTTCTATAACTGCTTGGCCTGTAGGATTATGTGGTATACCTGTAATATGTTTTGTATTATAATAAGCAAAAAACTGTTTCATTTTAATAGGGACATATGCTGGAGCATTGTCAGTTTTAATTTGTGCAGGTATACCCATGATGGCCATAACTTCTAGCAAATGAGTGACTACAGAATCAGCTTTTTCAGAACTCAAAGCAGTCGCCCATTGAAATCCTGAATAAGTATCAATATTATGGTGTACATATTTCAATTTTCCAAATTCCGCAAAGTGAAACACATCCATCTGCCAGATTTCATTCCTCTGAGTACCCTTTGGGTTACATCCTGCTGGTAATGGCGTCTGATTGTAGAAGGAACAAGTAGGACATTTCTTTACAATTTCCTTGGCTTGTTGCCAGGTTATGGAAAAATCCTTTTTTAAATCTTTACTATTGACATGGTGTTTTTTATGAAATTCTGAGGCCTCCAGCACATTTCCTATCAATAATTTATCTATCTCATCATTACCTTGTGCTAGAGGGCCTGGCAGACCAGTATGGGATCGGATGTGAGTTATATATAAAGGATGACTCCTTTCCCTGATTGTATCTTGTAATTGAATAAATAGTGAAGTTAATTCTGAAGCATCAGGGATAAATTCTGCAGTCTCAATATGTAATACCACTCTTTCAGCATACTGAGAGTCAGTAACTATGTTGAGAGGTTCTGAAAAATCCATTAATACCAACAGGATAGCATACAATTCTGATTTTTGAACTGAATTATAAGGACTTTAAACCACTTTACTTAAATTTTCTGATTTGTAACCTGCCTTTCCTTGTTTGTTGGCATCTGTATAAAATATCCAAACTCCAGATATGGGTTTTTCATGTACAATTCGAGTCAAGATCCAATCAGCTCTCTTTATAAGATAAATTCTATTGCTTTGGGATATTTGCTGTTAATTTCTCCCAAAAAATTACTGTAAGTTCTTTGCCAAGGTTCATTTTCTGTCCATAATTTTTCAGTGTCCTCTTTAGTTAAAGGTACAACAGTTTCTGCTGGGTCTATTCCTGCTAATTGACGAAGTCTCAACTTTCCTTTCAAAATTAAGTCAGAGATTTTTTCCACATAAGTTTTTAATTTTTCATTTGGTTTATTTGGTAAAAATATCCATTCCAATATAATATCTTCTCTCTGCATTAATATTCCTGTAGGAGAATGCCTAGAATGTAAAATAACCAAAATGCAATCCAGCTTTGGATCAATACGATCCACGTGCCCTTCATGTGCTTTCTTTTCTACCAAGGCCAATTCTTTCTCAGCTTCAGGTGATAATTCTTTTGGACTATTTAAGTCCTTGTCACCTTCTAAGGTTTTGAACAAATTATTCAGTTCATCATTTTTTACCCCAACAATAGTTTGTAGATGAGAAATGTCTCCAAATAATCTTTGAAAGTCATTAAGAGTCTGTAGTCGATCTCTCCTAATTTGCACCTTTTGAGGTCTAATTTTTTGTAGCTCTATTTTATATACTAAATAATTAATAGAATCTCCTCTTTGTATCTTTTCAGGAGCAATTTGTAATCCCCAGCACGGCAATATTTTCTTTACTTCTTCAAACATTCTTTCTAAAGTATCTGCATTTGAGTCAGCTAGTAAAATATCATCCATATAATGATAAATTATAGATTTAGGAAATTTTTTACATATCATTTCCAAGGGCTGTTGTACAAAATGTTGGCACAGGGTTGGACTATTCAACATTCCCTGTGGGAGGATCCTCCATTGAAATCTTTTAACCGGTTGAGAATTATTGTAAGTAGGCACCATGAAAGCAAATCTTTCTTTGTCTTTTTCTTGTAAGGGTATTGAAAAGAAACAATCTTTTAAATCGATAACTATGAGAGGCCATCCTTTAGGTAACAGTGTAGGCAAAGGAATTCCGGATTGTAGAGAGCCCATTGGCTGAATTACTTTGTTAATTGCTCTAAGGTCTGTTACCATTCTCCATTTACCAGATTTCTTTTTAATAACAAATACAGGAGAATTCCATGGGCTGGTAGATTCTTCAAGAGCATTTAACTGTTCTTCTACCAGCTCTTCTAAAGCCTGGAGTTTCTCTGTTGTTAAAGGCCATTGATGAACCCATACAGGCTTGTCCATTAACTGTTTTAAAGGTAGAGCTGTTGGTGTCTTTGGAAGATCATCAGTTTTTGTGCCCTGTTCTTGTATAAATGGATGGCTGGTGACCACTCATTAGAATAATACCTGCTAATATTTCTCTCAGAAACATGTGCTAGTTTATGATTTATTTCTGAGGTTGGAGGGATGTTAATCTGAGTATTCCATTGTTGTAACAGGTCTTGACCCCACAGGTTCATAGCTATATTAGCCACATATGGTTTTAATTTGCCTCTCTGTCCTTCTGGGCCTATACATTCGAGTCATCTTGCACTCTGTTTCACTTGAGATAATGTTCCAGTTCCTAACAGTTGAACATTTACCTCCTGAAAAGGCCAAGATGGATGCCAAAATTCTGGTGCAATTATGGTTACATCAACACCTGTGTCTACCAGACCAGACAACAAAACACCATTTATTTTTATTGTTAATTGTGATCTTTGTTCATTTATAGAAGTTTGCCAAAAATTTTTCTTTATGGTTTCTCCTGAATTTTCTGTTTTCTCTGTCTCAGTTGTTCCATTACTCTGAGTAGCCTGGTTTATTCCAATAGGCATTTGGTTATTTAACTGCTCTGAGTAGGGGTCTCCTCTATGATTGCAGGAAAGGTCTGAACTGGATTCACTGTAGGGGCCTGCTTGAGGCCCCTCTGGGAGTTTCCTGAAGACTGAGGCAAAGTATTACCTTGTCTGTCTCTTGTTTTTCTACATTCGTTGGTCCAGTGTCTTCCCTTACCATACCTTCTACATACTCCTGAAGGAAGGGGCATTCTGTTGCCATTGTTCCTTGAAGAAACATTGTTTCTAGAAGTGCCATGTTTACGGTCCCTTTTCAAATGTCCTTGCTTTCCACATCCAAAACATCTGACATTCCTCAAGCCTCTTGAAATTGCTTCTCCTACCCACATATTATGATCATGGGCCTCATTATTAACCGTGTCTCTAATCCAATCTTCCAAGGGTGCAGATCTTGCCTTTAATGGCCTGATTATTCTCTTGCATGCTGCATTTGCATTCACAAAAGCCAAAGATTCAATTATTACCTGGCTAGCTTCTGAATTTGGGGCCATTCTCTTTACTGCTGAAGTCAGTCTTTGTAAGAAATCTGTGAAAGATTCTTTTGGACCCTGTATAACCTTTGTAAATGACTCAGTTTTCTTTCTTGGTTCCTCAACTCTGTTACATGCATTCAAGGCTGACATTTGGCATAGAATTAGAGTTTGGATATCATATAAACATTGTGTTTGTACTGCAGCATATTGGCCTTCTCCAACAAGCTGATCCTGGAAGACTTGTATACCTTTATCCCTACTTTGTTTTGCTATGTTTTTAGCTTCCTCTTTGAACCACATTTGCCACTGGAGCTGTTGTCCAGGTTCCAGAACAGCCTGTGCCAGCTCCTGCCAGTCCTGTGGCATAATCCTATTATAAGTTGAACAGGAGTTTAACATTTGCCTTACATATGGGGAATGCATGCCATAAGATACTATTGCCTCCTTAAACCTTTGTAAGTCTAACATTTCAACTGGTGTCCAAATATTTTGTGTATTCACTCAACCAGTTAGCTGTTTTATGGTTACAAGATAAATTAAGGGTGATTGTGTGAAAAACAGGCTTTCTTTCTGTAACCTTATAATCCAATCCTGAAACAACTTCACTGTTAATTTCATCTGTCTGAATCTGAATTTCTCTATAATTCATTTTAACAGGTTTAACAAGTTTTTCTAAAATTTTTATCCTGGCACTAAAATTGACTATCTTTTTAAATTGTAAAATAAGGATAAGAAGAAGAAGAATGTACATAATTCGATCAACATTACTCTTCTCATATAGTTGTTCCATTGTCAGACTTCCTAAAATTTCAAACAAAGCCCAATTTTCTTCCAATGTACACCTAAAACCCTTTTTTTTTAAATGTGGAAAAAAATCTCTTTTAAATAGTTTCCTTTAAAATATCTGATATAATTGACTTACCAATTCTGTGTACAACAGTAGAAATCTGAGGGAATTTCAAAACAGCTACCTAGTATCCAAGGTGGTAATAGAGAGAGAGAGAGAGCAAGAGTGAGAAAGCAAGAAAGCGTAGTCACATTCTGGCTAAAAGCTTGAATCCAACCACGTGTTCCCACTTGAACTGAGTCGAGCCTGGGCTCTGGCTTCCTTAAGCTCCCACCTTTGCAGTTGTGTGTAGCTACTGCAATTAGTGGTAGCTCCCGCAGGCCTGAGTTCTTCATAGCACGGGCTTTTTAAGCAAATAACTCCAACTGCAGCGGGTAACCACTTGTAGCTAAGGTAGGTTGGGCCTGGGTCCTAAGACGAGCTAGGCCGGAGCTAGGGAGCCGGCCCATCCAGGCAGGAAGCCAGACCCACTGCCAAGCCAAGTGGTTTTTTAATGAATTCTTGCCACGTTGGGTGCCAAATGTAGATGTAACCGTCTTGTTAAATAAGAAACACAGATCCAATTGCAGAGTTAAAAGCCACGAGGTCAGAGCAAGAGCTGAAGACCTTAACCTTCACTGCTTCTGCTGTCTGTCCTCTCTGCAAGAGACCTACTTCTGTGTGTGGTTTCTTTTTATAGACTTTCTGTTCTGCCTTCTCATTGGTTGTAAACCCAGCCACATGACCTCCTCATCACTGCCTGTCTGTACAGACCTCCAGGTCTTCTATGGTTGGTATTGAGATTAAAAGCATGTGTCTCCATGCTGGCTATATCTTTGAACACACAGATACACCCAAGTGCTAGGATTAAAGGCATGCACCACCACCACCCAGCTTCTGCTATGGCTTGCTCTGACCCCAAGGCAACTTTATTAACATACAAATAAAATCACATTTCAATACAAATAAAATATCACTATAAGAGAGAGCAATAATGAAATTCTCACTCACTTGGCACATTAGTATGTTGGTTAATCTTCATTGTCAATTTGGAAATACACTTCTAAGCATGTCTAGAAATGTGTTTCCAGAAGTGACTTGGATCATCTACCTGTTCTTCAGTGATATATTCCTGAGACTGAGGACCAGGGGATCAGAAACAATAAAGAAGACAGGAAAGTCAGGACAAGGAGGTTTTACACAAGCTATGTCTTATACCAAACTAGATTATTAACAGCATTTTTATATACTGTTTGCAGGAGGGAAATGGTACAGAATCAGCAGAAAGCTATCATACAATGGGACAAAGTCACCGGGAAACTAGTCAAGCAATGTGACACAAAGGGAACACAGGATATCTCAAGTGCATCACAGCAGCCATGGGACTGATAACCAAAGACTTGGATTCCCAGAATCTGAAGTTACAGCTTCCCCAGGGCCCTGGCCCCAGGCTGTTACTGGCCCTGCCAAGCACATTCCCTGTTTTAGACAAGGAATTTGGTTCCTTCTCCTACATCAGGGCCCCGGGAAAAAGCTTTGGATCATCCAGGCTCCCAACACAGGAGGAGTTAACAAAAGAAGAAAGATCCATTTTAACTGTGTGGCATCTTTCTGCAGGCTTGGGTCCCAGGCTCAATAAACAAGCAAAATTCTTTGAGCTGCATAAAAGAGGGAAATCAAGGTGAGGATTCAGCACTCGTCTCTCTCTCTCTGCTTCCTGAGGATTGCAGCAGTGTGACCAGGTCCCTCACGTTCCTGCCACACCTTCTCCTCCACCATGAACTACACCCACAAACTGTGAGTCATCAGAAGCCCTCCCTTCCTGGAGCTGCTTCCGTCAGATATTTTGTCATGGCAGCACAAAACTAATACCGAGGAGTGGTACTGAAAATTGGGGCTGTTGCTGTGGCTGCTTGACCATGGAGTTGTCAACAGGCTTTGGACCTGGTTTCCAGGATGAACATGCTGTAATCAGAGCTTAGTGGACCATTCTGGTGGGAACTGGAAGACTAGAATGCTAAGAGAAATGTAGAGAATAGAGGCCTGGTTCATGAAGTTTTTGAGTAGAAGAAGGGCTGTTGGTAACTGGAATAGTGGCCCTGTGTGTTAAGTCCTGGCAAGCAATCTGGCTTCATTCTGCCCATATCCTGAGAACTTGAGTGTGGCTGAATGCAAAAAAAAATGAACTAATCTGCTTGGTGGAGAAAAGTCTCAAGGTAGAATAGAATTCAGGCTATGTCTACTTCCAGTACTGTGGTGAGAGAGAGTATAAAGTGATATAGGCAGATGTGAAAATTGTGTCATCAGTGGAGAAAACAATGATTTTAAAGTCACAGATAAAGGAGATACTGAGAAAATAGTTTAATTATTAAAGGAAAACCTGTGTTCTGCACTATGACAGTAGAACATCTGCCTTGAGGGTGAGAGACAACCCATAGACTGTTCTTTCCTTCTTGTGAAAATGCAAATTCATTTGAAAGCAAAGAGCCCAAAGTGGAAGTGTCATTGAAGAGTCTCCTACTTGTCAAAACCTCAGAGAGACATTATCCTCCAACGCCAGCCCAGAAACAATGATGCAACTGTGGTCCATGTGTCCAGGCTGCATATCCCGCTGGCAACAGAGCTTAGCATCCTCATCCACATGGTGCTGGTTTCACAGGCAAAAAATTCATAAGAGTGATGAAGTCATGAAGGCTTGTGTCAAGGTTTCAGGAGGCTGCCGAGACCAGGAAATGCATCGGGATCCTCTCAGCTGCCTTCAGGTACAGCTGTGGAAACACATCAGGATCCTCTGAGATGCCTCCAGGTACAGCTGTGAAGCTAAAGCTAGGTTGCAATGGAGACTACAGGATGGTGGAGATGCTATAATGATGAGAAGTCTTCCCAGTAAAACTGCAGGCATGGATTGGGGGTGGTCCCAGATATTTCATAGACTGTAGGCAGCAAAGCTGGAGAGATGGGGCTTCCCAAGCCCTTTGGAGCCCAGATGATGACATCATGAGCTTCAGATGCAGGACATGGAGCTGCAGGATTTGATGTGCGTCCTGCTTAGATCCCATCTTTCTCTAATCCAGTCAATCCTTGCTATGGCCCACTCCTTCTTTTTGGAATTGAAATATTGTGCCATTGTATGTTGGAAGTATATAAATTGTCTGTTTTATGTTTTAATTAGTATATATTAGTATAGATAAAACTATATGTTTCATTATATGTATGTAACATATCTTGGCCATATTCATCCCCGTTCCCCTCTCTTGTACCCTCCAACTCTACTGATTCCCTTCCACTTCCCAACTAGTCCAACTCCAACTCCTCTTCTTCTCTCATGGTGTGTGTGTGTGTGTGTGTGTGTGTGTGTGTGTGTGTGTGTGTGTGTGTGTTTCATCAGGGTTGCTTACAGGAGCCTGAGTTAGGGGTCATTTACAGGAACACAAACACCTTACTGGTGACTATAACAATAAAGAAAATGCCTCCCCTCCCCCCCACACACACAGCAATTATTAATTGCATACAGACCTTCAGGGAAGGGTGAAGCTGGTGAGCTACTCTCTCTCTCTCTAGCTTCTATTAACTGCCTATATATCGTCAGGAAGATGTGGAGCCTCATGAGCATTCCACAACACTCCATCCCTTCCTCCAGTTTGTACATCCTTCCTGCTCCCCCTCCCACAGTGCTCCCTTGGCCTTTGAGGGGATGGTGTAGATGTCCTGTTTATAGCTGAGCATAAATCCAGTATGCTCATCACCTATCCTCATTTCTTTAATCAGCTACAAGTCTCTGTAGTTACGACTCCCCACTGCCAAAGGAAGCTCCTCTGACCAGTACCAAGAGGAACATTCATTTATGGCATAAGCATAATTGTTTAGAAGACAATTTGATGGTAACATCACATGACTTTACCAAAACCCATTATCTAGGATTCCCCAGGAGGGTCTATGACTTTCCCAGCCATGGGCTTTTGACCAGGTCTGTAATGCCAGATGTGAATTTCCTCCTTGGAAGAAGAACTCAAGTCCAATCAGAAAGTGGTAATTCAACCAGTGAACACTAAATTCTAGAGAGAAATGGGACATTCCTAGTTGAGCAGGTGTGGTGGCCACTGTTGGGGGAGAAGAGAAATGGGGTCTCTCTCTCTCTCTGGATATAGACAGGCCAAACTCGGAGCTACCGTGGCTGAAGGGACTGGCTGGGACCAGGGTAAATTAGCCTGATCTTTTGCCTGTAGGCATAGAACAGCATGGAAAAATGGTCTTTGGGGGACACCAAGTAGAGCACGTTGCTGTTACTTACCAGCTTATCTTCACCAGACTTTACTTGCAGTGAGCAGAGATGAAGTGGTGCTGTTTGTGAAAACACAAGAAGAATGTCACAATTCCATGGTACTTGGAGCTTCAAAGACCAACATTCATTCATTTATGTCTACATTTATTTATGGTCATCCTCCTCCTCCTCCTCCTTAAGATGGGGTTTCATGAGCCCAGGCTGTCCTTTAACTCACTACATAGGGTAATCTGACCTTGAACTGCTTGTCCTGCAGTCTCAGCCTTTTAAATACTAAGATTTAGCACCACACAGAGGCTCAAAGCCCTGACATTTCAAATAAGAGGAGCTGAAATTAATTGAAGTAGTATAGTACCAGAATCCTAACCCGGCTTAGTTCTTGATTAGATAGAATTGAAGAGTCCATCGAATAGAAGCCTTGTCTAATAACTTCTTTAACTTGGGAAAAGCATGTTCTGTGGGTAGTCATTACCTTTGGCTCTACTCTTTTCTGATATATAACGCTTCTGTCACGTGACAAAAAATCACCAAGCATGCAAAGAAGCAGGAAGGTTCAACATACAATCAGGAGACACAGTGGAATAAGACAAACTCACCAAAGAGCTAGGTCTTGGCATTATCAAGCATGGACAATACACTAACATTTATGATAATGTTTAGAATACAAATGAATACATATTCAAGTCAAATGAAAAATGGTGTAGTACATCGGATAGATAAGTTCTCAAATAATAAACAAATGGAAATTGTGTACCTAAAAATATATACCAAAAACAATACATTTGCTTAATAGTGGATTAGGAAAAACAGAAAAAAGATTTAATGAAATTGGTCAATATAATAATTGGAGTGAAGGAAGATAAGGAAGAGACCAGAGGCCCCACATACCTGTGAGATAAAACCTAATGGTATGAAAATGAAATTGCAGCCACAGAAAGAGAAGGAAGAGGAAAGTACATGAAATTCAAAGATAGAGGTAAGGAGACACAAGAAATACTCGAGAAAATGAGAATTCCCTAAAATTAATGGTCCTTATCAACACCCAGACGTTAAGAAGCTAATTAAAACTTCTAATGGTACAAATGTAAAAACCTGATTAAAACTTCTAATAGGATAAATATAAATAATGCCATATTGATCCATCTGCAAATCAAAAGCTTAAAAGGAAGTATTAAGACAGACACCCTACAGTGTCCACTAGCACAGTACCTCCCAACTACAGTCACCCCAAGGCTGCTTGCCAGGGATTGTGACCTTCTCCCATCCCCTCTTCCTCCTCCTGGGACTCCCCCGACTTCTAAGCTCTCACTTCCAGGACTATCAAGCCAAGCCACATGGCATGGAAACACAGGTAACCTATCTGCACTCTGTGTCTCAACCACTCCCAACTTCAGGTGCCCCGCAGCTGTGTGTGCCAGATCCATCCTCTAGGCCCAGTCAGGCTCATACACCCTGTGCTCTGGCCCAACTTGCCAACAAGCCTGACCCTACCCTACCCTACCTGTACCCTCCTCTCCTGGGTCCCCAAACCATGGCACCAGCAAGCCTGCTTTTGCCTTTTCAAACCTCCAGATGGGGCTAAGTGGCACATCCAGCCCATCCTTCTGTGTCCACATCAGACACACAAGCAACACAGTAAGTCCACATGCCCAGGACTCATCCAAAAAACAGTATGAAAGATCAAGATCACATGCCCTGCCCCCAATCACCAGTCCTATAAAAAATATATCCTATGAGAACTACTTAGATGAACCCTGGAACACAGAACTTAAAAGGAACAATCATAAGCATCATTGAATAATTCACTTTAAAGTTTAAAGAAGATATAAATAGCTCAACAAACTTAAAAAGAATGAACTTAAAGAGAATAAATGTCTAAATGAGAACTGAGAAGATCCCAGCATGAAGCTGAATGAAATGACAGAGACAATACAAGATTTGAGAACCAAACTGAATGACAAGGTAGAAATGTTGAAGAAAACTCAGGCTAAATGAAGATAGACTTGAAGAAGTCAATGACATAATTAGAAAACTCAGGGGGAATCTGACAAGCAGAACAAATTGAGTAGAAGAGAGAATGTTCGGACTGAAGACAAGACAGAGGGAGTAGAGTACACAGGCAAAGAACATGAAATGAACATTAAAACCACAGGAGAGGAACATGCAGAAAATGTGGGATACCATTTTTAACGGGACACAGGAAGGAGAAGAATCCTAGGTCAATGGCATAGACCAGATCTTCCACAAGATTATAGAAGACAATGTCCCCAAACTATGAAAATACACACACAGTTACAGGAAACACTGAACACCAAATGGACAAGATCAGAAAAGAAATTCCCCACAGCATAACATAAATAAAACACTAAACAACAAAAGAAAGAGTATTCAAAGTTGCAAGAGAATAAACACACATCATCTACAAAGAAAAACCCACTATAAGAACATCTAATTTTTCAGTGGAAACTTTGGAAGCCAACTGAGTGTGGAGCAATGTACTCCAAGTTCTAAAAGAACATGACTTCCAACCAGACTATTGTACCCAGCAAAACTACCAGCCATAACTGAAGGTGGGGGTGTAGGGGTGTGGACCTTTTGTGATACAAACAGATGAAAGAATTAAAAACTGACACTAGAGAGAACACTGAAACAATGCTTCAAACTAAAGAGAGAAACAATCACAGCCAAGAGACTAAAAGGAAAAAAAGTGAAGCTGTAATTACTGAAACACAAATACCACTAATAACACAAGAAGAAAATAATAAAAATGACTGTAATCAACACACATCTTCAGTTAATAACTTCAAACATTGATGGCATCAACTCTCCAATCAAAAGACACAGGATGGCCAAATGGATTAAGAAACAAAATTCATCTTTCTGTCCACAAAAAGCTCATGTTAGCTTTAAAGACAGGCACCACATTAAAGTGAAAGAATGGGGGAAGTATTCTAAGCAAATGGGATCAGAAAGTAAGCATGCTATCCTAATATCTGACAAAATATGCTTCACAGTAAAACTAAACAAGAGTAAAAAGGAACACTTCATTCTAATCAAGGAAACAGTTAACCAAAAGGATATTATAATCCTAAACATGTACACCACACTCCAATGCATCCAATTTCCTAAAAAGCATGCTACTGGAATTAAAAACAAAGATTAACATCAATCCATGGACTGATTTTAATACACAGGTAGGTTATCCAGGCAAAAATTAAATAGAGAAACATCAGAATTAGGTGTTATCATGCATCAAGGGTCCTAACATAGCTACAGAATATTCCACCCAAACATCAAAGAATATAGACACTACTCAACGGCCCATGGAAGCTTCCCTAGAAAGAGACCACATCCTGCAACATAAGTCCTTAACAAATTCAGAAAAACTTAAGGAACTATGTGTGTCCTATTTGACCATGATAAATTAAAACTTAAAATCAACAGTAAGCAAATCTCTAGTGAATACACAAGCTCACAGAGATTAAACAACGCATTACTGAATGATGAATGGATTAAAGAAGAAATCAAGAAATAAATTTTTAAACTTTCCTGGAACTAAATGAAAATTAAAACACATATAATCCTCCTTCACTGCTGGTGGGATTGCAGGCTGATTCTGCCACTCCAGGAACCTGTGGAGAATTCTTAAAAAATCTAGAAATAAATCTGCCATATGACCCAGTTAAACTCCTTGGCATATTCTCAGAGGACTCAACATCCTATTCCACAGATACTTGCTCAGCAACTTGTTGCTATTATACACACAATAGCTGGTGTCTTGGGGTTTCTTTTGCTTTATCAAACATCATAATCAAAGATACTTGGGGGAGGAAAGGGTTTATTTCATTTTATACTTCCAGGTAACAGTCTATCATGAAGGGAAGCCAGAGCAAGAACTCGAACAGGGCATGAACCTGGAGGTACAAGCTGATGTAGAGGCCGTGAAGGGGTGCTGCTTACTGGCTTCCTTCTAGGAGCTTTCTCAGCCTGCTTTCTTATATCATTCAGGAGCCCCAGTTCAGGGTTGCCACCACCCGCAGTGAGCTGGGCCCTTCCACATCCATTGCTAATAAAGAAAATGCACTGCAGCTTGCCCACAGACCAATCTGGTGGGAACATTTTCTGAATTGAGATTGACACTTCCAAAATTACTGTGTCAAGTTGACCTAAGACTAGGCAGCCTAGCCAGGAAATGGAAACAACTTAAATGTCCTTCAACTGATGAATGGATAAGGAAAACGTAGTTCAGATACACAGTGGAATACTACTCAGCTGTAAAGAAAAATGAAATCATGAAACAGTCAAGTAGATGAATGGAACTAGAAAATATTGCATTGAGTGAGGTAGCCTGGACCCAGAGAGTCAAATGCCGAATGTTCTTTCTCATGTGTGGCTTTTAGCTCAAAATCTTCAATGTGAGTATATAACCTAGAGTAACTGCAGAAACCAGGAAAGTAAAAAAAGAGACCATGTTGGGGGTTACTAGAGAGGAAAATACCAGGATAGAAATGGAGAAGGAAGAAATGGGGGAAGCTGGGGGTCTCAAATGGGAATGGGAAGGGAGGTCAATATAAAAGGAGAAGGAAGGAGGGAAAATAACACTGAGGATGCTTGTAAAGGCCATAAAGGACCATTAGTTCATAGTCACTGAAAGTTACTTTTAATGCATAAAAGTTTTGTACACATAGAAATACAATTTAAAATGAAAGTATGCCACTTGGGATAATATTGCTTCCTCTCAAGAGCCATGGTCTCACCAACAAAAACCTCCACTACCAGGCACAGGAAACCTCCCTTTGAGTTGTTCCAAAAGCCTCCCAAAACATTATAAGCTATTGCCTCGCAGAAATTGATGTTGCATCCATCTCACTGAAGACACTACACACCTTAGACACAAGATTCAGAGGAATCAAGCTGGAGCCGACCTGAAAGCCTCCTACCTGAGGACTAGCTTTCATTATACTAGAAGATGCTATGCAAGCTGCCAAAGAAGAAAAGAACTCAATAGTGCTACCCATCTGTGATGTCTATGAATCACAACCATGATCAGCATGACAAAATAACCCTAAATGAGCAATGGTGGCTCTTATATCTTGGTAAATAACCAACAGCTGACTAATTGGACATAAAGCCTGCTGAACAGAAGGCAAATCTTGCTTAGTACTGAAAACCTGGCCAACTACAAATATCTAGCAGGGTCATGGATCTCAGAGGAGAATCTTTTACTGTCCCAGCCCAGCTGATACATCAACAACAAAAATCCTGCATCTAAGGCTCATGAAACATCAAAGAAGTGGGGAAGGAGGAGTATAGGAGCCAGAGGACTAGGAAGTCTACTGCAAGATTGTGTCCTCCAGATGAGACAGGTAAGCTGCAACAAAGAAATCTCAACAATGTAGCCACTTAAACAAGACCTGAAAAATGATAACCTCAGTAGAAATGCCAACACAGATGAAGAGCTACAGGCAATTAAAAACTGCTTAGGGATAGAGAATTAGTCTTCCCTAGAGACAAGCACCCTCATGGTTAGCCAATCCTGAGTATGGTCAACTCTAAAAAATATTCAAACAAGCAACAATAAAAGGGTTCATCAGCACTTATATAATACACATTATATAATATATCATATGTAATATTATAAAAGATATATATGTATATATACATATACATATGTAAGTATCCTTATTTGCAAATGATATGAAATCAGGGAAACAATAACTTTTACAATAGCCTTCCAGTTGGGTAACCTAACTGAACAAGTGAAAGATATGTATAATAAAATCTTTATTGCAGAAAGAAATTGAAGAACATGGAAGATGGAATGCACTCCCATGTTCATGATTCCATAGGATTAATACTGTGAAAATAGCTGTCCTACAAGAAGTAATATCCAGATTCAATGCAATCCCCATCAAAATTCTAACACAATTCTTTAGAGAAATTTGAAAGACAATCTTCAACTTCATATGGAAACACGAAAATAAAAAATGGGATAGTTAAAAACAATTCTGAATAATAAAATAGCTACTGGAGGTATGACCATGCCAGATTTCAAGTTCTACTAGAGAGGTATAGTAATAAAAAAGCATAATATTGACATACAAACCACTATGTTGATCAATGGAACAGAATCCAAGACACGGGTATGTTTCCACACACTTACAGAACCTGATTTTTGACAAAGAAGCAAAAATTACACATAGAGAAAAGACAGCATCTTCAACAAGTGGTGCTGGTCCAACTGCATAAGTGTGTGTAGAATAAGGAAAATATCTATCACCCTGCACAAAACTCAACTTCATATGGATTAAGGACTTCAACATAAGGCCAGATACCCTGAATCTGATAGAACAGAAAGTGAGGAATAACCTTGAACTCATGCCACAGTAAAAGACCTTCAGAACAGAACACCATTGCACAGGCAAAAGACCAACAATTAATAAATAGGACCTCAGGAAACCAAGAAGTTTCTGTAGAGAAAACAAGACCATTGTTTGAACAAAGTGGCAGCCAACTGAATGGGAGAAATTTTTTTTTTCGAGACAGGGTTTCTCTGTGTAGCTTTGCACCTTTCCTGGAACTCACTTGGTAGCCCAGGCTGGCCTCGAGCTCACAGAGATCTGCCTGCCTCTGCCTCCCAAGTGCTGGGATTAAAGGCATGCACCACCACCACCCGGCTGAGAAATTTTTATCAAGAGAACAAATACACAATGAGGGGCCAGCTCATTGTTGGCGGGGGGGGGGGGGTTGTTGCCACCCCTGCGCTATTGGTTCTGAGTTCTATAAGGAAACAGGCTGAAGAAGTCAGGAGGACAAGCCAGTAAGCAGCAGCCCTCCATGGCCTCTACATCAGCTCCTGTCTCCAGGTTCCTACCCTGCTTGAGTTTCTGTCCTGGCTTCCTTCAGTGACAGACTATGATGTGGAACAATAAGTCATATAAACCCTTTCCTTCCCAGCTTGCTCTTGGTCATGGTGTTTCATTATAGCAATAGTAATCCTAACAAGGACAGAAGTTGGTACCAGGATAATGGGATACTGCTGTGACAGATCTGACCATGTTGTTTTGGGGGAGGATTGTGGAAGGTCTTTGGAACTTCGGGCCAGAAAAGTCATTGAGTGTTGAGAGCTCAGTGAAGATAAGGATATCTAGAGTGGTGTAGAATGTGGAGGCCTAGCTTGTGAAGCTTCAGAGGAAAGCAAATAATCTACTGGGCCATTTGTGTGAAGAATCTGTGGTGACTGGCCATCTGAAGCTGAAGAATCAGCTATGATTAACAAGAGGCAAGAAACACTCAAGTGTTTCCTATCACATGGGACCATGGATGCTGATCAGGTGGGGCTAAAGAATCAGCTGTGATTAAGAGACCACCATCACTGAGGTGAAATCTTCAAGGAAGTGTTCTCTGAGAGTTATCACACAGAAGCTGTGTTCTAGAGGTGGCCTAGATTATACCTCGTGCTGGAAGCCAAACTTGGTCATGTGTCAGAGTCACCCAGGTGCTACTGCTTTTGAAGGCATGAAAGGGTCACAGAGAGAGGAGCTGAGGCATGGCACTGTGAGAGGCCAGAAGGTGAAGGTGCAACCTCCATAGCAGTTGAAGCCCCAGATCATGAAGAAACACTGAGGCTTGGCACCATGAAGAGAGAGCCCAGGAGTGGCTGTTGGTGAAAGTGCAGGCAGAAACTGCCCAGCATTTGGGGGATGGCAGTACCATGGGATGGCCATCAAGAACAGCATCAGCAGTGGAGTGGAGCCAGCTGCAGCCTAGAAGATAGGCTGTGTGCGCTACAGAAGGCTAGTCAGAGAAGTGACCCAAGTTCTTTGGAAGAGCAAAAGACCTTGAGTGGATCCCAGACACTGGACACCGAGTTACGTGCAGAGTTGGAGTCTGGTTTTGCTTTGAATTTATTGTGATTGTGTCCTGGTTCTTCCCTTTTGAAGCAAGAAAGTACTTAATTTATCTATCTATCTATCTATCTATCTATCTATCTATCTATCTACCTACCTATTTATTTCTTTATTTTTACAAGAGCCCACAGTTAAAAGGCTTTAAACTTTTAAAATGGAGATCTTGGAGTTTTACAGAGACTTTGGATATTTTTTTATTATTATATTTGTGGGGGGTTTTGGGGGGATTTTTTTTTTTTTTTGGTTTTTTGAGACAGGGTTTCTCTGTGTAGCTTTGCGCCTTTCCTGGAACTCACTTGGTAGCCCAGGCTGGCCTCGAACCCACAGAGATCCGCCCGCCTCTGCCTCCCGAGTGCTGGGATTACAGGCATGCGCCACCACCGCCCAGCTATATTTGTGTTTTAATTTTACATATCAGCCATGGGTTCCCCTGTCCTCCCCCTTCCTGCCCTCACCCCCACCTTCCCCCCAGCTCCTCCCCTCCATTCCCATATCCTCTAGGGCAAAGACTCCCCTGCAATTGTCAAGAAAGAGAAGGGATTGTAAGAGTGTGAATTGTTGAGACCAAGATTGGAAAAAGCATAGGGACAAATAACCAAATTAATGGAAACACATGAACTATGAACCAAAGGCTGTGGAGTCCCCAGCTGGAGTGGGCCCTCTGGATAAGTGAGACAATTGAATAGCTTGAACTGTTTGGGAGGCCCCCAGGCAGTGGGACCCGGACCTGTCCTTAGTGCATGAGCTGACTTTGGATATTTTTAAAAAGACAACTTTTAAAGTGTTTAAATTTGTAAGACTGGGATTTTTTTAAGTTTGTAAAATGTTTTATATTGTGATGTCTTTATTAACGTGTGATCTTAGGGATGAACAAGAAAGGAAAGGTTGTAGCTTAACAGTGACGTGTTTATGTGTCAAGTTGACAAGGAGTCAGTTGTGCTGGCTAGATTTATGTCAACTCGACACAAGCTAGAGTCATCTGTGAGGAGGAAACCTTGAGAAAATGCCTCCAAAAGATCTACAAGCCTGTAGAGCATTTTCCGAATTAGTGATTGATGGGGATAGCCAGGCCCATTGTGAGTAATGCCATGCCAGGACTGTTGGTCCTGGGTTCTAGAAGAAAACAGGCTGAGCAAGCCCTGCTGAGTAAGTCAGTAAGCAGCACCCCTCCGTGGCCTCTGCATCAGTTTCTGCCTCCAGGTTCCATCCCTGTTTGAGTTCCTGTCCTGGCTGGTGGTGATATATTGTGTACCCTCATAAACTTGCCTGAGATTCAGAGGACAGAGCCAGCTACTAGATTAGACATAGAGGCCAGGCGGTGGTGGCATACACCTTTAATCCTATCACTGGGAGGCAGAGTGAGTTCAACTCTGTGAGTTTAAGGCCACACTGGAAACAGAGCCAGACACACCTTTAATCCCAGCACTGGAAAACACACACACCTTTAATCCCAGGAAGTGATGTCTGAGCGGAGAAAGGTATATAAGGCGAGAGGAAACAGGAACTCACTTTCTTTAGACTGAGGGTTTCCCTAAGAATTAGTGGCTGGCTGCTCTGCTTCTCTGATCTTTTAGATTTCACCCTGATATCTGGCATCCAACTTGTGGAGCACGAATTCATGAAAAAGCCACTTGCCTGTGGCCTTGTGGATCCTGGCTCAGGCTTGAGCTGCACATGGCTGGAGTCTCCACCCCACATGGGCCAGAGTCCCTAGCCTGCTGGCTATGTTTCTGTTGCAGCCTCTCTGCAGCAAACTCCCCAGGCTCAGGCTCCAAACACACCAGAATTAGCTCCTTTTAGACGTTCCCCCATACAAACAGCTGGCTCTGTCCTCTGATCTTCACGCAAGCTTATTAGGGCATACAATATATCACCACACTGGCTTCCTTCAGTGATGAACTACAACATGGAAGTGTAATTCAAATAAACCTTTTCTCTCCAATTTGCTTTTGGTCATGGTGTTTCATCATAGCAATAGTAACTCTAGTAAACTAGGACATAGAATTTTTGTTTTGTTTTAGTATTTTTTTTTTGGCTCATTAGTTTTTAAATGTTGGTTGGCTAGTTTTAATGTTTGTTTTTTTAGTGTCATAGTTTGAATGTAATTGGCATATCTCATATGGCAAATCCCATAATCTCATAGGGAGTGGCACTATTAGGAGGTTTGGCTTTGTTGGAGTGGGTATGGCCTCGTTGGAGGAAAGTATGTCACTGTGGGGTGGGATTTGAGGTTTCCTATGCTCAGGATACAGCCCAGTGTCTCAGTCAACTTCCTGTTGCCTGCAAAATGTAGGACTCCCAACTACTCCTCAAGCACTGCATCTGCCTGTGTGCTGTCATGCTCCCTGCCATGATGATAATGGACTGAACCTCTGAAAACTGTAAACCAGTCCCAATTAAATGTTTTCCTTATAAGAGTTGCTGTGGTTGTGGTGTCTCTTTGCGGCAATAGAAACCCTACCTAAGAAAGAGAGAGAGAGAGAGAGAGAGAGAGAGAGAGAGAGAGAGAGAGAACATGAAGTTGGGTGGACAGAGGTGTGGAGAGAACCTGGGAGGAGTTGCAGTAGGGAAAAAATATGATCAAAATATACTGTATACAAATTAAAAAAAAAAAAAGAATAAGCGGCCATGAATTTGGAAGGGAGTGAGAAGGGGACATTGAGAGGAGTTATAAGGGGAGGGGTTGATACAATTTAATCAAATTTAAATTTTTAATTTAAAAAATTATTAAAAGTATCCAGAAAACACAAGAGCACATGTATTATGGGCACAAGTGTCTTCAACAGTGAATTCTACCAAACAATTTAGAGAAGATAATTCTGTGCAATCTTTCCCAGAAAACAGATATGGAAGGAACGTTTTCTAACGCATGTTATAAGGCTGGCCATACCCTTATTGAAAAGTAATAAAAGGCCTCCTAAGACTACTACACACCCAAATCCCACATGACCCTAGAAATAAGATGGTCAACAATATTTCAGCAGCAATATGTGAAAATGATGAAGACGATGACATGATACAGCTGGGTGGGGTCTCCCAGTAGTGCAGGATGGCAGACCATTTGAGAATCGGTGAATGTAACTAGATTTTTAAAAGAAATTTTATATCTTTTAATTTCCTTGTTTAACATTTATTTAGTGTATGTACATGTGTGTGCATGTGTGTGTGCATGTGTTGTGTGCGTGTGTGTGTGTGTGTGTGTGTGTGTGAGTGAGAGAGAGAGAGAGAGAGAGAAGGAGAGAGAGAGAGAGAGAGAGAGAGAGAGAGAGAGAGAGAGAGACAGAGAGAGAGAGAGAGAGAGAGAGAGAGAGAGAGAGAGAGAGAGAGAGAGAGAGGACAGCTTTTGGGAATAGATTCTCTCCTTCTTCATCTAGGTTCCAAGAATCAAACTTAGGTCGTCAGACTTGGCAAGAAGCACCTTTCATCACTGGCCATCCCGTTGAACCCTTACCTGCTCTCTTCAACTTTTAGCGGAAATGGTGACCAGTTCTATGAAAGAAGAAAGATGCTTAAAAGTTATAAACTTGGAAACAAAGAAATAAAACTGCTTTTACTTCTAAATTACATAATCATGTAAATATATATATATATATATATATATATATATATATATATATATATATATCCTACAAAATCTTTTAAAAAGCCATTGGAACTAAGTGAGGTTAGCAAGTTCATAGCATGCAAGAGTTAGTTTATTAAAACAGCGTTGTTCCTACAAACAACTGATGAGTAACTTTAATTGACACAACCTAGAATCGCCTGAGGAAAAAAATCTTAATGAAGGATTGTCCACATTGAGTTGGTTTTGAGCATATTTGTAGGAGGTGGTCTTAATTTATGTGGGAGGGTCCAGCCTACAGTGGGTTCCTCCAGGCAAGGGGTCCTGAGTTGTGTAAGAAAGGGGAAATACAGCTGAACACGAGCAAGCAAAAATGCATGCAATAAATCCTCTCCCTTCTCACTATAGCTGTGGTGTGGCCAGTTGTTTCAAACCCCATTCTTCTTGACTTCCCTGGTATGATGGGCTGTCATTAAAATCTTGGGCCAAAATAAATCCTTTCTCCCCTATATTTCTTTATCACAGCTACAAAAATAATACTTGAACACCTGGAAACCGAAATAAAATGACCTAAGAATATGAACTGCTTATACATGTATAAATCTGATCCTAATGCGCAATTTTGTATACTCGAAACAGTAGTGTTATTTAAAACAAACAAAGAGGTACACATGTTCAAGGGCTGGAAGGTGCAACATTGTCAAGACTGTTTGCCTATGAACTTTTATCTGTAAGACCAAACATCATCACACACAAAATTCTAGTAGGATTTGCAGAAACAGACAGGTTTGTTTGCAAACACACAACATTGCTCCTCAACTAGTAACCTGGGCCACAAGGTTCCCACTGTCCCTTGTCCGCCCCTTCTTTTAACTGTTCCCTCCTGCAGAACAGGAAATTGAGCTGATGGTCGTAGTCTCCTTCCCAAGACAGCACCTGCCCTCTGTCCCCTAGAACCATGGCAATGCTTGTACAGAAACACATTAATATGTGACTAGGAATGAAGAAGTTTATCAGTTTCCCTAGGAAGAAGAATATACACCAACATAGAATGGATGGACTATCCAAGGAGAATTCAAGAAAGACCAGACAACTTCCATTCAACACTTATTCACGGAACACCTGCCGTGAGCCAGCCTCCGGAAATGCAACGGTGAACAATTCAGATATAGCCTCTGTCCTCGTGAGCCCTAAAATAGCAGAGCAGGTGTAGAATAGTGGAGAGTGCTTCAGAGTAGAAATCTGAACCAGGGATCCTAGAGCTCAATTCTGAAAGTCTACAAATCTTTGATTCTAAGAAGAAGAAGAAAAATCCCCTTTCTCTTCTAATAAAAAAAAAAAGTGTCTTATGTGCCCAGTTTGTGGCTTGGCAATGGTTGACCGAGGGCAAAAGAATAAAGAATCCCAACACCCATAAAAGCATCCTCCAGCAAAAAAGAAAAAAAGAAAAGAAAAGAAAAAATCGCATGTCATCCTTGTTAATTAAATCCACCTTGTACACGAGAGCCCCTTGCATCTCTGCCAGAGGGAAATACCAAACACATGGTCTCAGGCCACTCTTATCCTTAGGGAAGCTTGGAAGGCACTCTGTAAAAAAAAAAAAAAAAAAGCAAGTCTGTTTCCAGGAAAGTTAGCCTATGGGCACTGTCCCCTTCCCATGGCTCTGGATAATGCATCTCTGCTGGAAACTGTGGCAGCTATGGACAAACTAGAGTGAAAAGATGGCTTGGTGTGAGAGCAGTTTAGGCTCACTCCTCCAAGAACTAGGAAAATAAGATGATCTTAGACACATGGTTTAGGCACAGCAGGCCAACAGAGAGGTATCTGCCCACCGGAACAAACTTGCTAGCTTTGAGATGGAGATGAACGGGGGACGAAGATGACCATTTTACAGGTGGTTTAATCCTATTCCTTTATCATCATTATCTTCATTGCTTCTTTCCAATGGCACTCTTTGAGTCTGGGGGTGAATGTCTGGTCACAGCCCTGGACTCTGAGAGCAGACCTGGAGTATTTCAGAATACTAAGTGAATAGTCAGCAAACTATGGTTTGCTTTACCCGTTGACTGCTCTTCCAAAAGTGTTTTAGAGCTTGTTTGTGGCCTCTACATCTCTGCTCATGCTTTTCCTTCCTCAAGGGTTCCCTGCTGTCTCACCTGTGGAGTGCCTACTTTTCTTTGCAGCATATGTCAAGTATTTTTTTTCTTTGTAGTATATATGTGTATCTCTCTCTCTCTCTCTCTCTCTCTCTCTCTCTCTCTCTCTCTCTCTGTCTGTGTGTGTGTGTGTGTGTGTGTGTGTGTGTGTGTGTGTGTATTACATGTGAGCATGTTCCTAAAGAGACCAGAAGAGGATGCTGGATCCCTCAGAGGTGGGTTTATCGAACTCCAGTCCTCCACAGTAGCAATAAGTGCTCTGATTGCAATTTCTGAACAATTGCTCCAACCCCTGAAGTGATACTGCATTAATGAAGCTTTTCTGTATGCCAATTAATACCTCTTTCTTAGCATTCTCAGTTCCTCATGGCAAATATTTTATCTTTTATTAAATATATGTGCCACAAAGTTTTGCATTTGTGTGGTAAACTGTAGGTATGTGAGGATACAGTATGTGCAAGTGAGTGCAGATGTCCAAGGAGGAGGCAGAGATGTCAAATCTCCCGGAGCTGGAGCTATGGGTGGTTATGAGTGCCCCCTCCCCCGGAGCAGAAATCTTAAAAGTTCTTATTAATAAAAACAAACTCAAGCCAGTTATTGGGGTGAATGCTGGAAGATCAGAGAAGCAGAACAAGCCACAGCTAGCTACCTCACCTCGCCAGTTCCTCAGCTGATCCTGTTTCCTCAGGCTGGAAGCCTTTGAGTCCTCATCCAGAATGGGTCTCAGCTGAACTGCTGCTGGAAGCCTGAAAGCTTAACCAGCCAAATGCTTCTAGTTTCTGGCCCTCACGCCTTATATATCTTTCTCTTTCTGCCGTCACTCCCTGGGATTAAAGGTGAGAATCACCATGCTTGGCTGTATCCTTGAACAGATGGATTTCTGCCTCTGGAATGCTAGGATTAAAGGCGTGTGCTACCACTGCCTATCCTCTATGTTTAATATTGTGGCTGTTCTGTCTCTAACCCCAGAGAAGTTTATTAGGGTGCACAATATTTCAGGGAACACAATACCACACACACACACACACACACACACACACACACACACACACACACACGTGGGTACCGGGAGCCAAACTCCAGTCCTCTGCAAGAGAAGTGAGTGCTCTTAACCACTGAGACATCCCTTCAACCCCCGAATACAAATGTTACAAAACTGGACTGTTGGAGTAGACCTGTGGACACCAGTCTTCCTTACTCTTCTCTGCACCTCATCTCGTCCTTCAAGGAAGGCCTGGTTCTCCTCGCTACCCTGTATCTATCTGCACACTGTAGGGTTAAGAACAAATGAGGATAGTGTTGATGAAACAGTTCTGGCAACAATCCAGGCTAACATTCAAAACCTCTCCCATTCTAGGGAGAGATCATATCTCTCTCATATTCTCCCTGAGGTCACTAATGACCTTTCTGTCCCAATAATCTAAATTGAAAATTAAGGAAACCAAACTCACACTAAGTGGTGCTTAATTTACTATAAATCACTGGGAAATAGGCAGTTCCATTTAAAGTGAGTTTTCCAAATCACTGCTGCTTACCCATTAAAATAAAAAAATAATAATAATTTACAAAACACTTTCCTAGAGGCATTTAAAATACCTATGAAAAGGTCCAAAAGAGGTTGGCTATAGGACTGACATCCATGAGAGAGAGTTGGGAGATTAGAAAGCAGCCATGTGAGGAAACTGACTCCTTATTGTGTGCCCTCTTGTGTTTGTCAACTTTGAGCCACACGACCTCCTATTTACTGACCTAAAATGAATAACAGCTAGGTATAGTTTCACATGCCTGTAGTCACAGCACCTGGGATGTGGAGTAAGGAATTCAAAGATAGCCTGGACCACATAAAGAATGCGAAGCTAGCCTGACCCAAATAGTAGATCTTGTCTCAAAAAGCCACGGGCTGCAGATATAGCTCAGTGGGTGCACACATGCTTGATATATTCAAGGCCCTAGGTTCAAATCCTAGTACTGAAAAACGATAAATAATGGCTTACCTTGCATTCTTAAATAGAGGTGATGAACCTAATGTCTGTTCTTTCTGAACTAAGGATTACTGTCTTTCTCATAAATAGCAGGAATACAGCAAAAGAAATTAAATGGACAGTTATTTTTCCCATTGCCAAATGCTTCAAGATCTGCTAAGCCTGTATAGGTCCTGTATTCTGCTGGCTTTGGGGATTTTTTTTCTTTCTTGGCAGCTTGCTCTTTCATGGTCATGGCTGACTGGTAATAGCAGCCACTTGTCTTATTTCTAATTTGCTCCACTTGCTTTGGTAGGACTTGAACCTCTGATGATCTTACGTGATAAGTAGGATTCATTAAGCAGCAATTAAGAAGAAAGGAATTCCAGGAGTTAAAGACCACCAGCTATGTGGGCTATGGTTTTACTAAGAGGGAAATAGGTTACTATTTTGTCTTTTTTTTTCTTCCTTTCTCTCTCTCTCTCTCTCTCTCTCTCTCTCTCTCTCTCTCTCTCTCGTATGCACACCCATGTGTGGGTATGCCAAAGACAGATGAGGGTATGCAGTGTTCTTTTCTCATTCTGCATCTTGGTCCCTTGAGACAGGGTCCTTTACTGAACCTGAACATGACCGTTTTGGCTAGGCTGACTGGCCAGCAAGCTCCCAGGATCCATCTGTCTCTGTCCTGCAGCTGGGGTCACAGGTACCTATGGCTACGCCCAGCACTAGTGATTCTCCTATTTGCACAGCAAGTGCTCTTATCCCCTGAGCCACCATCCCTCTAGCCCCTGATGGAGTACTGCTGGACTGCTCACCATGTCAAAATCATGCGGTACAGAACCTTCTGGTTGTGGGTCTCGCCAGACTGTGATGGCGGACACCCAAGGGCTGCTACAGGCAGTGCTTATTACTACTAGTGACTGTTGTGATCTTTTCCTCCCTAGAAAACAGTGGAAAACACTGGGATAACATCCAGGAATCCAGGCAGCGTGGAAGGTTGGTGTCATTCAGTACGTGGACTTTATGACATCATTTTTGGCCTCTCTGTGACTTTTCTTATTTCATATTTATTTGTTTTTAATTTTTTAGACTTCTGTCATTTTTAGCTATATTCCAGACATTTAAAAACAACTAAATAAGTGTCTTCAAATGTATAGAGTTAATATTAATATCATGATGTACAATGATCTCTCTCTCTCTCTTTCTCTCTCTCTCTCTCTCTCTCTCTCTCTCTCTCTCTCTCTCTCTTATCAATGATATTGAAAACTAATCCTAGAAGCTTCAGACAATGTAGATCAAATGCACTGTAAGTTTCACCTCCACTGAGGCTTCAACTTACCATGAAGATGATGGAGGCTTGAGTCCCTAAAAACTGAGGATATTCTGTGAGGATCTAAAAGGGAGTTGAAAACTCCAGGGTAGAGTGTGAGAAGATGCCACTAATGTGGTGTTAATGGTGTTACTGTTCAAGCAGGAAAGCAAAAGAAAGCTAATTGTGGAAATTACTGGCCAATAACTTCAGTACTCGTGGTAATAGGGCAGATGTTAACAGTGAAGATTCATCAACATCTGGGAAGGATAAAGTCACAAAGGATTTATGAGAAGAAGTGAGTTCAAGAGACTGTAGAAAGAGAAAAGCAGAGCAAAGCCAGGTCTTTAGCAAAAGCTTTGGAACTTGGGTAAAGAGCTTTGTTCAACCTGGCATGCCATTTCTACTCCAAGGCCAGCGCAGATTGCCTTGGAGAAGAACGTGGTCACATGAACTCACTAACAGGCTGGGAGGTCATAAATAAAAAGATAATGATACAAGAACACAGAAACCACTCCAAGGAGGGGAGTGGGGGGCGCTGAGGGCACTTCCCCAGAGAGCGGGGTCCAGTCTGGTTTTGTTTAATATCTTTGCTAAGGATTTGAAAACAAGAACAAACAAATGTCAAGAAAATATGCAGAGCCATCAGCTAGAGACAAGCACACATCACTAGCAAGCTTGTCCAACAGGACTGAGGCAAGATCATAGAACCACTGGAAATAACCCAGGCCAAAGTAGCCTAGGACGATGAATGGATTTAAATTAAAATGTTAGCCTTCCTTTGAAGGTGATTCGAGAAAAGCTGGTTGTTGGGGGGACAGGGCAGGAGAGGGGGGAGACCAAAACAGCCAAGAGAAATAAATAATGTTTAACAACACTGTGTGGTAATTAGGAAAGCCAAGAACACAGGTCCAGTTCTGAGGTTTGTAAATCGGTGGGTGTGTCTCAAGGGACGTGAAATGATAAGTAGCCATTTACTTGGGGTAAGAGGAAAGGAAAAGAATGTGCATTCAGAACACCCAAGTCATAAGGGGACACTTCTGTGTATTCCTGAGCCAGAGTTCCAGAACAGTACCTAGCGCATTATCCCATGCTTAGCAGGCACTCAGAGACCAGAAGAAAGATGCAAGAAGCCCTGGAATTCTCGGTAAGTCCATAATTGTTGAGTGAAAATGAGCTGAAGATTGCTGCTAAGGGCCCTGCCAACTTTCAGATTTGTGGGCTCTTTGAATGGGAGAAAACGTCAGAGCCAGGAGCTTCAAGTACTTAAGCAAACCAACAACCGTCGCTGCCTCTGCTCTAGGTGAGCTTGTCCGGACTCTGCCTGGCCTTGTGGTGCATCCACTGCCCGGTGTGGTTCTTCCACTGTGCCTTGCTTCAATAACTAATCACCTGCCATGGAGCTCATTCCTTGAAACATCTCCTCCTAGTGAGATTCAGGAATCTAACCAAACAGATGAACCTTAGGAAGCTCAGAACAGTCCACAATTCACAAGGCCCCTCCCTGAAGTCATGAAAGCCATAGACAATGGCAGGCTAGAGGAGATGCCAGTGCACCTGCCTGCGCATTGGGCGGGGCATTCTGGGATACAGCTTTCATGAGCCTTCACCCATGATGATGTGGGTTTTTCGGGGATACAGTCATCTTGCAGTCTCCCACGCTCCGTAAGTAATTCCCATAAGCCCACGGAGGTAGGCTTGGGAAGGATCCTTTCATTGGTCTGAAGATATGGTTCACATCTTCCCAGAGGAAAAAATTATACACCATCTATGACCAAACCTTGTTTTCTCAGTCTGTGCTTGTCCCACAGTGTTCTAGTTCTTACCAGTACCCAGCTAAGATGTGTGCATACCTTCTCCTTCTCTCTCTCTGAGCTGGCAACTTTGAGAAATGGGCCAAACAAAGCCCCCTGTTCCAACTTCATCAAATGTAACACTATCTTACTGATCCTCAATTCTAGACTAGAAGCACTCTCTTGACCTTCTAGACAAAGACTTGTCAAATTTTAATGTGCATAAAATTTCTTGGGGGTGGGAGTTGCCATTTCTACCAATTTCTCAGGTCTACGGAACAGATATTTGAAAAAGAAAGCTTTGGAACAGCAGCATCCAATAGAACTTTCTGGAAAGATGAAGGTAATTCTTAGGTTACACTGTTCAACATGGTAGCCTTGCCTCATGTGGCTACTGAATATTACCATGATTTGAGGATGAACTTTCAAGTTCATATTGAAATTAAGTTAAATTTAAATAACTGCTCTAGTTCATCTGGACATTAGATTTCAAGGAGCATTGGTCTGGAGAACCCCAGGTCACACATCCCTCCTGAGAAGACATGAGCCATGCAGGGATCTGGGTCATAAAAACACTGCAGGTCCAGCTAGGTCCACAGCCAGTTTCATGGGAATAATGTTCGATTTCATCGGTGGTTAGTGTTTATTAACAATTAGGCTTCACTTAGAGAGATTTAAAGAAAAGTGACAAGGCATTTCAAAGGAAAACTGCAAAGATTGCTTTTGAGTTTTGTTACCTTTATAGAGTTCTGACATGTTATCAACTGCATCTACCTAAGCATAACATTTGCCTGTTTTGACAAACTGCATTTCTACATCAAGATAATGAACATATCTGTTCTCTTGAGGAGTTTCTTCATTCCCCTTTGTAATTCTATTTTTTGACTAATCCAATCCATCAACAAATAACTACTGCTCTTTTTATTTTACTATATTGGTTTGCATTTCCTGGAATGCAAAATGAATGGAACAGCACAGTGTTTTCACCTGGGTTCTTTTGTATCTTCTCTATGTATGCACATATGTTCATGTATGTGTGCACGTGCATTCATGTATGTGCATGCAGGTGTGTGTGATAATGTATGCACATGGGAGAACCTTGGGTCTATTCATTTATTGCTCTCCACATTATTTATTTATTTATTTGGCATGTGTAATATGAATGTATGTGGTGTACTGTGTGTGTGTGTAGTGTATGTGTATACAGCTCATGCTGACATAGTATCTGTGTACATGTATACAGAGACCAGAACAAGATATCAAATGTCTTCCTCTATCACTCTCGGGTCTCTTGGTGATGTGGGTCTCTTGGTGATGTGGAAGCTCATCATTTTTAGGCGAGGCTGGCAAGTTAGTGTGCTCTCAGTATTTACCATCTTCAATCCCCAATGCTAGGGTTATGGACATGCACAGCCATGTACAGCTTTTATATGGGTGCTGAAGATTCAGACTCAGGTCCTCATCAAACACTCTTACCCACTGAGCAGTTTCCCCAGCCCCTCCACCTTATTTTTGAGCCAGGGTCTCTCACTGAACCTAGAGCTCAATAAATAGACTGGTGTATAACAAGTCCCTGAGGGAACACTCCGGCTTCTGTCTCATAGCATTGGGATTACAATGTATGTAATCACCATGTCTCACTGTTTACAAGGGTGCTAATGTCTGAGTTCTTTTATCTAGCACAATTATTTTCAAACTCATCAATATTAGTACACACATATGTAGCTCATTCTTTTTTATCCATGAGAAATATGCCATGATTTATTCACTCATTTACCTGCTAATGGATACTTTAGTTATTTTCAGTTTACGACTAGTACAAACAATGTTGCCATGAACATTCATGTAGAGGCTTTTGTATGGACATATGCTTTTATTTCTCTTGGGTCAATGGGTGGATGCTATGTGGACATGTCTTTACATCTTAAAGAAACTTCCAGAAACCAGGTGTGATACCACACACCTGTACTTCCAGCACCTGGGAAATGGGACAGCAGGGTCAGGAGTGTAGCATCATCTTAAGCTGTATAATGAGTCTGATGCCAGCTCGGGCTACATGAGAGCCCAGAACAATTTCTATAAATGAAAGTCTAATAGGACTTTGATTATGCTTGCTTTGAATCTTTAGATAGTTTTTTTTTGAGAGCACTGATATCTTAATGACAGAGTCTTCTGATCCACAAACACAGCGTCTCTCTGCATTTACCCCTTAATTCTCTCACAGCAATAACCTCCAGATTGCTGTGGGACGTTCTGTATGTCAAATGTGTTGCTCTGATTGGTTAGTAAATAAAACACTGATTGGCCAGTAGCCAGGCAGGAAGTATAGGCGGGACTAACAGAGAGGAGAATTGAGAGAACAGGAAGGCAGAAAGAGAGAGACACTGCCAGCCGCCGCCATGACAAGGAAGATGTAAGGTACCAGTAAGCCATGAGCCATGTGGCAAAATAGAGATTAATAGAAATTGATTAATTTAAGATATAAGAACAGTTAACAAGAAGCCTGAGCTATTAGGCCAAACAGTTTAAATAATATAAGTGTCTGTGTGTTTATTTTATAAGTGGGCTGTCAGACTACAGGACCTGGAGAGAAAACTCTCTAGCTACACCAGATGACCTCTTCATCCCTAAAATGTTTTCATTTTACCACAAATAGTATTTTTTTATTTCGATTTTAGTTGCTAATTGCTATGATATATTTAATTTTTATATTAATTATAATCCTCCATCTTTGCTAAGATCAATAGTTTTAGTATCTTCTCTATAGATTTCATCTATACAAATAGCCAAAACAGCTTCAAATAAGGACAGTTATACTTGTTATTTTCCAGTCTATATGTTTTTAAAATTCCTTTTCCTTGTCCTTTCCTTTGTCAGAACCTTAAGTCCAGCACAGACTAGAATCAGCGAAATTAGACAACCCTTACTGTGGAGGTTTGAAAAAAAGTGGTCCCCAAAAGGAGTAGTGCTGTTAGGAGGTGTAGCCTTGTGGAACAGGTGTAGTCTTCTTGTTGGAGGAAGTGTGTCAATGTGGAGGCGGGCTTTGAGGTCTTCTATACACTCAAGCCGCTCTCAGTGAGACAGACCACTTCCTGTTGCCTGCAAGTCAAGATGTAGTTCTCTCAGCTACTCCAGCACCATGTCTGCCTGCACGCCACCATGTTGTGCCACGACATGGACTAAACCTCTGAAATGAAAGCAAACCACCACAATTAACTATTTTCCTTTATAAGAGTTGCCGTGGTCATGGTGTCTCTTCATAGCAACAGAAACTCTAAGACACTCACCTTAAAGTCTTAAAAGAAGACTTTAACCTTGGGCTTTTTAATTAATGTCCCCATTAGTTAAGAAAGTTCCATTTTGTCCCCAGATGCTGTGATGTTTTATAAGGAATGTATTTTGTGTTTCATTAAATATTTCCTATTCATCAAATTGAAATAACTCTATGGATTTTTGATGGTAAATTGCACTATTTTTCAAATATTAAACCAAACTTAAATTCCTGAGATAAAACATACATATTCAGATTTTATTGGCTTTTTGTGTTGAACTCACATTACAATAATAAAAGTAATAATAATAATAAATTTTACATTTATTTTCATGAAGGATATTAGAGTACAAGTTTACTCTCTTGCAATGTTAATATCTAGATTAGATATTGTATTAGTTATTTTTTTTTGTTACTGTAACAAAATGCCTGGCAGGAAGCAGTTTAAGGGAATAAGGGTTTATCCTGGCTTACAGTTTGGAGGGATCCAATCTCTCCTGGTGGGAAAAGCATGGCCGCAGGAGTAGGAGACAGCTGCTCACATTGTATTGGCAGCCAAGAATCACAGGCTAAACAGGAAGGGGAGCTAGGCTGTAAAACCCCAAGACCCACCCCTCAGTGACACTCTAGCAAGTTTCGGTTTCCTACCAGTTTCATAGCTCTCCCCAAAATACACACACACTGAAGACGCTATGCTCAAATGCAGAAGCCTCTGGGGAATGGTTCACATTCAAACAATGACAGTTATCAAGATCATATGAATTTGGAGATGGAAAGATGGCTCAGCAGTTAGGATCACTAGCTGTTCTTAAAGAAGACCCAGGTTTGATTCCTAGCACCCACATGGCAGCCTCCTGTAACTCCAGTTTCAAGGGATCTGATGACTTTTTCTGGCCTCGGTGGCCACCAGGCACACATATGGTACAAAGACATCCATGTAGGCAAAACACATGAAATAAAAATGAAGTAATTTCAAAGGACAATATGGATCCTATAGGATATGTAGTGTTCCCTTCACTTCAATTTTCTGGAAAGTTTACATAGGTTAGTATTATTTAGTTAAATATTTGATAGAATTTTCCTAGTAAGTAATTTTAGCCTTAAGTTTGCCTAGTGAAAAATTTTTCTACTGATTTAATTTCTTTAATAAATATAAACTGCTAAAGTTATCTTCTTTAGTAAGCTTTAGTATGCTAGCTACTCTTCCCTTATGTGATAAAATACCTTGTCAAAAGCAATTTAAGGAAGAAAGGGATTAATTTTGTCTTGGTTTCAGAGTACAATCATCCTCAAGACAAGTTCTGACATAATGGGCTGACGTGGCACCTGCAGTCAGGAAGCAGAGGAAAAGAAACACTCAACTTGCCTTCTCCTTTTTATTCAGGCCAGAACCCCATCCTCTGGAACAGCGTCACCCACAGTGGACAGGTCTTCCCATGTCAATCGACATTATCCAGATAATCCCTCACGAGCATGTTCAGGAGCTCTTCTCCTAGGAAACTGTAGATCATTCATCTTGACAATATTAACCATCTGGTTTGTGTTTTCCAGAACATATGTTCATTTCATCCAATTTGTATTTCTTATTGGGTAGCTGATCAAAAGGTATCTTTATTATGTTTTTTAATATCAATGAATCTGGTGATACATTCTTTCTCATGCCTGATGTTAGTAATTGGTGTGTTCTCATTTTCCTGATTGTCTGGCAGAGTGTTATCATTTTTAAAAGTTGTCTTCTTTCTTAAACTTGGACATGGTCAATATTTTCATTAAATAAACAAAAATCTTTGACTGGTTGGAGCATCAGCCAGACTAAGCTGTCTGATTGTCCATGCCTAGGCTTCCTCACACTTTCCTCGCCAGACTTCCACAAAGGGAGATGCAGTGAAGTATAAGGAATACTGTTTTGTTTCTATGTGTGGGTACTCACCAGCATATATGTATAGCTACTATGCGTTTGGTGCCCTCAGAAGCCAGGAGAGGGTGCCAAACCCCTGAGAACTGAAGTTATAGACAGCTGTGAGCCACCATGTGGGTGCTAGGAATCAAACCTGGGTCCTCTGCAAAAGTAGCCAGTTCTGTTTACCGCTGACACATTTTTTAAACCTACACTAACAGATTCTTCATAGACTCTTTAATTGACAGCCTTCTATTACATAACATTGCTTTCCAGCATAGGGTCAATCAAAAGAACTTATAAAAATCAACATCGCCTTTCAGTCCTGACTGGCCAAATCCACAGGAAGTGGTTGGTGTATGAAAATACAAAAACACTTCTCAGAGCTACAGCCACAGACAGAAAAACAGTCATGTCCATAAGAGAAAAAAACAGAAGAAGAGCCTACATTATTGCTTGATTATGTTGTGACCTGTTGTTGCATAGGAGTACAGCTTCTTAAGTAAGAAATAGTGAGCATTTAAACTTTTAGACATTTATCTTAATTTATGGGTATTAGTATTATGCTTACATCTCTGTCTGTACACCATGCATTCCCCTATTGGATCCCCTGGAACTGGGGTTACAAATGGCTGTGAGCCACCATGTGGGGAATTGAACTCATGTCCTCTGCAAGAGCAGTCAGTGCTCTTAACCACTAAGTTACCTCTCCAGTCCTAGTAGGCATTTCTTAACACTGGTGACCAAGAAAAGATGGGAAAGAATTAAAAGTAGGCTATAGAAACTGAAATTTATCATGTAGGCAATAAAGGTCATCACCAAGGTTTTTAATCAGAAGTTGTGAATATCAACTGTATGTTTTTCCTAAAAGTCCTCTCTGGGGTAGGATAGAAGATAGATTTGAACAGGTTACACTTAGAAGACTACTGGGGAAGACATTGGGACGACTCAAATCTGGACCACAGAGGCGGCAGTGGGATGTGAATTAAATATACAATAAAGACAGAGAGGAAAGAAAAGGGCCTAGAGGCTCTTCCATTGCTTTACCATTGCTGGCAGAATGTCACAGACCTGCATAAATACATCCAATCAAACCTAAATTAAGTATATCCCTCTCATTAAATTAATACTTACTGGACCCCCAAGTCTTCATAGGCATACCCATGTCATCAGTCATGAGGGTGAGTGGAAGGGAGGGTACATTAAAATGGGTACACAATGCAGTCTTATCTCTCTCAGAAATTCTGCAGAATCCTTTTGGCATGAGAACATATTGCTGGGTTTCTTCCCCGGGCCAATCAATACAGAGGGTTTATACTACTAAAAGGCTCTGAAAATGTGAGTCAGAAGCATCATGGTAAATCCATCTGAATAGATCCTTCCAACAGATTTCCATCCTCCCCAAATCCACTCTGTCCCTACCACTCCCAGTCCATTCTCTACATGGCACCCAAAAGAGGCATAGAAGATGGAGTGAGTGGATGACATTAGTGAGGTGATAGAACAAAAATAATATACCTTTGCCTCCCTACGCAGACATCAGTCATCCAAGGACAAAAGTGCATTTGTAGGAGCTTAAGAATTCGGTAGTATATTATAAAAGCCTAGTGGAGCCTAACATCCAGAAGGGATACTTTGAGAAGGCAAGGTCACACACGAGCGACAGGCCCATCAACCATCATCACACTGTAGACTGAAGCAGTCCCATGACTATGGGCTAAACTCAGCCTCGTTTGTCCACAGTCCTGTCTTCTATCCCTTCTACCAAGGAACTTAGATGTTCATCAATGCCCCCTCATTTAGACCTTCCAGTCTCAGATCCAATTGCATTCACTGAAACAGTCCCATTGAGTGGCTTCAGCCACTCTCCACCATGTTTCAGGGTTATCTTGCCTATCAGAAACCTGCCTAGGCACTTTATAGAATAGGTCCCTAAAAATCTAATGCCACACCCATGGGCTCCTCATATAACAGACCTGACATAGATCCAAATGTACTTACTGACACAGTCTTTTACTCAATCCCATTCCAATGCAGTTTGGAGGGAGCCTGGACCACCAAAAGACCATCCCCATCTATCCAACAGGAGCATACTTGGGAACTGACAGGAACCATGCCTCACTATGCCTCTAATAGTAGAATTTCCAATCATGGATATGATTATTGACCCGGTGATAATCATGAGACTTGTCATCAGTCCTGTTTAACTATGACTCAGGAGGCAGTACCATTAATCCAGAGGAAAAAAGAGGGTGACTTGACCTACAAAAATAAACAACAACAACAAAAAAACAACAAAAGCTAATCTGTAAATGCTGTATAAGCAAGCAATTCTTCAAATGCAAAGGCAACAATGCAAAGTTACACAAATTGTGAAAAACAGGCAGGTTTGATCCAAGTAAAGGAAGTTAGTAAAGCATCAGTAAAGAAAGGAAAAGAAAAAAGAAGCCCAAGGAAATGGAAATCTAGAAACTTCTGGACAGAGAATTCAAACAATTGCCTTAATAACAGTAGCACAATGAGCCACAAGAGATCACAGACAGATAATGAAACAAAATAAGGGAAACAATAAATGGGTATGAGTAAAAGTTTACCTAAGAAATAACAAACCATAAAAAGAAGCAAAAGAAATCCCAGAGCTAAAAACGCACTGACTGAAATGAAAAATTCAACAGAGATCTTCAACAGCAGTGTATCAGACAGAAGAACAGATCAGTCACTCAAAGGCAAGTCATTTGAGATTTTCCAATTAGAGGAACAAGACGAAGCCTATATGATATCTATGGTACTATCAAGAGAACCATTATATACACTGAACAAGGTCCAGGAGTATAAAATGGCCAAATGGCAGAAAGCTTAAATAATGACTAAGATTTTCTCATATGTAGGGAAGGTAATTAATACTCAGGCCTGTGATGCCAAGGGAATCCTAAATAGGATCATCACCAAAGTGTAATCTCTGAAATACATTATAATCAAATTGTCAAATGCCAAAGTAAAAGAGAATTTTGAAAACAACAAGAAAAAGAAACGACTCACAAAGAAGGAACTCATTGTAACTATCAGCAGATTTCCCAGCAAAAACCCTGCAGGTCAGAATAGAGTGGGACAACACAGTCAGAGAAACAACCCTGTCCTTTATGGAGTCTAAAAGCAGGAAAGACTTTCCCAAATACTGCTTTAGATAGGGGTTAAAGGAGTACCCCCAGGGTTAATGTTGAAGATTAATCTCCATTACAGGCTGTTAAGAGAGTGGAATGTAATCCAACTATGGCATCCCAAAGAGAGTGCCTGAAAGTTCAGGAAAGTTCATCATGGTGAAGTCCCAGTGACTATGACTACTTACATAGATCAGAGAAGACACACAGACACATGTGTGTTCCTTGTCCCTTGTTATGTGATGCCCTGCATCTCTTTGGGACTCTACCAGTAAGAAGTATGTTGTTAGATGGTGCTCTGTAGTGTTGGGACAGGGCTGTGAGCAAAAATTAACCTTTTTTTTTTTTTTATCACACACCTAGTCTGTGATACCACCTAATTGGCCACAATGAAACAAAATGAAAATCCCACACTGACACAGAAATGAAAACATCACTAATAATAAACATCTGAGATGTGAGAGTGTCTTTGGAGCTGAGTTAGGAGCAGATGAGAGTTTGGAGGAAAAGGCTTGAAAATGCCTACAATGCTGTAAGTGGGTGTTCTTGACAATTCTGGAGGCTCAAATATAAGGAAATGGGGGGACTAATCTCAGAACTAAATGAGAGTGTACTGGAAATTGACTAAAGGCTCTTGGCTCATCATCCAAAGACCTTGGCTGAGTTGCATCCACGGTCAAGACTTTATAGAAGGCTGAAGTTATGAATGATGGTATTGGAGATTTATAAACAATGCATCCGCTGGAGCAGTGGTACTGGCTACTTGAATAATATTTACAATGAGACTCATGGGCAAAAGGAAGCAGAGTGGCAACTTAGCCAAAGAAGGCAGGAAGAAAAGGCATGTGAGGCCAGGAAGTAAAAGATTAACAGAAATGCTTGCCAATCATCTGAGCAATAAGTGAGAAGCTTCCCTGTCTCAGAAACCCCCAGGGAGTCTTAGGAATCACAGTTTCACACACTTTCCAGGATAGAGTTATTGCAGCAGAGGGCCCCAGGGAACTCTCTGCATACTCTCTGGCCAGGACTATCACTCTATACACTTCCCTTTGTTCAACTAGTAAAGCTTTTCTACTGGTAAAGGCACAGACAGGGTCAGAGCTCCAGCAGAAGGCTCTCAAGGAGTGAAGGCTAATGAAGTTATGAACGTGGATTTGCAGTGAGGACCTCAGTGATGTATGTAGAAAAACATGCAATGCTTGCCAGGGAAAGTGACAGATAGTAAACAAAACCAGCCCACTTAACAAATTCATAAGCACTCTCACAAGATATGTGTAGAAGATGCTAGACTTGGAAGTGTATGCTGGCTAGTCCTTTATAGTTGCCTGCCTTGTGCCAGCTCCACCATTTATATTGGAAGTACATTATTTGTTTTGATGCAGACTCACAGTGGCAGGCAGTTTGTCTTCAATCTCATAAGACTTAGGACTTTGGGATTTTGAACTAGTGGTGGGATGAATTAGGAAACTAGAAATATTGGAGATAGAATGATTATGTGTTCCGCTGTGAGATGGACAGAAACAATGGAGGTCCTTGGCAGAATGCCCTGGTTTAGACTATGGTTTGAGCATGCCCCCACCGAGGATTCATGTGTTGAAATGTAATCTCTACTGATAGATGTTATGAGGATAGGAACTTCATATATCAATATTTGGGCCTTTAGAAGGTGATGATTAGATGATGTCATCAGCATGGCCCCCTAAAGGGTATATACTAATGTCTTTGTAAGACAGAAGGACCAGAGGACAAATAAACATGAAACACTACAGAACTCTGCCAGCCAGTCATCACTATCTGCCCTTGGATCAGAACTGTGAGGACAAATACACCCCCAAATAGTTTGTAATAGTAACAAATCAAATACACCAACCAAAAAGCCTGCTGAGAGTGTAAGTGTTCAAAGTGATTACTCTTGTCTTATAAAAACATCTTATTCTCCATGTCTTCTTGCTCTTTCATCTTGAGACAGGATTTCATGGACCCCAGGCTGGCCTCCAACTCAATAAGTAACTGAAGAGGACCTTGAACTTCTGCTCTCCTGCCTCAACCTCCCAAGTTCTGGGATTACAGGCATGCACTATCATGCCTTGTTTATGCCGTGTTGGGGATTGAACCCAGAGAATCATGCAAGTAAAACAGGTACTTAGCCCTCTGAGCTACAGGCTCCGCTCCTAGCTATACAACACTCCACAGACAAGTTTCAAAATCACTGTAAAAAGCCACTAATCAGAGCAGATGCACAGACTCACAGTCAAACATTAGGTGGAGTTTGGGGACAGAACCCCACAGAAGATGGGAAGGAAGGATTGTAGGAGCCAGAGGCGTAGAAGACACCAGGAGAACATGGCCCACTGAATCAACTAAGCAGGACTCATAGAGGCTCACGGAGACTGAAGCAACAATCATGGACCCTGTATGGGTCTGAGCTAGGTCCTCTGCATGCATGCTGTGGTTGTGTAGCTTGGTGCTCTTGTGGGACTCCTAACAGTGGGAGCGGAGTGTCTCTAACTCTCCTTTGTCTGCTCTTGAGACCCTTTTCCTCCTAGTGAGCTGCCTCGCCAGCCTTAAGATGAGGGTTTGTGCCTAGTCTTATGATAACTAGTTATGCTGTTTGGTTGATATCCCTGGGAGGCCTGCACTTTGCTGAAGGGAAACAGAGGAGCAATGGATCTAGGGGAGAAGGAAGGAGTGGAGGGAGGGGGTAAATTTTTAAAAAGTCATTAGTTAACACAAAAGCATATGATTTGCTGGTAAGGGTAAGTATATAACCCAATTCAGAATGTTCTGATAATATCTGGATAATGAATAATTACAACTAACCTTAGTATAAAGGTTAAATGAAAGACACTAAAACTAATTGTGTCTGTAATTATTTGTTAATGGGTACCTAATAGAGAAAGATGTAAATTATAACATCAATAATATAAAGTTATGGTAGTAAAAATGTTGTTTGTATATCACTGAATTTAAGTTGTTGTTAATTTAAGTAAATGGTTTTAGATGTTTTGTTTAGTAAGCCTCATAAGACTCACACACATACACACAAAAAAGCTATAGTGGATACTCAAAAGATCAATAAAAAGGGCTGGGTGCAGAGCATAGGATTATCCCATTATGGTGATATTGTGTTGTATTTTAATGAAACTTTCCTGAAGATCAGAGGGCAGAGTCAGCCACAGAGTTAAACAGAGGTCAGGCAGTGACGGCACACACCTTTAATCCTAGCACTCAGGAGGCAGAGATCCATTCAAGACCACACTGAGCTATACGAGATTGATCCAGTCTAGGAGAGAAACAGAGCCAGGCAGTGGTGGCACACTCCTTAGCCCAGTGTTTGGGAAGCATACATGCCATTAATCCCAGCACTAGGAAAGTTGAGATAGGAAGTGAAATGACTGGGCAGAGAAAGGAATATAAGGTGTGAGGAGACAGGAACTAGAGCCTTTTCAGCTGAGGAGGACTCAGAGGCATTCAGTCTGAGGATTCGTGGAGATGGAATCTTTTTCTTTCAGCTGAGTTGCTGAGGTGAGAAGTGGCTGTGACTTGTTTCCTCTGATCTTTCAGCATTTACCCCAATGTCTGGCTCCAGGATTTTATTATAAGACCATTTAGGATTTGTGCAACATCCCATCCTCAAATAAGATCTCCAAGGAGACAACCATGGAGAAAGAAGAGACAAAATAATCAGAAAATAATTAACAAAATAGCAATATAAATCCTTCTTACCAGGAAATAATTACTTTAAAGGAAAACTGAGGAGTTGAAGATACAGTTCCACAGTTAAGATGCTCTCCAATCTTCCAGAAGACTGGAGCTCTGTCCTCAGTGTCCATTTGGATGGCTCACAACCACTTGTAACTCCAACTCTAGGGATCCAATGCCCTCTTCTGGCTTCCACAGGTACACACACAAATAGAGGGAAAAAAACAAGTTGTTTTTGTTTTTAAGCACTTAGAGAATGTGAAACAAGACCAAGAAAGACTCTCCCCTCATCGCCTTACCACATTACAGTTAAAACTCTGAGTGTCCAAGACAAAGAGAAAATGTGGAAAGCTAAAGAATAAGGCAAAATCAGAGTGACAACAGACTCTCAGCATAAGCTCCAAATCCAAGAGGAGACGAATACTTTATGTCAGACTCTGAAAAATGATAACTACCACCCCAGGTTACTATATCCAGCAAAGCTCTCCTTTGTATCTGAAGGAGAAAGAAAAACTTTGCATGATTAATACAAACCAAAGGAATCCATGACCACTAAGCCAGTATTATGGCAGATACTTGGAAATCCTACACACTGAAGAGAGAGATAAACACATATTTTAATTCACAGATAAAAATAAACCACACTAGAATGATAATCGGCAATGAGGATTAGAAATGAATGTACCAACAACTGTGAAACAGAAAAACTATAGGAATAAATGCAAACTTTTTAATACTACTTCTGAATATTAATATTCTCAATGCTCCAGCCAACATATGTAGATTAGCACATTAGTTTAAAAAACAGGACATATCTATTTATTCCTCACAAGAAACCCATTTTACTGGTAAAGATTAAACACAGCCAGTGGGAGGAGGGAAGAAAGGGGGATCTGTGGTTGGTATGTAAAATGAATAAAAAATTCTTATAAATTAATAAATAAATAATATGGCCGTAAAGTGAAAGGATGTAAAAAGACATTCTAAGCTGTGATGGATTTTGATTGTCAATTTCATGGAGGTTTAGAAAAGCAAGCAAGAGCAGAAATCCTAATATCTGACAAAATAGATGTTGAGCCAAAATTAGTCAGAAATAGCAAAGACACTCCAGGTAGATTAAGCAAACTTCAATCAAGAGGCTATTACAATTCTAAACATGTATGCAGCCCAAACTCTAGCATACCCAATTTCATAAAACAACCACTGCTGTGTATAAAGAGAAATACACATACTGATTTCAACACAACAATAGTTGGGGATGATGAGGGAGGGCCCATCCCATAGCAGGTGGTACCATCCCTGGGCCAGTGGTACCATCCCTGGGCCATTGGTCCTGGGTGCTGTAAGAAAGCAAACTAAGCAAGCCATGAAAGCAAGCTGATAAGCAGCACTCTTCCATGGCCTCTGTAACAGCTTTGCCTCCAGGTTCCTGCCCTATTTGAGTTCCTGTCCTGACTTCCTTCAGTGATGGACTACAATGTGGAAGTGTAAGCCAAATAAACCCTTTCCTCCCCAACTTACTTTTGATGTTTCATCACAGCAATAGTACTGCCTAAGACACCTACCAAAATTTAAACAGGATATAAACAACTGAGATCCATAACAAATAATGAGACTAAAGCAATAATAAAATGTCTCTCAACTAAACATGATCCTGCCTGGAGAGATGGCTCAGTGGTTAATAGTATTCTTGCAAAGAACCCAAGTTTGGTTCCCAGCACCCATGTCAAGTGGCTAACAACTGCCTACAACTCTACTCTATATCCAGGGAATTCAATACCTTCTTCTGGCTTCCACAAGCATGCACACAGGTAGTATTCTCTCTCTCTCTCTCTCTCTCTCTCTCTCTCTCTCTCTCTCTCACACACACACACACACACACACACACACACATGTATAAATAAAACTTTCTAATCTTAAAAAAATAATAATCCCAGGCTCAGATGGATTCATTGTTGAATTCTACAATACATCTAAAATAGTTTTACTACTATTTTAGAATTAAAACTTTTCCTTTTAATTTAGACCAAAAAAAAAAAAAAAGCAGGGGAATGTTGTGGGATATTTATACACTGTGTGAAAATATATTGCTGTGATTGGTGTGGTAAAAAGCTGAACAGCCAATAGCTAGGCAGGAAGTATAGGCAGGACTTCCAGGAAGAGGAGGAATCTAGGCACGCAGGAGATGCCAGGAGACTTGGAGGAAACAGGAGGTGCAAGATGGAAGAGGTGTGATGCCACGAAGCAGGTCATAGATAATGTAAATGGGTTAATTTAAGTTATAAGAACTAGTTGAGACATGCCTAAGCTAAAGGCCGAGCTTTCATAGTTAACTTAAGTCTCTGTGCTGTTATTTGGGAGCTGGCTGGCAGGACAAAGACTTGTTACACAACAAATGTTTACTAATGAGTGGACCTGGGGGGCTACAGGTGAGGAAGTTGAGGCCTGAAACTACAGGACAAACAAATCAGATGTTTCTTTCTCAGCTCATTTTTTATCTTTCTTGGTTTCTTTTCCTGATGCTAGGATAAGATAGGCAGACAAAAGCAACAAAAGGAGAAAGGGTTCATTTTAACTCTTTGTTCCAGGCTACTGTTTATCATGGTGGACAAGTCAAGGTGTCAGGAGCTTGAAATAGCTGGTCAGGTTACTTCTGCACTCGGAAGATCAGATCACTGAGTGCGTGCCCACTATTGTTCATGAGGCATCCTCAACTTTATACAGTCCAGGAGTCACTGCCTAAGGAATGGGGCCACACCCAGTGGGCAGGGCCTCTCACCTCAATTCATAAAATCAAGATGATCAAGACATGCTCAGAGGTCCATTTCCCAGGTGGTTCTAACTTCTGTTCTAACCATTACAGATAGAGGTTGTTTGTATCTTCTATCCTTATGCCAACACATTTAAAAAACACAGGAACAGCAATTGCAATGATATTTAGCTTTTCCATTATTATGGAAAAAAAATGTCTGAAAAGATCCATGTGTAACAAGGAAAAGTATTTTGGTTCATAGTCTCAGCCCATGGTTTTCTGGCTCAGTTGCTTTTGCATCTGTGTGGAGAAAGTGCATCTTGACAGAAGCACTTGATGGATAAGCCTTGTTTGTCTCATGGTGGACATGGGACAGGGCTGGGCAAGGAAGGGAAAGAGAGAGAGCAAATAAGCATGCCAGGGTCTCAACTTACCCTTTAAGGGTATGTTCCCAGTGACGCAACTTTTTCCAACCAAGCCTCATCTCCGAAAGTTCTTGCCACCTGCCTATGGCTCAAAGCCTTCAACACATGATTTTGAGGACACATTTAATAAACAAACAATAGCAAGACATAAATTGTTCTACAAACTCTCAATGAGTCAGGACTTTCTTCTCTGGAAACTTCTTTCCTGGAAGTGGCTGGGGAAGCTGAAACTGTTGTTTTTGTCTTTGGAGTCACCAGCTCATGCCCAAGGTGCATGATAACTGTGGTGGCTTTCTGGCTCTTTTCAGGACCCCTGAGTGGGCTGGGCCCCGGGTTGGGATTCATCTGCTGAGAGATGAAAGACTGAGGACCATGCAGGCAGCCATTATCCCCGGAAGGGAGGAAAGATGAGAGCTAGAGAAAGAGTTAGATATTCTGAGTCTTGCTGCTTGGCCCCTGGATTTGGAGTGAGGTCGGGTGGAGAAAGAGCCACTCCCCACTCTTCTGATCCCAGATGGTGGGTCCGTGAGAAACACTTAATTGACCACAGAGAGGACATATAACATTGGCAGAAGATGCAAGCTAATCAAAAGCAGCCCCCCAACCTCCTCCCTTCTCCCTGCTGTAAATTCAGCTTGATGGGTACAAGGAGAAATTCTAGCACTCCCCAGGGCTCCACCAGCCATGATGCCAGGCTCAATGATGGGATGTTCAGAAGCAACCCAGAATTTTTCATTTGGGAGATGAGAAGTTCCAGTCTACCATGGCCAGGTTCCTTCCAGAACTGCCACCTAGATATACTTTCTTTACTTCTACCCAGAAATCGTTCTTTCTCCATTCATTCAGCCTTCATGCTGGGGATGCCTAAAAAAAAGGGAAGAGGGAAGGGAGGCTGGGAAGATGGTTTAGTTGGTAACATGCTCATCCTGTAAACACTAGGACCAGAGTTCCAATTCTCAGAACCCACATAAAAAGCCAGGCGCGGTGACACACATCTGTAACCCTGGCACTGAGATGGAGACAGGCAGATCCCTAGAGGTTCCTAGTCAGCTAGCCCCAATTAACGAAGTTGGGGTTCAGTAAAAGATCCTGTCTCTGTAAATAGGGGGGTAGAGATAAAGAAAGACATCTGACATTGACCTCTGGCCTCCACATTTATATGCAACACACACACACACACACACACACACACACACACACACACACACACACACACACACACACATACTACACAATAAAAGAAGAGTATCTAGAGACAACCCAGCCTTGGGGACATAAACAGATTAAGGTACCAGAGAAATACTTGAACTTCCATCATTCTCCGGAGCACCACTGTTCATATAATACACACATGACCTCAGGAAAACCAAACAAACACTATGAGACTTAGCATTGCCTACCTGACATAATGCTGCACACAAATGTCTGAAATGCCAGGAGCTCACTCAGGGATGGATAAACGGTAGTTCTTTTCCATCCCAGGCTGATGGGCCCTGGGCCCACATATTAGAATCTACCTTGTAGCCCTCCTCTTTCTCAAGCTGTTCTTTCATACATGGGCCTTCCACCACCTTCACACCTTAGCCACTGACACCTCTGGACTGCGTCCATTCCATTAGCCGTACAATTCCTATGGTTTTTACCATACCGTCCTTAAGACCCATTCTTCACTAACTGCTGATATAAAGCAATAGCTTGAATTTGTCATTAATGCATTTTCAAAGTATATAGCATATGAAGACAGCATGACCATGCATAACACAGTGACATATGAAGATTAGCCAGGGTGGTTGACAGCAAGGACATCAAAGCCCTGGTCGCTTGTCTAATACCAGACGGGCTTCTGAAACACATCACATGTAAACACAGCTTGAACAGAGAACCATATTCGGATGCACTGTTTTGTGAGATTCAACGGCTGACAGGTGTTGTTAGAATCCTCTAGACCTGTCCCTGGACTCTATGATTATTTTGCTCCACTAGCAGCTATGGGTAGAAAATAAATGGATTTAGAGGCACATCCCCCCATCTCTCATAATATTCTGGCTTCCCAATAGCAAAAGCAAATAGTTTTCATCTTAGCCTCTATTAGCCACATTTACTCATTAATGAGACAGATGTTCGAAGGTTAGATCAGTAGGAAGGGGTGAGAAGAAATACCCCTTTCTTTTCTCTTGGGCTAAGCCACTTACTTCTATGTTTCTTTTATGTGAAAATGTCCCCACCCATCCCAAGTGTAACAGGAAGGTTTTCAGCATACTCAGAGTCACTAAGCCAAGGCTTACTGGGACTTCTGTGTCAATGTTTAGCGCTCAGCTGTGGTGGAAAACTAACTGCATCATAGTCAATCTGTGTTGGAGTCCCAGGAGTGAGATCGATTCCAGTCCCAGCTTCACATGCTGTGTGCTATTGGAGGCATCCCTGTCCACCAGCTGTCCACTACTTCCTTAACTGGGAAAGTCAGTGGGAAGAGAAGGCTCTAGATGCTCCAAGGAAATGTGAGAAATGTGGACAGCCACTGGGTGTCAGTATGCAGAAAGACAGCAGGCTGGAGTCCCTAAGGACTCAAGGACTCCCAAGTATTTGGGCCTCAGGTATGCACAGGTTCAGCCCTAGAAGAAAGCTGCCAGTTTTCCTCATTCAGATCGGTCCCCACCATTACCGAACACCAGTGTTTGGCAGTCCTTTGAAGCTCTGCCCCAAAAGGTCCCTTGGGAAGCTTTCCCTGATGACACCCTCTCCCACATTACTTAGACAATTGTCACTTTCTCTCTACAGTCTCCATAGCTGGGATCTTGACCATGACAATTAAGACTCCCAGAGAGTGAGCACCCCCTCTTGGTCTCCCTATGAGGTCCCTGTGAGGTCCCTGGGGGCAGAGACAAGCTTTCTTCACCTCAGTTTTCCAAGTTTCAATACGGGACAGCCCCTATGCCTGCTCTTTCATGCTTTGGTCGGATTATTTCATGAGTATATTTGGTACAAAGTTACCCTTTACTCAGGCTGCATGTATGTATGGAGGTGGGGGGGAGAGGCCAGAGGTCAGAGGTCAATGTTGGGTATCTTATCACATCCCATCTTAATATTTTAGACATAGTCTCTCAGTGAACCTGGGGTTCAGCACTTGGACTAGATTGGATATAAAATGTGCCCCCAAAATTTATCACACACACACACACACACACACACACACAGAGAGAGAGACAGAGAGAGAGAGAGAGAGAGAGACAGAGACAGAGACAGACAGAGACAGAGACAGAGAGACCACTGCAGTTAGACATGTGCCATTGTGTCAGGCTTTTACAAGGGTTCTAGACTCTGACCTCAGATCCCCACACTTACACTTTTCCCTCTGAGCCATGTCCCTATTTTTAGCTTTTTCTCCTTTTTTGTTTTTTTAACTTTGATTGGCAAACATTGCTTTGTTGGAGTTCTAAGCCCCACAAATATGTTAAACAAATGAAAGCAGAGCTACTTAGGCCGAGTGAATGGGGGCGCTTAGAATCTCAGGGGCTCTCTAAACATAGTTTTTGAAATAGTAACTTGGTTATTACATCAGTTCATCTTCTCTTTATCCCTAGTCCCCCCAAAAGCTGAATGCCTGGGGAAGACTCCATTTCTAAGGGTAGGAGTGGTGTTCCTATCTACCAGGTGGTCGGGAGGCACCTGGTAGACATTTGACCCCCTTGAGTGAAACGGAATTAAAATAATAGACCTTGAAAGAAAATAGCATTTTACAAGTTGGTGAGAAGTGGCCTTTCTGGCTTTTCCACCAAAGAGACCATGGGAAGGTGGCTGGCCTGAGAATTGTCTCTGTCCTGAAGGACTCCAGAGTGAAGCCACTGTGGTCTCTAGGTAAGAGGGAGATAGAATGACCAAGTGAGCAAGAGTCCCGACTCCAGAACTGGATGACTCAAAGTGTGAAGGAACTCCAGTTTGTCTGGGTGCCCCCTGGGTTAACATGGAACACGAAAGAGCAGGAAGCCATGGCCACACTGAGGAATCCCTGAAGATGTTGTTCTGTTCGGTGAGGCTAGTGAAAGAGGCCTCCCAGCACAGTGGCTCTCAACTTTGGGTCGTGACCCCTCTGGGGGTCACCAAAGACCACTGGAATATTCACATTACGATTCATGACATTAGTAAAATTATAGTTACAAAGTAGCAATGAAAATAATTTTATGGAGGGGGTCGGCACAACATGAGGAACTGTATTAAAGGGTCACAGCATCAGGAAGATTGAGAACCACTGGGCTAGCACCTCTTACAGCTCTCCACCATCCAGCCTCCATCTTCCCCTCTCTCTATATATGCTCAAGTGTTCCAGTGTCCTTAGAAACTTCCCCACTCAGCACAGCTGCTCTTTAAACCTGGCCCCTCCTTCAAACCCAAGACCTCTGAGAGAGCAGTCTGTGTCTTGCCTCCACTTCCTTCTCTGTCCCTCAGTTCACTTCGATGTGGCTCAGGGCTCAACTGGTCCTTCTACTCTGCCCCTGACAGATAAAACAGACTGCAACACAGCCCCTTGCTTGAAACTGTCTTTGTCTTGATTTTTCATGATAGCCCGCTGGTGTGACTCCCCCACTGGTGTGACTCCCCCACTGGTGTGACTCCTCCGCTGGTGTGACTCCCCCGCTGGTGTGACTCCCCTGCTGGTGTGACTCCCCTGCTGGTGTGACTCCCCCGCTGGTGTGACTCCTTTCTTCAGCAGCTTCTTCTAGGCTCCCATCTTGGTTGGATCTGATGGAAGGCCTCCATCTTTTTGTGTTTCCCCATCCACTGTCCCTGAATCTTCCACTCTTTGGTTCAGTCCCAACCTTCATGTTGTCACTAACAGCATTAGGTCCTTTCACTTATCTCCTAAATCCAACCCTTAGCAAAAGCCTATCAGTTCTACCCTCTCAAAGAACCTAAATCCATTCCCACACTCCTGTCACTCACTGGACTGTCTCTCACCCTTTACCATTTCTGCCGCACATCACCACTGTGTGCTTTTGTTTTTAATCCTAAAGGTTCATCACGCATGTGCCACGGATCTGAAATATAAACCATGTCATTTCATTGCCCCAATTTGAAGTCTTCGGTGGTATCCATTGCCTAAGAATAACACCCAAGTTCATTGTCAAGGCTCATGGTCAAGGCTCTTTTTTTTCAACAAAGACCAGCATCACCTGGCCCTCACTCTATTTCTCTATCACATCTTCCTGCATTCCTTAATTCAAATTCAATTTTAGGAAAAGTTTTAAATTAAGGGCTGGGAATATGGTTTAATCAGTGTTATGCTTGCAAGGCACCCAAGGTCTCCATACATGTGAGCACACATCTGCATACACATGCACCTACATGAACATACACACACACACACACACACACACACACACACACACACACACACATGGTTTCAAGGTTCCATTATCATCTCTTTCTCCTGAATGCAGCCTCCTCCTTGTTTTACCTGATGACTCCATGCATATTTCTAAACTAAGTTCCTTCCAATAGAGAGCTTTTTCTGACCCTTTCTCACATGGCCAGGTGTCTGCACAAGTTTTAAACAGCTACCAGTGCATGCATGCTCCCACCTCAGCAGTACCGAACACATGTCCTACAGAGGTGCACTAATTTTTACTCTTGGTTCAAAGTACTCAAAATGAAAGATGTTAGTTGCTTAATAATGCTCAAAGATGGGATGAATGCAGTTATCCAAAGTTACACATCTACTGAGAGCAAGCCAGTGTTCCACATGCAGTCCTTTGACTCACAACCAAGCCCTGTCACTCAACTCTACAAGGCTCCTTTCAATTGCCTCAAAATATATTTTGTCTCCATTTCTGATGGCTTGAGATGGTTACGTGCTTAGTGGCTCCTTAAAAAAAAAATGCACTGTGCAAGTGAAAGCTGATTTTAAACATTAAGGATCTTTGTGTAATTCGAGTTATCTGTACTGTGAATGCGGGTTTCCATGTATTGATGTTCTCAGAACAAGACTCACCTGGGTTGGAAAGGAACAGTCCAGAAGAGAGCAAACACCATTTGCAATCAAGTGGAAAATTCCCCCGTGGCTGCAGGGTTGACTTGAAAAGGGACTGAGGGAAGCAGGGAGTAAAGTGTGTGTTTGCTTAAACCACACAGTCGCCATTTGTGAACAGAAGTCAGACACCTGTTGCTTGAGAAGGGAAAGTTTCTGACCCGGCGTTGCTGATAAGGACTGGCCATGAAAAGCTTCCAAAACGTGGTATCTGGGGCCCCCAGTTTATCTTCCTCTCTGTTTACCCTTCTTTATCTCTATGTGTGCCTTAGTGGAACACATAGCTGTGATCCAGTGCAGGTCTCACTCCATTCTTTTCTGGAAGGCACACTGACCTGGGCGTGGCTCTTTCAGACAGTGAAGGGGGTGGGGGTGGGGGAGCCCACCTGGTCCATCTCTTCCTGTGATCTGCCCAAGGAGCCTTTCTCTGTTCTCTGTTTCTGGTGCAAAGAGGTTACTTAGCAAACAGCTTTTTGCAGACATATACAGCCTCATACCAAGTGTTATTACCCAGCTCAATCCACTTTCTTAAAGGGCCACACTGACTCCACCTTCATGATAACTAGGTAGGGGCATGGGGAAGCGGTTTCCTGCCTGGAAAGCCACCCTTATCTGTGGTGACTCTCTTACCCATAGATGGCACCCCATCCCTCAGATCTCTCCAACTCTAGATGTGGGTTCATTGGCTCAGCAGGCAGAGCTTCGAGTCTGTACTTTTAAACAAGCTCCTAGGTGAGGTGACCAACTGTCCTTGGTTACGTAGAACTTGAGAGCCTCCTTGGTCTAAGGTGTGAAGAGCCAAACCTTTGGGCAAATGGAGATGAGCTGGTCAGCCTGTTCCTGGGTGAATGCGTGACCTCGGGGATTTGCAGACTAGCCTCCAGGCCAACCCGGTTTACTGCCTATTTTTGCAAGTAGTTTTACTGGAACATGTTCATTGCTTTATACTTAGGCTGTGGCTACTTTCGTGTTCCGGTAGCGGGGTCAAAACAGCTCAGCAGAGACTACGTGACTCAAGAGACCTGTAATGTAGATTGCTTTGTTCTTTACCGAAAACATGACTAACTCCAAATGAAATCCCACAGTCCGTTCCCTCCATCATGAGCTGCTGCCTTCTGCTCCAGATTCACCTTTCCTATTGCCTTTCCTTCCTCATGGTTCAAGGTGTGCTTGGCTTTTTATAGCTCCGGAGAAGAGCCAAGAACAGTTTCTCTCATTTGCTTCTGCACCTGTCTCTGCTCACAATGCCTTCTCTCCACCCTGCTTGGCTTCCTTTCTTTGGCCCAACAGAACCCAGTGCAGGGAGGCCTCTCTCCAGGAAGTCTTTCCTGGCTCTGTCCCCACTCTGCACCCAGTGTGCATGCTGGTGGCACCTCCAGGTCACAGCTCCATCACCGGCCTCACCACACTCTGCGCTAGAATGGCTCATTTGCGGGTTGGTGGCTCCCACCAGGCAATGCGGTCTGTGCGAACACTGTAGCATATTACATTTATACTTCCATCCTCGGGGACTCCCAGCATGGGAGAAGGCCAGGAAATGTCTGCTAAATTATGAATATATAAAACGAGGGTGAGAACTGCCCTAGGATATTGGTCTGTTCATTTTAGCTAGAAGCTTTAGATTGAGGTTCCTAGCCAGGACTCATATCCTCCTTGATTTTGGAAAGGGTCTTAGCCCAGGTATGCTAGCCCCTTGATAAGCTGTGAAGCTATTCTTAGCCTAGTTAGCCATGGCGGGGGGGGGGGGGCACTGCATCCTGCAGCATGGAAATGTATGGTGCATACTGACTGCAAGAGACGTTTTCATTTTCTGTGTCACCGTAAAGGGGTTGGGGGAGCAAAATCTAGATGATGTACGGGTGTTTCTTTTTCTGAAAATAATTTTTGTTTTCTTAGAAAACTCAAGGGAAAATATGGGAATCCCCTTTTCTTTTCTGTACTTTATCCTTCCGCTCCCCTAAGACTGCTTGTGTCCAAATATGCCAGATGTGGTTTAATACACAGAGGAAACCCAGTTACAAGGTTTATAGATCTAAACTCATACACTGCCTATACATCAGCCATGACATCCCAACTGTACGTGAAGCCAAGTTCAGTTTTCAAATTTTTGGTTTTGTTTTTTATCAGAATTTTGTGGGGGCAGGGAGCGCTGCTGATTTTAAACCTCCAGAAACCTTACCTCTCCTAATGAATGATTCCACTCTTAGAACTAATAATATCAGCTGGGCATGATGGCACACATCTGTCATCCCAGCACTTGGGAGATAAAAGCAGAAGAATTGTGGGTTTAGGCAACTTGGGCCACATAGTAAGCTCTAGAATGGCCTGAACTGCACAGAAAGGGCCTGAACCAGGGAGGAAGAGGAGGAGTAAGGGGAGGGAGAGGAGAAAAGAGAACAAAGAGGAAGAGGTGGGGAGAAAGAGGAAGAATACTAAGTACATTTCAGTTCATCGTGCTGGATCTCTAATCCCATGATGCTCTGGGAGTGGCCAGAGAGAAGCTGGGGAAGCTATGCTCACAACTGGCCCAGTCAGCACCTGCTCTGAAGCAGGAGTTACTGGAACTCACCACACAGATACAGCTGGAGGCACTCAAAAGAAAGACTCCCACACCAGGTGGCTGTGCGGATTGACCTCACTTGCCTGTGAGGAGGTTTGGCAAGAACTGGCAAACACTAATGTTCAGGCTGCTACCTGCCCTCTGAGACCTTTTGTTCCAATGGCGTTCAATAGTTAAATCCACCCTTCCTCTTCATATGGCATAAAACAGGTGAAAAGAAAACATGTCTGGAAAGATAGAGGTGTTCAATTCTAGCATGAAATGCCCCAGATGTCAGATCCAGGGTAAGGTTTGTTTCTGCTCTTTCTGTAAAGTGGGCATAGCAGTACTTTACAGCCCAGAAGGTCAAAGATTAAACTTACACACATACAAAAATGCTCCTGGCACATAGTACATGCCTTAAGACAGCCCCTAGATGGACAACAGAGTGGGGGCCATGTGAGGTCGGGAGCTCTACCCCGCTCTAGAGGTTTCCCCAAAGGCCAAAGTGCTGGGTTCAACTTCACACCACCTTCCTCCAAGAGACTCTCTCAAACTCAAGAGTAGACTCAGTGGCCAGTGATTCTCTTGGCCCTGTTGGAAGATAGGAAATAGGCAGACTCTGAGGACCAGGAGACATCTCCAGATCTAGACCAACTGAGGGGGGTTTCCTTGGAGTTCCTCTTCAGCTGTCAGTTCTCTCCAGAACCGTAAACTCGTGTAGGGTCTCACTTCCCCCAGGCTTCTGAAACACCTTGCTAACACATCCCTAATCAGACCTCCAACCATGTCTGTCTGCTAAACTAGACGAAGACAGACCTGCTACTGGCTACCAGAGGCCTCAGCTGGCCACACTGTTTTTGTAATCTGTGGTCGGGAAAGGGTCTCCCATCCTCCCTCCCAGTGTTCTCTGGTCTCTCCACCCTGTGGTAGCTAATGTTCTAACTGCTGTGTGGAGTCATCCCGGCGTCCTGGGATAGAGGAAACAAAATATAGCACTAACATGTGCACAGGCAGACCTGCCTCCATGATTCCAAGACACAATAAGCATTAGATCACTTTGCTGGCAGGGCACAGAAGTCTTCTGGAACTTGAGAGTTCTTGGTCTCTACAGCAGTAAACCCCATGCCAGATAAGTGGCTTTAGCTGTTCATCCACCTGATGGTCTCAGGCTTGGAACTACCAGTTGGTAGGGTTTGCTCCTAACCATAGAGTGTGGGGCTACCTCCCTCTGAACCCTTCTCTGCCTGAGCTGAGCCTCACTCGGCCTGCTCTGTTTGGCTTGCCAACATCCAGTTCTTATGCTCTCCATGACTGCTCCCCACATGCTCATCTCCCCATCTCCCTCAGGGCTGGGACAGGTAGACTTGGGGCTCTCTGACTTAGGATTGTTCGCCGATCTCAGGTCTCTAGAGTAGATCAGTTTTAAACAATCAGTTCCCTCTTAGATGGCATCTGGCCATAGCCCTCTAAGCCAAGGGCAGTGACAAAATGGAATTCCTTCTCTGCTGATGCATCCCACAAGAGGAGTCACTGTCTCACCAAAACCCACAACTGGAGTTGAGGCTTACAGAACTACGTGCTTGTCCTGTGGGTAGGGCTGCCATGCTCTTCACCAAGGCTACCTGGCTTATCTTTTGGGTGAGGCTGTGTCCCCTCTCCCTGCTGGGCAGCCACACAGTTGGATCTGTGCTTGGCAAGGTTTGCTTCTGTCTGCTGTATCATCCCTTCTGTTCATCCAAGCTTGTCCGCTCTCCTACCATCGCTTTGACGTCCCAGCGCTCTTCCAGTCTCTTTTTGGTGTAATGTCTACTCTCTTTTCCCAGTAACGGTCTACTCTCTTTTTCCGACTCATATTCACCGCACTGCATGAAGACAGCTTTTAACAAATAGTCTTACCCAGAATTCCTCTCTAGAGATCTTCTAGAATAAATTTTGCATATATGTACTATGTGATGTTCCGATTCTATATGTAGTGTGTTGGTTGATTTTGGTTATCCACTGCCTTGAATGACACCTAGAAAATTGGTGGAGCATATACATGGGCATGTTTGTGTTATTTATTTGGAAGCGTGGCATATGGGTTGGCATATTGAGTTTATAAGACCCACTCTAAATTTGAATGGCACCACCTAATAGATTGGGGGCCTGAACAAACTAAGCCAGCAGAAAGAAGGACACCAGGTCCTTCCTCAGGGGGTGCAATTGCTGCTGCTGCTGCTGCTGCTGCTGCTGCTGCTGCTTCAGTTGGCCATAAATACCAGGCTCCTGATTCTTTCTCTTTGCTTCTGTCAGGCCCCTGCTCGGATGTCAACTGTGTCATGACCTTTCCTGGGGAGATGCGAAGAGTGCCAGACAGAAAACCTAAAAAACACTTCCACCCAAGTCTAGCTGCATGGAACAATGAGTTGAACTGGGGTTTCTTCCAGGAGCATTAGTGGGAGATTACATAACGGCGTGAGAAACCTCCACAAAGCTCCCCCATCAAAGAAGCGCCTCTGCTCACACCAGCCACTGGAGAGGTGTGGTGACTTAGTCAGTGTTCTATTGCTGTGAAGAGACTCCATGACCACAGCAACTCTTATAAAGGAAAACATTTAATCGGGAGCTTGCTTAGCCAGTTTGACCATGATAACCCATTATCACAATGACGGGGAGCATGGCATTATGCATCTCGGGTGTGGTGCTGAAGAAGAAGCTGAGAGCTGTATTCTGAGAGAGGCACTGGGCCTAGAGTGGGCTTTTGAAACCTCAGAGCCCATTCCCAGTGACACACCTACTGCAACAGGGACACACCTGTCTTAACAAGACCACATCTCTTCATCTTTCCCAAACAGCCTACCGGATGATGACTAAACATTCAAAAAAGATGAGCCTGTGGGGGCCATTCTTACTCAAACTACCACACAGGGCATTTTGTGGGCATCATGTGCCTTTGCCTCCCTCCTAGAGGGAGTATTAATGGATCCACTCTTATGAGAGTCTCAAGTAACTTCCAGGTGGTAATAGTCATATTGTATTTGGATGACAGAGTTCGACACAGCCAAACCCCAGGAAAGACATATTTAATGTTCCTGAACTGTACACATAAGAGAGGTTCAGATGAGCCTGGTCAAAGTGTCACATGCCTATAATTCCAGCATTCAGGAGACTAGGGCAGCAGGGTCATGAGTTCCAGGCTGTTTTGGATATCTATAAAGTTAGAAACCAGCCTTGGCTACATACTGAGATCTTGTATCAAAAAGAATTCAAGATCATAAAATTCATGCTTCCCCCCTCCAAATTCCCACAAAGAAAATAGAGAACACTAAAAGAGAATTTAAGTTCTAAGTATTAGTCCCAAATTTCAAAAATAAGCCTATTTTATAAAACACTGATGAAGAACCTAAGTGAAGGTGCTGTGGTACTTCTGTTTTCTTTGCATAATAATGGTTTGTTGTTGTTGTTGCTAAGTTTAAATTAAGTATGTGGAGATGGTCAAATGGTAAGGAAAGACTTTTTTAAAAAGCAGACTTCTTAATCTATTGATACTTTGTAAGGTTGACCATTTCTATTTTTTTTCTAACTTTTTAACCTGTTGTTCTGGATAGATAATCTACTATCAGTATTTCTTAGTTTACCTATTCAGACTACTATCAAGGGCTAGAGAGGCGGCTCAGTGATTAAGAGCTCTTGCTGTTCTTGTAGAGGACCTGAGTTCAGTTCTCAGCACCCAGGTCTGCACCTCATAGAATAATAACCTTTGACCTCTTTCTTTCCTTGCTGAAATGTGTCTCTCATTGTACCTCTGCCTATTCAGATCCTCTCCTGGGGCAAAGTTAGCATTTTAAACTCTTCTTCCTTAAGTAAGTGGTTAGAATTTTATTCTCACTGCATTCACCACAGCCACTAGCTTACAATTATTCACAATTATGGGATTCATTGCATATCACTCCAAATGTATTTGTGGAAGTCCAAGTACAAATACCCAATGTAGCCATATTTGGACTATAAAACCTTTAAAAGGCAATTATTGTAAGGGTGTGACAAATTCTAATAGGAAAGAGGAAGAGACACCAGGGACCAGGGATGTCACTATTCGGAAAAAAAAAGGCTAAGTGTGGACATAGTCACTGCAAGCCGAGGAGGAAGACCCGAGAGGAAACCAACCTGTGAACACTCCATATCCTGCTTCTGACATCCATAGCTGTGAGAGAGATCACTCTTTGTGTTCCTTAAGCAACCCAGCCTGAAGTGACTGGTTAAGATGAACACGCTCACCTTTAAAGGTAAAGAATATTATTTTGCATCATGATTTTTCTCACAACTTCTTTTGTGTCCCACCATTGACCTTCTTTCACTTGATCTTGACCTTTAGAACTGATTGTAATATATTATGAAGTCATTATGAAAAAATTAGAATTTCTAATAATTTTCTTCTTTCTCCAGTCTTTTTTAAAAATAACTTATTTTCAATTTGTTTCTTTTCTTATATATATATTTTTTTACTATTTTGAAGACTTTCTGAAATGTCTGGAGACTTTTAGTTCTATGTGGGCAATTATTAAATTTTATGATTTCATTTCTGTTCTTTATCTCTATAACTTTATATATATATATATATATATATATATATATATATATGAATTATTACATACAATATTGGGCTAAATATATGGGTCTCATAGTGTTATGGGCTTCAGTAATGCACTCAAATCTCTCAAAAGATTCTGTCTTTCTCTTTGACTTTATCTATAAAAGGTATATTGACAAAGACCTGTCTACCTAAAAGTAATTGATAAAACAAAGAAAGAAAACTGTAGAGCAATGTCCATTGTAAAATCCATGCAAAATTCACATTAAAATGTAGGCAAATAAAAGTCCATAGTTGTAAGAGATTATTTATGTTTTTCAAGCAACCCAGCCTATAGTGGCATTGTTAAGATGAATACAATCACCTTTAAAGATAAGGAATATTATTTTGCATCATGATTTTTTTCCATAACTTCTTTTGTGTTCCATGTCCCTTATTCATTTGATTTTGACCTTTTTATTTATTTATACTATGGAAAGTCTCTGACGTATGATGGTTCAACTTCAATGTTTTTTCAGCTTTACAACAATGGAAAAATGATGCATATTCCACAGAAACAATATTTTGAATTTTTATCTTTTCTGGGATTTTGTTGTGTTTTTTATTTTAGTGACACAGTGTGTCTCTATGCGATCTAGGTTAGTTTTGAACTCAAGATCCTCCTGCTTCAGCCTTCTACACACTATGGTTGAGGGCGTGTGCTACCATAGCCAGCTATAGACTAGCAATGTACATTATGATAGTCCCTTGAGATGCTGGGCTGTGAGGAGAGCGCTGCAGATCCAAGTCGGTCATACAGTAACAAGGGTGAACAGTGAACATCTTCAGAGCACTGTGTGGCTAAGCCATGCTATCATGAATGTTCATATCTTTATTTCCACCATAGACACATTTTCAAATCATAATCATTTCAACTTATGGGTTTACCAAGATCTAACCCATTCATAACAAAGGAGCAGCTGGACATTCAAAGGGTAGTGTACCATGGTTAGGTGAGTGGGGCTTTTTCTATGAATACAAAATTAGATTAACATTTAAAACCAATCAAGGTAACTACCATGTAATATAAACTCAAAAAGAAAAATCATAAAATTATTCAACAGGCATGGGAAAATAGGGAAAGAAAAATACCTATTTAGGATAAAAAAAAAAATTCTCAGCAGTCTAGATGTATGTGTGATTTTAACCTGATAGAGGGAATCTGGGGTGGGGGGATACATACTTAGCATTTAATTTTGAAAGACTAAATTATTTCCCCTAAGAATACATAGACAAAGATGTTCAATCTCACTTCTGATCAACATGGTATTGGATGTCCTAGCCAGCAATATGCCAAGAAAAAGAAATAAACACATATAAATTGGAGAAGTAAGCTAGATTTATGTTGAAATTGTCTTTGTTGGAAATCATATACTTTGGAAACCTTGAGGATTCTACAAAAGCCTGTCTTCAAATAACTGATGAGCTTAGCAAATCTCAAAGTAGAGAATCAATATATAAAAGATTACATACATTGTATGTGTTAGAAACAGACTGCTGGAAATGGAAATTAAAAATATGATTTACGGTAACATAAAAATATGAAATACTTTGGGACACTTTTAACAATACACATGCAAGACCCATACTGCAAAATCTTTACCATGTTGAAAAGAGAATTTATAGACAACCTAAGGAGACAAACATATACCAGGATATGGGACTGAAAGATCTAATATATGCATGTCTTTATTCACTGTGCTTTGCCTTATTAATTTTCACAGACAGTGGGGGTTTTTTGTTGTTGTTTTTACAAATCAAAGGTTTTCAGTAAAACTGTGTCTATTCACTCCATATTTCAATAGCACCATTTACATCATGTTTTAGTAATTCTCACAAAATTAGAAGTTTTTCACTATTATTCTGTGATGGTTTACAGTGATCAGTGATTGTTAGCATATGCTGTGGTTGTTTGGGGCCACAACACACCACACCCATGTGAGATAATGAACCTCACCTATAAGTGTGTTTGCTTTCTCACTGTTCCTCTGACCAGCTCCCACCCCTCCTCCCATCCCCACTCTCTCTCTCTCTTTCTTGGCTCTTCTTACTCCCTGAGCCACAACAACATTGAAGTTGGGTCGGTCAGATAGTAACAGTGACCTAAAAGTGTTCGCATGAGAGGAAGATTCTCTTTAAATCCACAGGTAGAAATTATTAAAGTCAGTGGAAAGTCAGGAGCCAAGATGGACCTCTTGTGCCCGTTGGCCAAGTCACGGATGGAAAAGGAAGGGTACTGAAGGAAATGGGGACTGTGGTTCTAATGTGCTGGTTGGTTTCATCCAGTTGACAAACCAGCCACAATTCCAACAACCAAAGCCTTACCCAAAGCCAAGCTCTGGCCACTTTTAATTCTATGAAGAAAGACTGCAAGAGGCAAGAAAGCTACAGAAGGAAAGACAGAAGACTGACTGACAACCACATTGGCTCCTGAGATTTCCAGAAAGACAACAGGGATGCAAGGCAGAGCAGCATATGCCTCCAGGGAGGCTGCTGCAAACTGGAAAGCAGACTCTCAATGTCAATGAGGTGTTTTATATCGGAAGGAGATGCCCTGGAGGCCCACACAAGCTTCAGGGTACTAGCTGACTCTATTGCTAGCAGCTAATACAACTGGTAACTTGAAGTTAAAGCCAGTACTCACTCACCATTCTGAAAATCCTAGGACCTTCAGCAATCCATCTCCATCTATTCTGGCTGTGCTTTGTAGGCAGCACAGGAAGCTTAGATGATGGCATGTCTGTGTACAGTGTCATTTGTTGACTAGGTTAAGCCCACTGTTGAGACCTACTTCTCAAAAAAAAAGATCTCCTTCAAATTATTACAACATTGACAATGTGCCTGGCCACCCAAGGGCCCAGATGGGAATGTCAGGGATATTGATACAGTTTTAATGCCTGCTACCATAATATCCATTCTGAATCCTATGAATCAAGGAATAATTTTGATTTTCAAGACATTATTTAAGAAACCATGTCATAAGGTAGTAGCTACTTTGGATGATCACTGATCTGGGAAAAAAAAAAAAATTGAAGTCTCCTGAATAGGAATCATCATTCTAGAATAGTCATAAATGTCATTAAAGAACATTTCTGACTCACAGGAGGAGGTCAAAATGCCAGCCTTCAGAGGAGGTAAGCCAGCTCTCATGGATACCTTAGCGGGCATGGAACTACCATGGAAGAAGTAACTTCAGATGTGGTAGGAATGAGAGAGGCGAATAAGAGGTGGGTTCTGAATATGGAACTGAATTGCTGCAATTGCGAGAAGAGAACTTCATTAGATAAGAAGTTGCTTTTCATGCATAAGCAGAGAAAGCCGAGTCTACACTTGCTCTGTGTGAGGAGCGAGACTCCTGGAGATGGAAGGGATATTGAAAAGGAGCTTGGGAAGGTTAGCCCCATAATCTCCTTGGTAACCAATCCCGAGAGACCTCGAGCAAATCCCTGTATCGCTTTTCAAGGCTTGCTAGGATTGCTTTTTGAGATTCTGTAATGCAATACTCAGCTTCCTCTGGGCTGTGTGTAGCACCATGATTCTCTTCCTGGAACACATTTTGCACATCTTCCATTGTTGCTTTGGGTTGCAACTGCACCACAGAGGCTGTTCTCAACCTTGAGCATGCTTCAGTCCTGGTGGGGGGTTATAATGCAAGGAGAGCTGGACTCACTTTCCAGAGTGTCTGGAATGTGGCTCAAAAATCAGTGTCCAAAGACCTCACTTTACAACCACTCTGTAGGAGACTTTTTCATGACTCTGTTTGTACAGGTGTCCCCCAACTACAGACCCTAAATCCACCACTCCACCTGCACACTTGCCTGACATAGAGGCTTCTCTCTGTCTCCTTTTTCTAGTTAGGAATTTAGTGGGGGTGGGCGGGAGGGGGAGGGATATATATTTTTTAAGGTTTATGGGTGTTTGTTTGCATGTGTGTCTATGTACCAAATGTGTGCCTCATGCCTGCAGAGGCTATAAGGGGGCATTGGGTCTCCTGGAACTGGAGTTACAGGCGGTTGTGAGCCACCATGTGGATCCTTCAAATCAAACCTGAGTCCTCTGCAAGAGCAGCCAGTGCTCTTAACCACTGAACCATCTTTCCAGCGCCCTACCACCACCTCCACCACTGCCACCAAAAAAAAAAAAGAAAAGAAAAGAAAAGAAAAGAAAGAAAGGAATTTAAGATAGAATCTACTCCAGATGAAGACACTGTGAGCACTGTTGAATCAATAATGGAAGATTTAGAATGCTACATCAGTTTAGTTGATAGAACAATTGCTTAGTTTGAGGATATTGACTTTAATTTTGGAAGAAGTTTTGCTGTAGGTAAACAATATTACACACCAGAGAGAAATCTTTCATTAAAGGAAGAACCAATCAGTGCAATAAACTTTATTGTGGTCTTCTTTTAAGAAATTCCCAAGACTAGGGAAAAAATAATGACTTGCTAAAGGCACAGCTGATTGCTAACTATTTTTGAAGCAATAAAGCTTAATTTTAACTGAGACATATACATTGCTTCCAAACAGATATATTTCATACTTTATAAAGTGTAAACATAACTTCTATGTGCACCAGAAAATGAAAACAAATGTGTGACTCATTTTCTTGCCACATTCTCTTTACCTTTACCATAACTGTTTGGAAACAAGTGCAGGATATCTCTGAGGCATGCCTATACTGTTAAAACATCCTTTTCATACACATCTTCTACAGATTTCAAACAACCCCAGTTAAAATCCTGTTTGTCTTTGTTAAAAATTAACAAGCATAAAATTTATATAAAACATAAAGGACTTAGCCTAACCAAAGCAATTCCAAGACAATAGAACAAAATCAGAGAGCTCCTATTGCTCAGTTCAAAATGTATTATAAAGCGACAATGATCAGGAAAGTGTGACACTGATATTAAGACATACAAACCAGTCGGTGAAATCACAGATAGCAGAAAATTAATCGATAAACAAGGGCCTTTAAGTACCACCAGCCTTCAGTGTCTACAGGTTCATACCAAAGGACTTGGCTTAGTGACCTAGGGTACTTGAACATCCAAGGGCTTGGGTATCCATGGGGGTCTGAATCTAATGCCTTGCAAATATCAAGAGACAACTTGTGCAAGTGGTTGGTTGGTTCCCAATTTAAAAAAATGCAAAGGCAATTTGCTATAGAAATGCATCTTCTGAACAAGCAGCTCTCAGAACATCAGCTCTCTGCACCAAAGCAGTGATTTCAATCTATAATCTCACACCACCTTCAAAACCGGCTCAAAAATGAGCCCCAGACAGAAATGGGCTAAAGCTTAATTGAAAACTAGGAAGCATCTGAAAGAAAACAAAGGACAAAGTCTTTTCTTTCCAAGATTTTCAGCATGAAAAGAAATAAATCTTGTAAAACATTCAACACTGCAGATGAATCTTAAGATAATTTTTCTGCTTGAAAGAAGGCAGATGAAAAAGAACTGAATTCTAAAAAATGTAAAGAGATCTATGGTAACAGAGAGCAGATCAATGGTGGTTTAAATGTGAGAGGCTGGGGGCTAGAGAGATGGTTGGTGTTTAAGAGCATGTGATGCTCTTCCTGAAGATCCAAGTTCAGTTTCCAGGACCCACATCACACAGCTCACAATTCCCTGTAACTCCAGCTCCAGAGGACCTGACACCCTCATCTGGCCTCTGCAGGTACTCATAAATAAAATAGAATAAATCTTTCAAATATAAATTGAAATGTGAGAGACTGGATAAGTGAGAGAGGGGGACTAGACAGGGAAAAAGACCAATGTGTGTGAGAGGAGAACGGATATGCTCATTATCTTGTTGTAACAGTTTCATGGGTATGCGCTTATGCTAAACCTCACCAAACATTAACGTCTATTGCTTATTATATGTTAACAAACTATTCAAAACACATGACATGTGTCGGATTTTAAAATACAGGAAGTAGAGGAATAAGAACAACGCTGACAAAGTCGCCATCTCTTGGTCCCAGCTCCCATCAGGAAGAGTCATGGTGTGCGAGGCTAGCTCTTGCCAACAGTATGAATGCTTTTCTTTCCCTCTTGAAGCCCTCTCTCCAAAGGCTCCAGAGTCAGGCTGGGTATTCTGTTTAACATCTGTGCTCACCACCAGAAAGTCTTAGCGAACGAGAACAGGCCTAGGATCTTTGTACTGATTTGAAAGCAACCCTAGCCATCCAAAGCTCCTTCAAACCTCTTTGGATATTCTAAATGATCCAGTAAAATAGTTTATTAGACATGGGAATAAAGATGATTAAAATGAAAATAACCAATATATTAATGTCAGATGTATACATGATGGAGCTGGATTCTCTTTCTTTCTTTCTTTCTTTCTTTCTTTCTTTCTTTCTTTCTTTCTTTTTCCAAGACAGGGTTTCTCTGTGTAGTTTTGGTGCCCGTCCTGGACCTCACTCTGTAGACCAGGCTAGCCTCGAACTCACAGAGATTTGCCTGCCTCTGCCTCCCGAGTGCTGGCATTAAAAACGTGTGCCACCACTGCCTGGCCAAGGCCAAGGAGCTAGATTCTTAAATACAGTTATATAGGCTGTGAAGCATCCCACCTACTGCTACCTTCTCTATAATCAGTAGATACAGACTGTTCTCATTTGTAGATCCAAAAGCAGAGTTGTGTCATTTTACACAAGCCAAGAGAAAAGTCTGAGTCACAAAGATGACACAAACAGGCTTTTGTTGAAAGCAGGATGGGAGGTAGTGAGGTAGTGAGGGACACTTAGCGTAGCTACAACGGGTGTCCTCTAAGAGGTAGGTGAGGAAATCCAGACCATTCCCGGTGCTGCTCCCTCAGTGGCATGTTCCCACATACTACTTCAGGGCAAGGACTAGGTGCACAGGCCTCCAGGCTAAAGTGTGGCCCAGGTGGAAGAAGAGAGATGCCTTATTTAAACCACTGTCTTTCAAGGTGCTAACATCTTGTTGGGCATTTGAAAGTAATCTGCAGGGCTGTTGAGATGATCACTGTTCTTATTAGTCAGGAAGCTGAAGCCAGGAGGTGAGGAGTTGCCCTAGCGTAACTCAGGTCTACCTGATTCCAACATGCAGGTCTTCTTTTGGGGATACCAGTATGGCACCAGGTGGGCTACAGAGGAAACCTTGAGATACAAGGATCCAGTGCTCATGTCAGAAGCACTGGGGCTTGGGTCTGATGCCCCACTGGATGTGCATGTAGGAGACAGATATATGGTGGCTGTGAAGAAACCATGACTGTGAACCCAGGTGCTATCAGGAGTGAACCACTGATTAGGCCAATGGATTGTCTGGGGAGATCGGGGAAAAGAAGCAGAAGAAGCAGGGAGAGTCTGATGGAAGCAGCCCTCAAGATCCTCCCTTGGCAGCTAGAGGAAGGAAGAGCCACAGAGATGAAGGGGCCTTCTTCCTTGCCCATGGCTGAGCTGAGACTTTACTTCTTCATTGCTACCTGACACATGATCTAAAATACATGTGCGAAGTAAACACAGTGCATTGATTCTAAGAGGACTCATAGAGAGGCTTAAACAAGAAGACTGCTAGTTCATTTTTGTCAGCTTGATATAAGCTCAGATCAACTGAGAAGAGGGAACCTCACTTGAGAAAACGCCACCATCAGATTGGCCTATAGGCAAGTCTGTAGGGGTATTTTCTTGATTAATGACTGATATGGAAGGGCTGAGTTCATCTACCCTGGGTGGTCCTGGGTTGTATTGCAACTATAGGTAACCAAGGAAAGTTGCAATTACAAAAGCTGCCATTTTTTTAGATTGAGAGCAAGAGCATACTTCATACTTTGTACACACACACACACAGAGAGAGAGAGAGAGAGAGAGAGAGAGGGAGAGGGAGAGAGAGAGAGAGAGAGAGAGAGAGAGAGAGAGAGAGAGAGAGAGAGACTAACTCATAGCCTTAGATTTGATTTGATGCCCTCTTTACCTGCCAGCCCACCCTGAACATGCCAATGCAGACTTACAACAAATTTCAGCTCTGGGTACCATCTAATTCTTAAAGAAGATAACATACTAACTTCACATTTGTAAGAAATATGGGTTCATGGCATTGCATAGCACAGAAGTAGTAGCAGTGACCACAGATCCCATGCAGATCAGTAGCCTGAGACTGAGACATGGACTTCAGTCCTTAATCTTTCAATGCATGAGTGATGTCAGGCACCATGAATCTGAAAGAGAGTGGGGAGTAGGTATGGTATGCTCCACTGAGCTCACATCTGGGAGCTCACACTGGTAAGACTTTACGGTAAGAGACACAATCTCACAGCAAACTCTATGATCCCCTGGCTCTTACAGTCTTTCTGCCCCATATTCTGAAATGTTCCCTGAACCTTGGAGGCAGAGTGCTTTGTGGATGTATCCTTTGGGACTGGGCCCCACAGCTGTGCGTTTTGATTGGCTGTGGTTTTCTGTAGTGGTCTCTGTCTCTTGCAAAGAGAAGTTTCCTTGATGAGGGGAGAGGACTACACTTACCTGTGTGTAGAAGGACAAATGTTTCCAGATTGTTGTTAGGGCTAGTTCTTTTAACTGCTTTCTAGATTCTCATCATACTGATGTACAGCAGTTAGCCATTTCCTATTGTAATAAATATTACAAACCATAAACTTTATGTAGAATTGGAAGAACTGTGGGGAACAGAGTACACACAAAAAATGGCTGCCACACTTTACACACCCATTCACATAGTCTACTTTGAACTCATTTTTTAATTATGTGGTACAAAAACAAAACAAACAAAAGAACATTGCTGTAAAGCATAGTTTCCTCTCTCTCTCTCTCTCTCTCTCTCTCTCTCTCTCTCTCTCTCTCTCTCTCTTTCTCTCCTCACCCCACCTTTGCTTAGCACCTTTTGCCTTAGTCCTGTCATTTAAAGCTTGGGAAAAAAAAAGAGGGCACTCTTAAAAGAGACTCATAGGAATTTGTTAAGCTTCTGTTTACAGAGGTCTGGGTAAGGCCACAGGATATACCTGGAGATGAGCAGCAGGAAGGTCCAATACCCTCCCCAGGCTCAAATTGATAAACTGGAAAAGAGGCGTTATCTGAGTAATGAAAGTAGCTTCCATGGTGAAGCCGCTGCCTAGTCGAGGCTGTGTCTGTACAGCGACAGCACTTTTGCAACGTTAGGGGGAAATGGGGACATTAAATGGCCTGTCCTTTACTGTTCTTCTGTCTGCAGCTGGTATCTATGACTGGCTCAGCCCAAAGGGAAGCCAAGAAATGAAGGAACCCAGGATTTTCAAGCCATTGAGATCAGCATACCTAGGGGCAAATGAAACAAACAGATGCAATAAATAAAGAAGACAAGAAAGGATGTGATAGGGCCTGGAAAGGCAAAGTAAGGCTCTGGATATGACCCAGCAATATTCCCTTGTCCGCTTCTCCTCCCCACTCACTGCCTTAGACAGCACAGCATGGACAGAGGCATCGTCTGCCTCTGAGAAGGGGAGGAAGACACAGTGTTGGTTAGGCGCCTAAAGTGGATTCCCTCCACAGAGAGACCTGAAGCTAGGATCCTGTGTGCCTGTCCACAAGCTGGGGACTACAGAAGCGCCTGTGCTTCTACCACGACTGCCTACAAAGGCTTTTATCATCAATCACTCCTTATAGGCACCTTGCCAGTCCATCCTGAACATACCAACTACAGACTTGTGACCAATCTAGTCTCGGGGTACCCTCTACCACTTAAACAGGGACAACACACTGACCTCACCTGTGTAAGAAACCTGAGATTATGGTGGCACCATCGAGCACAGAAGGAGCGGCAGTGATCACAGATGCCATGCAGATCAGTCGCCTGAGATTTTCTTGAAGGACAGGGACAAGGACAGCAATCCTTCAATGCACTGGTAATGTCTTCAACCAACAGCATCAGGACCTTTGGGGAATCGTGGTCTCTTTAACAAAGAAAGCACCAGAAAACTGACCAGGAAAATTTAAAGTTATTAAAACAGTTAAAGATTTTGTTTCTGTGATTAAAACTCAGGGGGAGGGCACCTGTACTGGCATGTGAATGCTGATGCCCACGGAGGCCAGAAGAGGGCATCCCTAGAGCTGCTGTTACAAGCAATTGTGAGCCACTTGATAGGGGTGCTGGGGACCAGACCTGGATCCTCTGCAATCTATACTCCTCACCACTGAGCCACCTCTCTCCATCCCAAATTATTGTTTTAAGAAAACTACACAAACTTTAAGAAAAACCAGAAAAACCAACAGGTACTTCATTACAGACATCTAACAGAGTAATTAAGATCATCTTAAAAATTAAGATAAAAATCGAGTCTTTTTTCTTCTTCTCCTGGCTAGCTTCTTTCTTGTTACAGGACACAGTTAGAACAACACTGGCCACCTGACTTCCTTGAATTTCCTTGACCATGTCACACATGGGCTGTTCTCTCAAAATCAGTGCATATACTAGTATTGTATAGTATTTATACACTAGTATGTACTTGTGGGCAGGACTTTCAGATCATCTCTAATTCTGTGTGCTTTACAAATATCTGTGTTCCCTTCTCATCCCCTGAGAGCTACATATTAAAATCTTGAAGAACAATTTTTGTCTTATCCATATTTCCCTGTAATTCAATTGACTGCCCTTTTTTATATTGAAGGCATACTTCTATTAGTGCATACATATACAGAGAGAGAGAAATTAAGAAGCGGGGTGGGGCATGCCTACCTCAAAGCCTTCACAGATGCATAAACAGTAAGGCCACTCCCTTTAGGCTGCTGTTCATACTATACCATACCACAGTACCTGAGGCTTAAGTGATCTGGATGTCTGCTTCCAACCTCTCCCCTGTGCCTGGAGCCTCACTCGATGTACCCAAGCCACATTGGTCGTCTGATAGTCCCTGTACCCGAAGTTCTCAGTGCCTGCACAATTGTAGAGCTGTCCCCTCTGAACTTCCAGAATTCAATTTAAATGTCCCCTCCTTGGAGAGGACTTCTAGGGTCAATCATTGTCATATCATCTGATTTTTCATCATATTTATTACACACTACAGTTATTTTTTTAATGATATATTCCTGAGCCTAAAGGTAAGCTCCACTAAGGAGCAGGACTCTTGACTGTTTTTGTCTGATGCTGTGTTCCCATTACCAAGAACAGTGTTGGGTGCACAGCAAGCTCTTAACACAAGCTGCCAAATGAGTAAATTAATGAAAAGGGAAATGGTACTCAAAATCAACAAGCTAGGAAGACTGGTAGGCACTGTGGATATGTTTCCATCCTCAGGATCCCCCAGGAGAGTTAGTGAAGCTCACATTGGCATATTCTAGACAAGACAATTAATGTGTCTCTGGGAGCAGCCTCCTTGGTCCTCCACACCCACAGGACAAAAGTGGAGAACCCTGGATGCACCCACATCATGACAGAAGGAGGAGGAAAGAGCTAAAAGCTAAGGTGATGACCCTATAAGCCTCCTATGAAGTCACGTTGAACACAACTGCATCCCGCAAGGGTTCTACATGGCGAGACCTTCCCACCAACTAAGATTGCAGCTTCCCTGGGAGGTGTGGTGCTAGAGCATGGCCTCTCTTTTGTCTTCATAATCCTTCAACCTCTGTTGGGTGCAGTGCACACTGGGAGGTGCGGGGAGAACAGAGGTCAGAAGGTAGATCCTGAGAGCTTGGAAGGCCCAGGCTTCAGTACTGGGTCCCTTTGTTCTCATGAGGATTCCCATTCACTTAAAGCTTTGGTAAGCTCCTCTATGTAAGGGAAGCTCTATGTCTGTGCTCTTGATCTCAAAACATGGAAAATCACACCTTCCCACCTAACTCTAAAGGGACAGTGTGGACATGAGAGAAGTAAAAGTGGTGTCCAATTACAGCATTAGCAGATTCCAAACTGGATTTGCTTCAGACATTTAGTTTAAGAGGTTCTACATGCATTTCATATGCCATTTGGTGAAAATATGAGTATGATTATGGAGCTCTGGGGACTTTCACGGTTCAAGGCCATCGGCTTCCTTCCTGTTGGTCTTGGGTTAAATTCTTCCCATCCATGCTGAGTGAGGTTCTCTTTAAATACTTATCATATTTGAAGGACTTTTATCTAATGAAGAGTGAACTGAGCTGAGACTTAGCTGTTAACGTTGCCAATTTCTTCCCAGTTGCTATAAGGATTTTATAAGCAGTTTTACACTTAGAATAGCATTTCCTCTCTCCAATTGTTAAAGCTGATCAATCCCAACATCTTTGTGTTCACCTAAGTTTGAGAGAGAGAGGTTGTGAGAGAAAGAGAGGGAAGGAGAGAGGAACCCCCCCCCCACACACACACACACAGAGAGAGAGAGAGAGAGAGAGAGAGAGAGAGAGAGAGAGAGAGAGAGAGAGATTTTGTGGAAATCCCATAACTAAGTAAGAAATTCCATTCAGATCACCTTGATTCCAACCAAATCCTCAGGTTTACAGGACAAAGGGAAGGTATCCATGTGGTGTCTCTTAGTGAATCTATTTTTTTAATATTTATTTTATTTTTGATTGTGTCTATATGGGGGTGTGGCTAATGTGCACATGTGAGTGCAGGGGCCCTCGGGGTCCAGAAGAGGGCACTGAATCCCCTGGAGCTTGAGTCACAGGTGATTGTGAGCCACTATGACGCTTGGTGTGGGTACTGGGAACTGAACCTATGTCCTCTGAAAGAGCAGTACATGCCCCTGATGACTGGACCATCTCTCCAGCCCCATGAGTGGATGTGTTTGGAAATTAGTTGACTTTGATGCTTGGTCGTGTGAGATGGTTATTGTTGATACAAAATCCTGAAGCGTGAACACTCCATCCATAAGCAAGTCCTTATGAGACCAGAAGCCACAGGTCCAAGCCATGGTCCTATGTCTTCAGACTCCTGCACTCCTGCTCTGATCATTGGTCACTCGCGTGTCCATTCAACAAACACTCGGCAAGAATACCAGCTCTTATGGAGGCAACAAGTGGGATTGTCACAGAGCTTGGGTTCTGGAACCGTGCTGTTGGGATTCAGTTCTGGCTGACGTACCATGGGACCTGGGACAAGTGTTTACTAATGCTATTACTAAAACAGCCCATGATAAGCCAGTGGCAGCAGTTCTGAGGGGTACCATTTCCTTTTCACGAATAGTGCTGCTGCTGAACTTTAGGTCTGAGAGATGCTGGAAATTTTAAAAACAGTTCTGATGTTTTCTTCCTGTTACTTGCTATTAATTACAGCTCACGGCTGATGATGTCTGTGGCTTCCCTTCTCCTAAAGCAGGGTGCAGACCAGTGTTGGGTGCCAGCCTCCTATGTGACTCCACTTCCCTAAACTTCTCTTCTTTACTCTCTTCCTCGATTGAATTTCCTCACTGATCTTTCACAGCTTGTTTTGACCTTTGATCCATCAGTCTCACACAGAGGCTGTGATCCTTCCATGTCTGCCCAGACAGCAGGATGACAATCAACAAACTTCACTCCACCATCTCCTTCTTGGCAAGATGCCTTGCTTCATGTCTGCAAAGATCCAAAGTGGGGCTCAAGTGATACTTATTTAACATACTTGGATTCATATCATGCGTATGCTGAGTGTTTACTAATGCTGTTACTACAACAGTCCCATGATAAGCCAGTGCCAGCGATTCTCTAGAACTTTCTTTTTTCAATGTAAGTTTGTACCAGATGTGGTGGTGCACAGCTCTAATCCCAGTACTCAGGAGGCAGAAGCAGACAGATCTCTGAGTTGAAGGACAGCCTGGGCAACATAGTAAGTTCCAGGACAGCCAAGGCTACATGGTGAGACCCTGTCTCAAAAAACCAAAACCAAACAAGCAAACAGACAAATAGATACACATGTTAATTAATTAATTAATATAAGGTAGGGCTGTGCTGAGGTACACAGTTGAGGAGGTGACCAGGCTGAAACCCAGCCTGCATTCCTCTGTCTCAGATTAACTAAAGCTACATCCACAGAAATATGATAATTTTCTAAGTCTGCCCCTGACTCCACTCTCCTTTCCTATTCTTTACATTCATGGCAGATGGGAACTGGCAAAGCTGAACAAGATCTTCCAACTGGGAAGTTTAATCTGTTCTTGAAAGAAGTTTAATTAAAAGAGGTTCAACCTGGTACCAGCTTGCATTCAAAAGGAGAGTTCCTGCCACTTAGGCATCTCACAATCTTGACTCTCATCAAACAGAATAACTAAATGATATTAACCCTGAGCCTACCAAGTTGGGGTTCTGACATTTGTTAAGGATGTCATCTCCAAGTGGTCCAAAAACTTACACAAACATGTATACATGTATACATACTTACATGCTACTGTGTTCACTAACACTTACATGCATGCACCCAGTTTATGAACCTCATCTCCAAATCACTCACTCCTTCTTTGCTCTCCTGAACTAAGACAAGGAGCCCTGACATAAGGGAACTGGTCGACCTCCAGACCACGGAGCATCAACCTGTCCCATCTCCACCTCAGCTGCTTCCAACTTGCAGGCATGGCTAAGTGTGCACCAAAGAAGGTCTTGGTATATGGACTGACATCATCATTCGAGCTGACCCCCCCAGTCCCAGATTTCTGTCTCCACACATCACTGACACAGGTCATGCCATTGTCTACCCAAAGTCGGTGCTCCTCAGGTAATAAGAGAAGACTGCCTATCCTGAGACTGCCTAGAAGAACTGCATGGTCCTCATGCGCAACTCACAGTGAACAGAGCCCTCTTCCAGGTGGGCCATGGTCAAAATGATTCTCTGATGGCGCTGTCTAGGAGAGGCACTCACTGAGCTCCGTGTCTTCCCACCTCCTTCTTCTGTGGAGTGTTTCCTCTTGAGGTCCCCCATTGCCTTCTCTACTCTACTCAACCTAACCCACCTAGTTCACCCCAAAAGCCCTCTCTTCAAGTCCAGGAAAAGAGACAGAAGTTGTCAACATCTCCCTCCCACCCGCCGACCTCCGTCTTTAGAAATTTCTAGATACAAATAGATGCACCAGGCTGCACAGGACTGTAGTGAAGACCCCAGTGCCAAAAGAAGTAAAGGGGGTGGACTCGAACACCCCACCCTCAGCAGCATGATGGTAAGCCCCAGAGCACAAATTGCCCAGGCAGAGCCCCTCCCAAAACTCACCCACACACAGCTTCTGTACCTACAAGTGCTTTTCAAGACCTTGCAAGGTTCACAGTCTGATTGCTTTCCAATCCCACATTTGGCACAAAGTCTAATTAAAGACCTCAGAGCAGGTCACTCTCAGAGTCCACCTGACATGCTTAGGAAGCTATTGATCTTTGCAACAGGAGACAAGAAGACAAGACCCTTTAGTCTCCTTAGGAAACAGAGGGAATGAGGCTGCTCTTCTCAGGAAATTTAAAAAAAAAAAAAAAAAAAAAAAAATTCAGAAACGGGCAGTCCAGTTAGGTTACCAGACTTAGCAAATAAAAACACCGGATGTCCAGTTAAATTTGAATTTCAGACAAACATCACTTTTTTTTTTTTCTGGTATAAGTATATCCCCTGTAGTGTTCAGGCAGCCTGTGTTTAAGCTGGCAATACTGTCTCAAGGCTCTACCAGCTACTGTCACGCCCACTTAGTGCTCATGAAGCCACAGAACCACATAAGTACCCCTGGCCAGTCTGGGATTTTACCTCCCAGCCTGAGTGCCTGCAAGGTAGTCGCAGGTCATACATGATGGCTATGGTGAGGTGAACCACCCGGCTGGGCAAACCAGAGTAAACAGCCCGCGGCTGGAGAAGCGATAGTTTCCAGGAAGACGTCTGAGAAGGGAAGATGCAGTCTCCAGCTTTTACGAGGAGGTCCCGCCCAGTGTGCTGGCCTCTGGCTTTAACAGTTTGCACGTGTTTTTCTTGGAGGAACACTCTGGAAGCCCTGCTCTGTGGTGTGCATGCTTACACAAGGAATGAGAAGCCTTCTCGCTCAGACGTACATTTTACAGACAGACTGCTTTCAACCCTCTAAATTCCCAGTGCTTGTTGCCCCCGGTGAAAAGGAAAAGGAGGTGCAAGCTGGAGAGAAGACAGCCAGGCCAGGAGTCCAGGAGGCTGCTGTCCAAATGGGCCTCAGCTGCTGCTGCCTGGCAGGCAGATCACTCACAGGAAAGAGGCCATGGCCAGTGACCCCGGGCAGCCTCTCAGGAAGGGCCCCCCTGCATCCTCCACAGGGCTCCTTAGGGATCTCCAATATTTTCAGACTAAACGGCCTGGAAAAGAATGATAATAAAAATGTACTTCAAAGCTAATGAAGACATTATCTCACAGGGCCCTTCCAACCACCACGTGAGACAGGAAGGCTTGATCAGAAAAGAGAATATGTTGTAATCTACCTGAAAGTGTTTTCATTAGGCATGGTAGGATGTGTCAGGGAAGAAGCTTAAACTCACAGATCTCTAGAAACAGGACACATGGGACAGAATTGGCCCCAAGGCAGAAGTGGGGGGCGGGGGGGTAAAGAGTGGCCCAGAGCCCTTGTTCGGTTTTCAGAAGAACTGGGAAAGTGAGACCAGGTGTGTTGAGGAAGTTTGGAGTGGGTAGTTTGAATCATCTCAGACTGTAAAGGGGTCTATTTTCTAAGCCCTGCTGGCTTATGGTTCATATGTGCTGGCTCGATGTATGAGTTTTTTAAAGGAAATAGGAGGTAGGAGAAATGGGTTTGGGATCTGTTGGTTTGCATATCAAAGGCAGGCTCTGAAAACAGTCTTACCTGTATTTAGGAAAGGCAATACCTTCAAGTCCCCTAATGCCTTGGCATCAAGGCTACAGAAAATAAGAAAATGCCCATTTCAGGAAGCTGGGGACACCACTTGCCAGGAACACCAGCCTGTTGGGGAATGCAGCTGGGACTCAAGCCCAGGGCTCTTGTTCTCTTCTCCAGTCCAGAGCTCATTCCAAGATGCTCTGATGCTCTAGTTTCTCTCCAGGTGGCCTGACAGACAGAACAGCCAACTTCCCACTTTACCCAGGGACCAGAGGGATCTCAAGGTCACAGGATCTCCAGTGCCAATGCCAGGTCAGTTCCAGGCAAACTAGGATGGTTGTGCCCCACCCACCCACCCCTTCACAGGCCAGCAGAGGATGGATCCCTGACTCTGCCCCATGTTCCCTCTGACTCCGATCACCTAAGCCCTGATGAAGGCCTGAGGAGCCTGGAGCACATGGGAATTGGAAAGAAGGAAGGAGAGCCAAGAAGTGCTTTGAGGACCACATCGCCTTTATTTCTGAGTCATTAACCAGGCTGACCTTTTTACTTGAAATCCTCCACTCTCCCAAGTGTCGTCTTCTCTGCTTTAGTCACCTACTTCTGAAATTCCTTTCAGATTCCCTGACCAGGAACTGGCACACACTTCTTCCAGGAACCACCCTGATCTCCCCAAATCAGCTGGGTCGTCTGTGTGCTCCTGATCAGCGGCTACTGCACCATGATTTTGTGTTGACTTTGCACATTTAATTGCCCATTTCTTCCAGTAGAGAGCGTGACAGCAAGGGCCGTATCTTTGTGCATTTATTGGTTTAGTAAACACTGGTCTGTATCTGTTGTGATGGAGAGTTGGTGAAAACAAAGCGTTCCTCTCCTCACGGTGCTCACGGTCTGTTGCATTAGACGGGTGTTGACAAAGCACCACACATGCAGGGGGCTGGGAGACGGCTGGCGAGTACAGTGTGTGCCATGCAATCATGAGGACCCAAGTCTGGACCCCCGGAAGCCACATAAAAAGCCAGGGGTAAGTGAGAGCATCTATAAACCTGGCTTGGAGAGGAGAGCAAGAAATACTGCAACAAGTTCAGTGAGTTCAGTGAGAGACGCGGTCTGGAAAAAATAAAGTAGAAAGCAGTAAGGAAGGACACAGAAGGTCAACCTCTTGTCTCCACACATGCGAACACACAGGTATATATGCACCCAAATGTACCTGTGTGTATACACACAAACATGAGCACACGGACGGACGCTACATATGCATGTACACATACAATCACACGAGTAAAAGCAAAATTATAGCTGTATTGTTAGTTAGCTACTTGTTTTGATTACCATGTGGTAAGTACTGCATGGGAGGAATATTCGATATTAAGAGAGCTTACAGAGGCTGGAGAGATGGCTCAGTGGTTAAGAGCACTGACTGCTCTTCCAGAGGTCCTGAGTTCAATTCCCAGCAACCACATGGTGGCTCACAACCATCTGTAATGAGATCTGGTTCTCTCTTCTGGTATGGAGGCATACATGCAGGCAGAACACTGTATTCATAATAAATAAATGTTTACCCCAAACAAGAAAATGTTTAAAGAGAGAGAGAGAGAGAGAGAGAGAGCTCACACAGGGAGGGGCAGCAGAAAACCCTTGGTCGGGGAAGTGGTAAGAGTGGAGCTTGGGAAGCTGAGGAGTTGGCCAGAAACAGGCAAGGCCCATAGAGACTTTTGGGGAAAGGAGTAGCCATGCTTCTTTTGGAGTAGCCCAAAAGAAGACAGCGTTTTCACAGCCAAGATTCTCGGTGGTGTCTAGAAGCTGAAGACGTGGCACGGTACCAATGGTGCACAAGATAATCCCCTGTGACAAGGGTTCAGAATGTCAGTGGAGTGTAGGGAGAGAGGGGATAAGCAGGCGATGGGGACTAAGCATGGAGGCATGATTGCATCAAGTTATGGGGAAAGTCCAGTTGAGCTACAGTGTGGAGAACACAACAGACTAGACAGGTGTTGAAGACAATTGTACAATCCACTGAGCGGGTGATGGTGGCTTCCATGCAGAAACCATAGCACTGCATAGATTCCTCAACCCTTTAGAAAGTCATATGCTAAGACTTGATGGGAACTGGAAGGGTAGGAAAGGTCAGGTGAACCCTGGAGAGATGGTAATAACAGCTAATGCGTTATCCTCTACACAACAGCTCATTCAGTCCTGGAAACTGAGGCACAAAGCAACCCACTCATCCAAAGGTTTCAGCTAGAATCCACGTGGTCGGTCTGTCCGTCTGATGTCCTCCACTGCTCTCCATGGCCTCTCCAAACAGTGATGCTGTCCACTCGGCTGAGAGACAGGACATGGGAACTAGGCTTGGGCCAAAGTGTGAGTCACAGTGGGCGTAGGAGAGCAGCGGGCAAGCACAGTTTAGAATCCAGACTCGTGCTTCCTCCCAGCTCTCCTCCCCGGCCAGTGGCACCTGCCACATAGCAGAGTCTCAGGAGTAGCTGGTAAGTGGGAGAGTACCACTTACTGAAGCTGCATGGTGTCGAGTATGCTGAGAAAATTGGAAAAGGGACTCGCCATGGGGACTTCAGAATGCTGGAGAAAACAGAAGAGCTTTCGGGGCCTGGAAGGCCACTCAGCCCTAGTAAGCATGGCAATCAATCCTATGCTGGCTCAGGGCCTAGGAGGACAAAACCTGTTCCTATAAGGGAAATTCTGGGGATTCAGGATATCTGTAGCCAATGAGCAACTTACCAACATACATGGGGAGAAGCACAAACCCAGAGATGTGTGTGGACTTGTACACAGACTATTCTCCTCGGTTCCCATACAGTCTACCCACCCAGGCCTCAGCTAGGATCCAGCATCACTGGAGGATGGTAGATTTCCTTCTTCCTTTCTGCTTCAGGGGAATAAAATGAGGAGCCTGTCTGAGATCCAGAAAAGCAGGTCTTCTGTCTTCTCCCAACCCTGCGTGGCCACTGAAGGAGCTAAAGCTGGGAGATGGGTCCCACTTTGCTACACAGGCACTTTAGGAAGGCTGTTTTCTTGTTTTATGGAGTGGTAGTCTCACTTTCAGCTACATTGTAAGTAGGGGATACTCAAATGCAGGTCCCATCTTCAAGAGCTATTAAGAGTTTCATACAGAGCTGGTGAGACCTATGGGTAAAGGCTCCTGCCACCAAGCCCGATGACCTGAGTGTGTTCTCTGGGGGGAAAGAGACACCTGAGTCTACAAAGTTGTCCTCAGACCTCCATATATGTGGCATGGTAAATACACACACACACACACACACACACACACACACACACACACACACACCACTCGTGCGGTGTGAATAAGTAAATGTTTTAAGGGGGAATTTCAAGAAAGCTGAGTATCCACCAAGCATGTGCTTCTGAACATGGGAAGCAAGCAGCTACCATGATGGTATGGGGGCTGCTGGGATGGAGGAGGAAAACAAAGCAAGAGCAGGCCCCTCCCCCTCCCCTTTCCTGAAATGTATAAGAGGAACAAAGCAGCAGGAGACAGCTCAATCAGTAAAGTATTTGCAGCAAACACAGGATCTGACTATGATCCCTAGGGCGTGTGAAGAGCCAGAGGTGATGGCACACCTTGCCATCCTAGCCACAGTAAAGCTGAGACAGAAGGATTCCTGAGGCCTGCTGGAAGGCCAGTTTACCTTATTTGGCAAGCACCAGGCCAAGAAGCAACCCTGTGTCATAAAAACAAGGTGGATGTCACCTCAGGGCTGATATGCCATGCTCACCTCTGGCCCACACATACATGTACAGAGACATGCACATGCACACACATGCACAAGCACCTGACCACATGTGAACACATTCACACACATACACGTGTAAAGAAGAAGTGAGCCTTGAAGAGTGGGATACTGGGCGTTCTTCACTCCCCAGCTTCCAATATCAAATCCCAACAACAGGAACATCTTCACCTTTCTTCCTCACGCCTCTCACTACCTGTTTGGGCTTCCAGAGATGTTGCTCTTGCTGTCTATTTTTCTTTCTTTACTGAGCCAAGAAAGTGTTTCTTGAGTGCCTGCGTCTTCTTAGCATAGCTCTAGGCCCCGCTGGGTTACATGATGCCACCAGAATATTTTTAAAAACTGGAAGTCCACCCTGCTGGTGGGAAATAGCGACTATCCCAAGCCACCCTCTGCTCCCCTTTGTCTCCCCAAATCCTGGCCATTCCAGCCCCTTTCCCATCTATCCAGGACCACCCAAAGGTCCAGCCGCCAAGACACCGACAGCAGAACTGTGGGCAGATTTAGTTCTTGTTGGCTGTAAGGCAACCAGTAAGGATGAGAGATCTCTGTGGTCACAAAGATGGCTCATGGGTTGTGACATGGGAACAGAGACTACCGTGAGCAAGGGAGGGTGGCACAAGAAGCCTTCGAACAAGGAGGTTCTACACGGGAGGAACAGTGGGTGAGAAGTCTGGAAGTGGGATGGGGCGTCAAGTTCAAGGTCATGCAGAGTGTGGTAAAGCAAGAGGAAGAGGGGAGGGCTACAGGAAGCACATCCTGAATGGCCTTGCAGGTTAGAGCCTGGAATCTGGGTTTCACCCCAAGTGTGATGAAGAAGAAGGGGAGAATTTGGAGCGCAAAGGTGACGGGAGGAGGCTCACACTTTTTATTAGTTCTTCATTTTTATTTGATTTTTGGTGCATAGGTGGGCGGCGTCCTGGTGAGAGTATGGAGGTCAGAGAACAACTTGTAGACATCAGTTCTCTCCTCCCAACATGTGGTTCTGGGGATTAAAGTCAGGTCTCAAGGCTTGGCAGCAGGCGTCTTTACTCACTGAGTCCCTAGCTTAAATAACAAACACAGTGGTAGGTTTTATGAAGGCATTTCCCAACAGTGTTTTTCATGTGCATGAGTTTTGTTTTGTTTTGTTTTGTTTTTAATTTTATGTTTATGGGTATTTTTGGCTCCATATAGATGCACCATGTGCCCAAGGAGACCAGACGAAGGTATTAGATCTCCCATGACTGGAATCACAAATGGTTGTGCCCCACCATGTAGGTTCCATGAATCGAAGCCAGGTCCTGTAGAGGAGCAGCCAAGGCTCTTAACCCCTGAGCCACCTCTCCAGCCCCATAGGAGTCAGTTTTTGCTGGTCCTCTTTCCCCACTTCCGGCCTTGCTCTCCCACCAGTCTCCTGCCTCCACCCAGGAACCTCAGGGTGTTCAGGCTACCCTTGCTCTATTTTCCTCGCTCACTCACTTACGACCTCTTTTTTCCTCTCTCACTTTCTAGTTTTATGACTATGTTCAACCAAATTAGAACAGATCAGAGAGTAGACCGTGGGTGGAGGGATCTTGGCTTTGCCGGTCATCAGTGGCTGCAGGATAGGTTGCCTCTGGGACATTGCCGTGCCTCTAAGTGAGTCTGAACTGGAAGAGCAGTGGGGCACCACAGACTCTCAGAAAGCACGAGAAACGACATAGATGGGCTGGGCCTGGCCTTACTTCACAGAAGGCTTGTCCCCAGAAGCAACCATGGCTTCTTTCTCATGGATGAATGTTCCTAAAAGTACACAGATCCTTTCAGCTTCTTTGTGTAAAATCTCTTAGGGATAAATCAACACCCGAAAGACTTGTGCCCACTGAGCTTGCTGCAGCCACACCCAATGTGAAGCTGTTCCCAGAGCAAGAAACTGATTGGGATTTCCTGGGAATACAGAATATTTGGCTCTTTGGAGCTGAAAATTCTTCATTTACTAGCTAATATTTGAACATAATTAACTCAGCCTTTGTGTTTAGTTCAGATTTCATTTCACCTTCAGCATTAATACTCGCTCAAGAGCCTGTAATCAAGATGATTAAAGACAGGAGAGGGAGAAGCAAAGAAGAAGGAAGGCAAACATAGACTCAGTGATGTGGAACCTCAGCATCCCAGCACTCGGGAGGCAGAGGTGGACAGATCTCTGTGAGTCTGAGGTCAGCCTGGGCTACAGAGTGAGTTCCAAGCCACCCAGGGCTATGCAGAGAGACCCTGCCTCAATAAAGAAAGAAACAAACAAAAATTAGTGACGTGGTTGGGGGGATGTTACATTTGGTAAAATGCTTTTGAACAAGCGTGAGGACCTTTGATTGGACTCCCAGCACCCACATTAAGCTGGGTATGGATGTGCACATCTGCAACCCCAGTACTGATGCGTGAAGACAGGCAGATCCTGAGCTTCTTGGCCAGCTGGCCTAGCTTAAATGGTGAGCTCCAGGTTCAGTAGGAGTCTGGTTCAAACAGAAAGGTGGTACAGCAATTGAGAAAAACATCTGAACATCAACCTCTGAACTCCACGTACATCTGTGAGTGCATCCATGTACAAATGCATACGCTATACACATAACCACGTTACATCACACACATACATATAATGCATTTTACACAAGCTATACTACACATGCAGCACACATATACACACATAAACCATTATGAGACACATTCTGAGAGGACATATATGAACCTTAAGGACATATAATGTGCCATTCACTGATTTCTAAGATCCCTAAGACTCTCTAGGGTACTAATCTTTGGATGAATTTACAAATGAAAAAAATATCACCAGGCATGTAGTGGGTAGCCATCCCTATCCCTCATTACTCCTGGACAATATTTGATAACCATTTCTTTGTATATAGTCTTGTATTAGGTTAGAACCTTCTTATTTAGACAAAAGGGGGAGATGTAGTGGGAAGCCATCCCAGCCTTGGCCTGGAAGTTACCACCCCCATTGAGGCTTCGGTAATGGTCATGCCCACAACAAGACAGGGCTGAGGGAGGAAGCTGAAGACCCAGGATCGAGAGGAAAGGTCTTTCTTGGTTCTGGGACCCTGGACGCTGGGGGTAGACAGAGCAGAGTTCTGCAGAGAACACCGCTGGACTGCATCATACCTTTACCAGACCCTACAACCTATCCCTTCATTTGTAAGTTACCCCACAAAATAAACCTCCCTTTTAACTACGTAGAGTGGCCTTAATAATTTCACCAATACAGGCATTCTAGCATACACCTTTAATCCTAGCCTCAGGAGGCAGAGACAGTTGGATCTCTGTGAGTTCAAGACCAATTTGGTCTACATACTGGAATTCAAGCAGCCAGAGCTACATAGTAAAACCCTGTCTCCAAACAAAGGAGAAAAGAAAGAAGGAAGGAAGGAAGGAAGGAAGGAAGGAAGGAAGGAAGGAAGGAAGGAAGGAAGGAAGGAAAGTTGGTTCGCTGGCAGTTTAAATACAAGGCACTGTCCATTTTCTTCTAGACCATGTCAACTCCTAGATAAAGCATGGATTCTGGTCTGCAAAGTTGTCCACTTGGTGCATGCGTCACCTTAGTTCTCCACCAGCAAATCACCCTCAGGGAAACAGAATGTGCTCTGAGCATGCCTCTCACTAGGCCTTACAAGGGAAAGCCTCCTAGCATACCTAGAACTCCTTGTTCGATGTGTTGATTGAGAGAAAAGCTGGTGAGAGAATCTTCAAGCAATGTTCCTCCCTCACAGCAAGATGCAATGAACTTCCAAGTTGTCCTGGGCTCCTGTCTCCGGCCTCCCACTCCCAGCGGGCTGACAAGTGCTGTCAATCCTGCCCTGACAACTTCTCTCCCAGATGCCTGCCCCGCCCCTTCTCTCCTGCCACAGCTTCCCTGCTCAGCCTCCTAGCTGGCCTTCTGGTTTCCTATCTGTCCTCCTCCACGTCGTCATCCACATTACGGACAGACTCACCTCCTGTCTGTGCCTGGAGCACCAGCATGCTTGGTAAGGCAGTTCTTTGACCTGCCGCTCCAGACAGACCCTCACCCGATGCCTGCCAACTACTATCATCACCCTCCTGCTACCACGCAGAGCAGCCATGCGGGAGGATGGCTTCTCGTGCCTTCCTGCTCCCTGTCCCTTGTTCCTGCTGTTCTGTCCACTTGTAGTGCCCTTTACCCCACACGCCACCTCATCTGGAAGACTCACTGCCAAAATGCGAAGCTCATAATGTTGTCCTGCCAAAGAAGGGTGAGTGAGAATGGACATGGGGGACAAGCACCAGTCTTCGCCATACTCCTCAAGGGGATTGGAAATACTAAATGCAAAGACTGGGGACGCACCCAACATGGCGTGCGGCCAAATAAATATTCATTCCCTCCTAATTTCTATCAGCATCCCCCCACTTGCCTAGCAGCCTTCCACACAGCAAGCTCTCGTTATACTTTTGTCATGAATGAATGCTTGAAGGAATGAGCTCATTTTGAAGGTCCACCATTGCAAACTAGAAATCACAGTAATTTGCTTATAGTGACACAAAGGCTTGTGTTAAAAGTAGTTTCTTCTTTACGTGGGGAAAGAGATTTTTCTGTGTCATCCATTTGCTAAACTAATGGGATCATGTTGAGTAGCCCTAGGCCTCAAAACAAAGAAAGGTCTCCCATTAAAAAAGCTAACACTCTCAGGACTCCTTCCTACTTCGTGTGGTGGCTGAGCCACACTATGTAGATCCCTGCTCTTTCTGCAAGGGTCCAAGGCATTCTCAAGTTTGAGCACCTGTGCTGCCCCAGTCTTTGGGGAAACGTGGGGGAGGGAAGTGGGGGTTCTGCTCTCCTGCAAACCTGGGGAGAAGCCAAGTGGCTCTGGGTAGCCATTCAGCTGGAGGTCTTCCTAACCTGTGATTCTCCAGAAGGAAACACACAGAGAAAGGTCTCCAGACCTTTCTGTGGTGCTGTGTCTCTCTTCTGGGATAACCATGATCCTCCCCCATGACAAGCACTGGACAGCCTCAGGAAGAAGTCTCTCCTTCGGGCCTGTTGGTGGAACAGCAGAGATGTTCTCAAATGGTGGTGACTCAACAGAAGATTTGGACTTCCCAGGGCTTGTCCCTTTTAGCAATCCAAAGAATGCTCTGATACCAAAACACAACCTGTGCATCCAGAACTGCCTCTCCATGAAGGAGCAGTTGGGAGGTCCCATCCCGCTGACCGGCCAATCAGAACTGGTGCCCGCTGTCAACCTCCCAGCACCTGCCAGAGACCTGTCAGCCCCAACTCCACCCCTCTAGCCTGGTAACTTCCTGATTTCTCTGTCTCTGTCTGCATTTTCTCTCTGGAACAACTTCCCACTATCCCTTCGATTACTCTTAGGAAGCAGTATCAGCCTCTTATGAACTTTTTTTTTTTTTTTAAGATTTATGAGTGTTTTGCCCGTGTGTGTCTGTGTGAGGGTGTAGGATCCTCTAGAACTGGAGTTACAGGTAGTTATGAGCTGCCATGTGGGTGCTGGGAATTGAACCCAGGGTCCATCTGGAAGAGCAGCCATTGCTTTTAACTGCTGAGCCATCTCTCCAGCCCCCTGAACTGTCTTGAAATCTCAGGATTTATATTTTAAAACATTTTCTGAAATTGGAATGTGCTAACCAAATCTCTCACAAGGTGATTTTTGCCATCCAATTATATTCTACTTTAGGAAGGAGATTCCTGTTTAAAAACAAAAACAAACAAAAAAAAAACTGTATTTCCAAATGTATATATGTGTGGGTGTCAACTTCAGTTATATATAAACATGTATAACTATACATATATATATATGTGTGTGTGTGTGTGTGTGTGTGTGTATGTATGTATGTATGTATGTATGTATGTATGTATGAATATAGATGTGCACCAGCTTTTCAGTACTGTGACAAAATACCCAAGGACATCCACCAGAAAGGACAACACTTATCTTAGTGCACAGTTTCAAGGCTCAGCCTCTCTGTTTGCTCTGTCTTGGTCTTGTAGTGAAGCAGTAAGTGCATCATGCTGAGGAGGACTTTTGTAGAACAGTGACAGTGGCCAGGAAGGGAGAGGAACAGGAGGGACCATCGTCCCCACATCCTCCAAGGGTGCACCGTAGATGTCAGAACCTCTTAGACCAGGCCCTGTCTCCTAACGGTTCTTCCACAAACCAGGAGTGCCATAGGCTGGTGACTACGCCTTCAGCACATGGTCCTAGAGGCAGCATTCCAGATCCAAGCTTTAACAGTATGTGTGTGTGCAAATATGTATGCAATTTAAGGACTTCTCTAAACATTAACCGACAGTGTTTTGGAATCCCTACTAAGTCCTAGACATTGTATAGCATATGGGGGTACAGTAATGAAAGCAATAGACTGATTCTTTCCTTGATAAAGATTAGGGCAGACCCACAATAAATAAGTGCATAGCTCATGGAATGTGGGTATCCGTATGTATGCTATGTGTGGACACACAGACACACAGGGTGGCTAGAATGTAGCAGCTACCCCATAACCAGGTGCCCATTAAAAATAGTGGGCTAGTATTTATTGATTATCATGAGGTACTTTTCTAGTTCTTAATCACCTTACATGATACAAGCTCTGATCTCCAGTTACCAAGAGTAAACTGAGGCACAGGAATGACATGAAACTCAGCCCCGGACATGCTTCCATATTCTTTATCTTGAAAACAGGCTGCTTTATAGAGAGGCAGGTGTTCATAGCTCTAAGTTCATCGTGAGCTAACTTGGATACAATTTCCTTCCCACTATCGGACAGTGAGGAAGAGTTGAAAGGCTTTTCTCAGCTAAATAACAAATGCATCATTTTAGGGGTCTCTTGTTTAGAAGAAGAAGAAATGAGAAGACAAGTGAGTGGACATATTTTTATACCACGCAGCACCTGGGGGCATGGTGGTGACTAGAGACCTGTGAAAGGCAGAGGTGAGGAAGGAGGGCCTGGTTACTGCCCATCTCTCTCTAGCTCTTGAAACCAACCAGGCTAAATCAGGGCTTCACCTAAGTTCTGGGAGTCAAGATGTTCTCCGATGGAAGATTTAGCCTGAAAATGAATCTGAGTTATTTCTCTAATTGCTGTGTTTCAGTTGCTGTTTATCGAGTGCCTACTGTGTGCAAAGCAGCTTGCTAGATCTCTTACAGAATTTCACTTGGAGTTGGTCAATCAGATTCTACTCAACAGTGCAATGATAGGGATCTTGTTCTAAACAGACCATCAGCCACTTTCTACAGTTATTGCTGAACTGTCAACCTACTGTCTTAAATTAAAAAAAAAAAAAAAAAAAACTTGACAGGAAAACTTAATTCTCCCTATCACTCAGGCCTGTGTTGAACCTTTCTGTCCTGTTTATGATAATTGCCAATTTGAGATAATTACCTTTACATGTGTCAGGATGTGCAAGGACAGCAGGCTTGACAATGGAGATTAAAAACATGCACTCTAATGTGCTCACATGTGTTCCTGCTTGTGTGTGTGCGCGTGTTAGCAAATACTGAAACTAAGGTCTTTTTTTTTTTTTTTTTGGTGGTGGTGGGGGGGCGTTGAGACAGGGTTTCTCTGTGTAGTTTTGGTGCCTGTCCTGGATCTCACGCTGGGAATTGAACTCAGGACCTCTGGAAGAACAGCCAGTGCTCTTAACCGCTGAGCCATCTCTCCAGCCCCGAACCTAAGGTCTTAAACATGCTTGGCAAACACTGAACTGTTCTTAAAGCCCCTGGAAGAATGTGATGCTGTGAGTCTAAGAGTCACCAGAGACAATAAACAGGTGAGACAGAGAGTCAAGAGGTGAGGGGCAAAAGCCGTGCTGAAATATATCAGACACTTCAGGAAAAACTAAGAGGTGAATTGTGCCCTTTGGGGTTTAAAAAAAAAAAACAGGGTCTGACTATGTAATGCTGGCCCTAGACCAGGCTGGCCTTGAACTCACAAAGATCTACCTGCTCCTGGCCCCCAAGTGCTGGGATTAAAGGTGTTCACCACCATACCTGGTTCTTGTTGTTTGATTGATTTTTCATGTTTGTCTTGTTGCTGTTGTCTTTTGAGAATCTTGAAGTGTTCTTCAGGAGTTGGAACATGCAGATGGGAACCTATGGAATAAGTCTAGAAGAGTCAACGCAATAACATATGGGCAATTGGAGTTCAGAGAAAAGAGAGAAGCCAGTTACATACCACCTTTCCCCCCTGTTCAAATATTAACTGAGTGGCTAAGGGAACTAAAACATGATCAAAGAGATAAGCCATAGGACCAAGTAAAAGAAAGTAAGCGAGGTTCTCCGACTCACAGAAGTCAAGAGAAATCGCTTCCAACCCACAGGGCATGGGGGTGCCCATCAGGGAAGGTGGTTGAGGGTAGGGTACAGACTTCAGTCTGGATTGTTGCTGCTCAGAATGGATTAGATTTTCCTCTCTTTTCCCCCCTCTCTGGGCTTACTTGACCAGCAATGCCCAAGCTGTTCTGTATGCATTTGTTGGGCAAAGGATTCTTGACTTTTTGATCTTGATGTTGATAATTTTAGTCTTTTGCTTGTTTTTTGTGCCTGTTAGGCTACCATATCTTATAATGATTTCTTCACTGGAGATTTTTTCCTTGTTTTCTTCATCATCAAAATCATTGTCACCACCACCATCCTCTTCTTCATCACCACCTTCATCATCAAGTTTTCTGTTTTCCCATGGAGCTTTGCTCTCACTTCTAGTGGCAAATGTCTTCATCACCTCTTCTTTGTCTTCTGATTCTGTATCTCCGTGCACAGCAGCAGAGTGTTTCCACTAATGTCCACAGGCCTTGAGCCACACTTGAGCTGTTAAGACCACAGCCGGTGACCATTTAAATCACCCAGAGGAAAGCTGCTTGTGTGAGTCTCCTTGGAGTGTGCTGGGATTCGTTGGCTCTTCCCCAGCAATGAGCAATTCACATTTTACCCAGCCCCTTGTTTGTTTGAAGGCTTTTGCTTTATGTGTATAGGTGTTCTGCCTTTATGCATGTCTGTGTACACCATGCATGCAGTGCCCAAAGAGGCCAGAAGGGGGCATTAAATCCCTCAAAGACTGGAGCTATAGCTGGTTGTTAGCCATGTTGGAAGCTGGGAACAGAACCTGGTTCCTCTGGGAAAGCAGCCAGTGGCCTTAATCACTGAACCACCTTTCTGGCCCCAGGGCTGTGTGTGTGTGTGTGTGTGTGTGTGTGTGTGTGTGTGTGTGTGTGTGTGTGTGTGTGTGTGTGTGTGTGTGTACACACGCAAAAAAAAAAAGGGATGGGTATGCGTGGGGGGTGGTATGTGGGTCTGAGTAGTGCAGGTGCCAGAAGGCAGAGATATCGACTATCAAATTCTCTGGAGCTCAGGTTTTAGACCCTTCTGAGCCACCAGATCTGGGTACCAAGAACTGCACTCGGGTCCTGTGTAAGAGAAGGAAACACTCTTAACCATTGAGCCGTCTCTCCTGCCCCCAAACTGGCTGCTCACTACCTGGTATTCATTTGTGTAATTGTCTACCTGACCATAATAGTCTTTGTCAACCTTAGTTCACAGCCTAAAAGATAGTTCTAGAGCCTTGGGCACTTAGGTCCGTGTCCTTCAGATCTCCCTTTGGATGGGAGTGTGTACTCTTTGGTGTGAGAGAGGCTGGGCTGACGACTGAGCCTCAGAACCAATGCAGCGGACAGAATCATCCTAGGGACATCACGCCTCTTTCAACTCTCTCTCCCTCTGGCCTTGGATCAAATCCTTGTTTCCCTTTTTCCTTTCCCAAGTCACCATTATTTTCCTAACCAGAGACTGACTTGGTCTTGAACCTCTTCTGTGATCTCATGTTTCTAGTTAACAGTATGTTTGAATCAGCCAGTTGACTCTGTGAAGCGAGCTGCAGTGTGTACAGACAATGGGGACCATAGAGGACAATGGTAGTGAAGGAAGAAGTCACAACCTCCTTCCCAAGCCTGAACTGTACATACCATGGAGGCTGCCAATCCCTGGGACACCCCGACACAGGGATGCCCGCCGGGATGCCCATCAACCTCTGCCCAGCAGGCCTGTCTCTGCTTCACAGTACTGTCCCTGGCTATCATCAGGCAACCTTGGCGAACAGTGACAAACACAGTGTACCCACTGGGGACAAGGTTTGGGGGGCCCAGTGGGTGCCATGGAAAGCAGCTTAACTGAGACAAGAAGAGCTGAGCTGGGGGGAAGTGGTTACCTCTCAGTGCATCAAGATAACGAAAGTGAGAGAACAGTAACTGTCCCCAAGTCTCCCCCATCGGCATAAAATCAAGGTCTCACTGTGATTGGACGGTCTTAACTTGAGATCATTAGCACTCTAATCCTGAAAGCAGTACCCCAAGCTGCCAAATCAGACTCCCACTTATATCTCTCACTGGGCATCACGTGTGGATTCTGCACCATCAGGAATGAACGGAGTCCTGGCCATGACGCTAGGATATAGGGAAGGGGCCGAAGAAATCAAAGAACCCAGCAATTCCGCCCTTCCAAAATTCTCTCTTACATCTTTTTCTCACCAACTACAAGAAACAGCAGTATAACCTTCTGGGCTCCCCTGCTCAGCTCCGCCCACTGTATGGCCAGTGTTTGAACTTAAGATGGCCTGGAGTGGGTCGTGCAGAATTGACACAGAAAAGGAAGTTACCCACAGAGGCTGGCAAAGCGACATTATTAAGAGGGATAAATTGTGTTGGCATAGACTGTGAGGACGGAGTGTGTTGTATCGGTTCCATTTACCTAATAATCCATAGTCTGATGGCTCTCAGATGGCTTCTCAGTGAAAACTATTGAAGGAATGGAATTCACTCAGCTCTCTGGACTCAGAGCAACAGCTTGGTGACATTATAATAGCTGCTGTGACTTGAATTATAGCCCATTGTATTTGTGGTTGTATGTGGGCATGTCAGATCATGAAGAAGAGAGTGTGTGTTGGGGGGTGGGGTGATCATCAGCTAAAAAGAAAAACTGTAATAGTTTCCACATACAGTTGCCTGAGACAACACTGCCCCTTTCCGAAGCACAGCCCTCAAAACTAAGATAGGCCCTGAGGTCTTTATCTTATATGAACTTCCACCTCCACCACCACCACCAAGGCCACAGCAGTGCTGGATGAATGGTGAACCAATGACTGAGCAGTCTGCCCTGAGTACAAGCAAAGAGAAAATCTGCAGAGAACTTAAAAACAAGAATAAAGCCAGCTAGAAGCCGGTCGGCCTTTTATTGTCCCCATGTGCCGGCAGCTGCAAACAATGTCGGGGATAAAGCACTCCTTGAAAATAACATTGTCGGTCTCCATTGTAAGCAGTTGCTGTATCACTGTTGAGTTTTAATGATATGCGTTTAAGCTCCAAAGTAACACAGTTAAGTCACTGCTTCAGCTTTGTACATGCATTCCACACGGAAGTTAATTTGAACTCTCCAGTATGCAGCCACGCCTCCATACACATGGACTCAGCCACAGAAGTTGGTTTCAGGCAAATTCGTAACAGTTGGGATTACTCAGGTTCACCCTGTGTGCAACCCGGAGGCACCCCGAACTTCTGCATCCAAGTGGGAGACTTGTAGGAAGCAACAGCAGTGGTGTGGTCACGAATGGAGGGCAGTACAACCATGGTGACTTGGATGCTGTTCCTTTGTGGCTGCCAGGAGGATTGGTGAGAACCGTCACCAGTCCAGTGGTCCGCATCACAGTGCCTTGGCCATCACCACCAAGAACCGGGCACTTGATCTAAGCAATGGGTGTAATATCATCTTAACTGTGCTAACTCTGACTTTTTGCAGAACAAAGATGGAAGTTTCAACTAAAAATAATAAATACATGATGACGTTTTTATTTTCCCAGAAGATTTCCAACCACGTCAACATCTGTAAGCTTCTAGAGTTGATGCCTAGCATGGAAAGACATGGACGATGATATAACTCTTGCAATTTACTGCAAAATAGAACTTCTGTGACTCGCTGCTAAATCTATCCTTATATTCAGGTTTTTCCTGTCTGTATATTATTTTGCATAAAATGAAGTTTCACATTAAGATTTATTATTCAATCAACCATGAGCAAAGACATATGGATGTAGTCTACTATTCATCAAACATAAATATACAAAGATTAATTCTGATGAAATTAATTAGAACCGTGTAGCAGTTACAAAAACAAACATTGCCATGCTCCAAATTCACCACTGCAAGGAGCCAGAACTCATCTACATTTCTTTTCTGTTTTTTTTTTTTCATCAATATAATAAAAACTGTTACTTTTCTTTATCATAATGTACTATTTGTTTTGTTTCGTATCTTGCTTTTCTTACTTTGCATCAGAAAACTATCTTTTTAAACCTTTCCACCGTGTTTCCTTGCTGATATCATCATCAGGAACTTTATTTCATGATTATGGCTGAAAGTAACTGTGTGGGGGAGTTGCCATAAAGACACCTGCTGCCAGGGTTTGTAGCCAGAGCACGTGACTAACCCATCCTCTGTGGGCCAACCCACTGATCCCACTAAGAAAGTGAGGTGTTACCATCACCACTTGGGGATAGAGAAAACTCAGAGCTGACTCGGGAACGAACAGTGTCCTGGGGAGCCAGTGAGCTGCCACCTTGGAAGCCTTGGAGAAACCCGGCTCTGTCCATCCCACAGCCACTTGGATTATATGAGATACCCCAGGAGGCTTCCAATGCGTAGAGTCCCCGGAGTCAGGACCAGTTTCTACTTTTGCAGGAATGTGTTCCCACACGGGGTGGATGAGAAAGGCACAGCACAAAGGCTCCAGTCAGCCCAAACTGTCTGCTGACATGAATACCCACCATGTGCCCTAGCACGTGCTGCCAGGATAACCTGCAGAGACCCAGCCAGGATGGAGTGGAAGACCCATGAGAGGAGTGGAGGTAAAGACCGGGAGCAGAGAGATGTAGATACCTAAGGACCATCTAAGCCTGCAGGTAGTGCCCTGGGAAAGCTGGCAGTCACCTCAGCCCTATGCCAGCCACTCACATCCACCAGACTGCCTACTCTTCCCTCTTAGCACTACCAAGCAGGGTGGGTGTGTCCTGATTTCTGCTTGCCCCACCCTACAGTCTCAGCTAACTGAGCCGGGAACAGTCCCCAATACACTAAACCGATGAACGTCTGCGGGAACTTTTAACCGCCTATTAAGAAAGCCAGAGTCACATTCTGTCCCTGGGGCAAAGCTGTCAGCCATGTTTCCAGCAGGTGAAGACTGTCCTAAAGAGACAGGCAGAGATGAGCAGGGAAGGCAATAATAGGTGGGGTTTGGGTCTTCTGCTCCAGTGACACCAGCACCCTCCTCCAGGCTTAGGTGTTCTGCTTGGCTTAGGCCTCTGGTAGGCATATGCTCCCCTTTTGCGTTTCAAGAGGAGAGGTTCTGATGTTTGCAGTCTGGATGGCACAGAATGAGGCTGGCAAGAGGGCATAGCTGGGAAAAGTAAGAATTCGCCACCAAACCTGATGACCTGAACTCGATTCTGGGTCTCCCGTGATGGAAGGAGAGAATCAACCAAGTTGTTTTCTAACCTCCATGCGTGTGTGCCATAGCATATGCTCTCAACTGCATGCACACACAGACACACACAGACACACACACACAGACACACACAGACACACACACACACACACTAAATCAATCAATCAGTGGAAAATGACACAGGATGTATAAACCGTATATGTGTATGATTTGTATGTACTAGGTTACTTTTTTAAGGAGTGGGAAGACATGAGTGGCCCTCACGTGGTATTCCTCCTGTCCACTCTTGAGATTTCCACACACTGCTGGGTCTGCTTGTTACCCACACTCGGGCCAGCATAGGCTGTGAGAGAAGAACGTCAGTGCACACCTATAGCTCTCAGAGTAGGTGGCTTCAGCACTGTTCCAGCTGAGACCCTCCCTGTCCAAGAACCTCACACACCCTGTAGCTTTCTTCTCTCCACCCCTTCTCCCCAGAACCCATCTCTCTCAAGGAAGAAATCTCTCTCCAGATCTAGTGAGAGGGAAGGATCTCCCATGAGCTGTAATATGGAGTCCACAGGAGAGAGAGGAAGGCACGGACCACTATGGATACCCACCATACACCGAGCATTTATACATAGGGTATCCTATGTAATCCTGCCAGAAGCCACATGAATGAGCATTGGTGTCCTCATTTCCCATGCAGCCCCATGACAGCCCAATGCCTCCTACCTCTTCTGTGCTGGTGATTAGCACAAGCCCTGGGCGGTGCTGTCCTTTCCGGTTCCCACCCCCTCCTTCCCACCCCTTCTTTCCCACATAAGAAGCGGTACACTAAGAAAGCTGCTGCTGTTTCTTGAATTTCAAGTTGCCAGGGGAAGTCTCTATTTTCATTCCGAACCTGGTTTCCTGGTGGGCACACTAATTGTTGCCTGCTAAAATCGCAACTCTGACAAAAATGTCTCTAATCTGCTTAGATGTGCATCGAATCGGGAGCTGGCCAGGCAGTTAAACCAACAGACCATTTCTAATGAGCTGGAAACCAAACTCCTTTTCAAAGAGCCAGGCCCTGGCCTAGAGTCACCAACACAACTGAAAACATGCGTCCCCAAAGCAAAGCTGCCTCTGTTGGATTTGTCTCCTCTGTCTCTCTCCACATCTCTCCCAAACTTTTCTAGCTCCTTCAGACCCTGAGACTCCATACAACCATGGAGCTTAGAAGAACATAGACCTCTCCCATACATCCATGGAGCTAAGGAGAGCATAGACCTCTCCCATACATCCATGGAGCTAAGGAGAGCATAGACTTCACCCATACATCCATGGAGCTAAGGAGAGCATAGACCTCTCCCATACATCCATGGAGCTAAGGAGAGCATAGACTTCACCCATACATCCATGGAGCTAAGGAGAGCATAGACATCACCCATACATCCATGGAGCTAAGGAGAGCATAGACATCACCCATACATCCATGGAGCTAAGGAGAGCATAGACTTCACCCATACATCCATGGAGCTAAGGAAAGCATAGACCTCTCCCATATATCCATGGAGCTAAGGAGAGCATAGACCTCACCCATACATCCATGGAGCTAAGGAGAGCATAGACTTCACCCATACATCCATGGAGCTAAGGAGAGCATAGACTTCACCCATACATCCATGATGCTAAGGAGAGCATAGACATCACCCATACATCCATGGAGCTAAGGAGAGCATAGACCTCTCCCATATATCCATGAAGCAAAGGAGAGCATGGACCTTACCCCAGCCAAGAGTCATGGTCTGCCCTCAGGGATCTCATTCTGGGGAAGAGTGGATGACTGAGTTCAAGCTCCTTCTATGCCTCTCTGTCTTCTTCCAGCCAACACTGGAGTCACAGACTAGTTTCTGCAGCCATATCAACAGAAGCCAGTAGCAAGGTCACAAACTCAAATGCCCTTGGGGACCAGGCAGGTAATGATAAAAATAGCTGGAACTTTATGAAATAGCAAGGGCTGGGATGGATTGGGGTGGGAGGAGGGAGGACAGGGGAATCTGTGGCTGATATGTAAAATTAAATTAATTATAAAATAAAAATATTTTAAAAAGAAAGAAAGAAATAGCAAGGGCCATGCTTGCCTCTCTAGATCTCCACAGGGTTCACTATTCACCTCTTCCCCTGTGCGGGGGAAAGGTCCAGCCAGGCCTCCCTCCCAAATTGATTTGGGGGTGGAAGTGGGGTTCATGGTGCTAGGGATGAGCCTGGGGCCTTTCAAGTGTTAACAAAGCACTTTAATCCAACCTTATGTTTTTATTCTTACTTTTTATTTTGAGACAAGGTTTTACTAAGTTACCGAGTCTAGCCTTGAATTTGCTTTGTAACCTAGGTAATCAATCCCTGATTAGATAGGAATACAGGTTTGCACCATCAGGCCCAGCTCCTTCCCACTCTTTTAAAACTACTTCCTGGACTCCCCACCTGCCCCACTGTCTCCCTTTCTCCGGAGGATTTTTTTTTTTTTTTTTTGCCAGAGCTGAAGACCGAACCCAGGGCCTTGCGCTTGCTAGGCAAGCGCTCTACCACTGAGCTAAATCCCCAACCCCCAAAGATTTATTTATTTATTATGTATACAGCATGTATGACCAGAAGAGGGCACCAGACCTTATTACAGATGGTTGTGAGCCACCATGTGGTTGCTGGGAATTGAACTCAGGACCTCTGGAAGAGCAGTCGGTGCTCTTAACCTCTGAGCCATCTCTCCAGCCCCTCTCCGGGGCATTTTTGTGAGTTGTTGTTATTGTTGTTTGGTTTTTCGAGATACGGTTTCTTTGTACAGCCCTGGTGTCCTGGAACTTGCTCTGTAGACCAAGCTGGCCTGGAACTCAGAGATCCGTCTACCTCTCTGGCCCCCTGCCCCCAATGCTGGGATTTGTGCCACCACTGCCTGACTTCCCAGAGAATTTGTTACTTCAATGACTGTGTCACCTCCCTATGTGTTCGCTGTCACTCCCTCCCACTCACCATCGACAGGTGCCATCGGCCTGACAACTGCTGGTTCCCTTCTGTAGTCTCAGTTCCTAACCCAAGCTGGACTGTAGCTGGCCCACACATGGTCCCTACACATGCTAATACCCTCCTTTCACCCCCTCCCCCAGTAAGCCCATGAAATAGGTACTGTGGTGGTATTGTGTTCCCCAAAATATTGTGCACCCTAATAAACTTATCTGGGGTCAGAGAGCAGAAGAGCCACTAGATACAGAGGCCAGAAAATGGTGCACACATGCCTTTAATCCTGTCACTTGGTAGGCAGAGATCCATCTGGATCTCTGTGAATTCAAAGCCACACTGGAAACAGCCAGGCATGGTGACTCACGCCTTTAATCCCAGGAAGTGAGGGCAGAAAGCAGAAAGGTATATGAGGCATGAGGACCAGGAACTAGAGCTGGTTAAGCTTTTGGCTTTAAGTAGCAGTTCAGCTGAGAACCATTTGGATGAGGACTCAGTCTGAGGAAACAGGATCAGCTGAGGAACTGACAAGGTGAGGAATCTGTGGCTTGTTCTGCTTCTCTGATCTTCCAGCATTCACCCCAATACCTGGCTCTGGGTTTGTTTTTACTAATAAGACTGTCTAAATTTCATGCTACATAGGTACCATTCATGATGATGTCGGTAACAACACTGACTGTATAGACGGAGGGGGGGGGCTGCACACACAGCTAGTTAGAGATGGACCCAGAACACAGGCAGACTCCCAATCACTACACCACTTCCAGCATACTCTGCCATGTGACAGAGGCAGGAACTGGCCATGGAAAAATAGTTACCCTGCCTAAAAGTGGTCTACTTTCTAAAATTCCCATGCTGAACAGCAACAAGAAGAATCCTGCTGCCTTACTTAGTCCCCGGCCACAGTTAGATGAGGACTGACCTAAGACAAAAATAAACCTTTATTGGGTTGGAAGGGAACCGAAGTTTAAAGAAAGATTACTCAGCTCAACCTCTGGTGTTAGGAATCCATGGGTATGGGCAGCATGGCTGTTCAGTAGTGAGGTCTCTGCCAAGGGAGGGTACATAGAAGGCTGCTGGGGTACCTTTATCAACAGGAACAGTTAAGAGAATTTTCTGAAGAGCTTGGTTCAGGGACCACTCAAATGACAGTCTGTCAACTGCCTCTGTTTGGCCTCCTCAGACACCAGCAACTTCAAGAGGAGGGGTCAACCTACAGAGCCATGGACAGGTACAGGGCTTTGGTATCTACCATGAAGCTGGGGGACCTCACTGGGTACCCTACTAGGACTCCCTCAAAGTGTTCTGTTTCTTCGATGGTGGTCACTGCATGGTTAAGACACCCAGACATCCCATCTGGCTTCAGATCCCAGCCATCTCACACCAGTTCACATGCAGAGGGAATGAAAAAGCCAGCCACAGCCTTCAGAAATGTCCTCAGTGCCAGCACCCAGAAGCCACTAGTATTTGTCATATGCTATGGGTCATGTTAGTATCATAACCCAGACTTAAGAAAGAGGGCATTTTTCCCTCCCGCAAAGCAGCTGTGGCCAAACGAGAATTGACCCAACCTTTTCAAGCTAACTGCAAATGGCTGAAGTGATTGATTTCTTTGAGCACTCAGGACCACCTTTAGCACTCACTCAGAGCTGAGTACCAATGTGTGTGCAATGTTGCATTATGGGATGGCACAGACAGGCATGAGAGCAAGGATATTCCCAAACAATGAGATAAGCAAGGTGCCAGATGTGAAGGCTGGAAGCCTGAGGAATGCAGAGGATGGAGCCACTCCCTGCTTGGGGTATGCAGTTTATCAGAGAAGAAACCAGTGCATTAAATCTAAGCTGTGCAGTAAAGGAATCCCTGAAGCAGCCACCAGATGAACAGGTTGGGGCAGGAACTTCCTCACCAAAAAAACCAGAAAGAACTGTGATGTTATCAGTATCTAACCCTAGCATGGGCTGCCCTACAGTACAGGCAGTGCCACTGAACCCAAAAGTACTGAGACAGAATCTAGTCCTCCATGCTCTTGGGATGAGGTAGGAGTCTTGCATCTGACTCAGGAGTTAAACACTGTGAAAGCACACCAGCCTCCTGAGCAGAACTTGCCTTCACCACACTTTGCATCTCAATGAGCTCCTAGGTCTGTATTGGGATACCACCTACTTCTCTGTGCACCACAGATGGGATCTGGCTTGGACTCTGAACTTCAGAGGTCTGTGGGTTCACATTCCTGCCCTGCCATGCTGGCTGTGTGGACCTCACACAGG